>NC_134530.1:26463688-26811188 GCF_050624435.1 Tenrec ecaudatus
GGGCACCCAGGGGCACTCAGAGGGGGAGAGCTGTGAGCACTCGGGGCTGAGTACCCTCAGACAGTTGGACAGGGAGCTGTCCCAGCCCAGCAGCAGCGAGTTGAGCCTGCCTCATCGTGATCCCATGGCTATCAGAGGAAGAGTGGGCTGCTCAGGGCTTGCTTTTTGACCAGCAGATCACCAAGCTCCCGAGGCTCTTCCGAGTGGATTGGAACCTTCAACCTGGTGGTTAGCAGCCGAGGGCAGCACCCTGTGCACCCACCAGGGATGCCCCTACTAGTCTTGGGGACTGTGTCTGCTGAGTCCCACCTTGCCGAGTGTGTGTGAGTGTGTACTGTATGTGAGTGTGCATGACTGTGTATGAGTATGTGAGTGTGTGTATATGGGTGTAGTGCGTGTAGTGTGTGTGGTGGGTTAGTGTGTGTATGCGTGTGTATGATTGTGTGTGTCTATGTGATTGAGTGTGTATACGTGTGTGTGTGTGGTGTATGTATGAGTCCATAGTCCCACAGCCCCCAGGAATCACTTCCACACTGTCTTGCTGCCAGGGCAGTGTTGCCTAATGGGTGGGGTACAGCCTCTGCTCCCGGGACCTGTGAGGGGACCCTCTGGCTCTCCCTGACAGCCCAAGGGACATCAGTTCAGACAGGCTGTGGCTTTCAGAGTTCAAGATCAGAGGCAGCCAGCTGGCTTTGCTGTGGCAGGAGAAGACAGGAAGCCAGGCCAGCTTCCGTGACACTGCTGCTGGAGGCGTGTACAGGCCAGTGTGCCAGGGTGGGGAGGTCAGGGCTGCGTAAGCCTGAGACAGGGCCACACTGTGCCCAGGGGCTCCAGTGAATGGTGCAGGGATGGGGAGTCTGGCAGAAAGGGGCCCAGTCCTGAGATCCCATGGGGGCAATTTGGGGTCCACAGGTCAGCTCTCTGCAAGGTCAGCTGCCCCCCAGCCCTCGGCTGCAGGGATACCTTCCCAAGTGTGTTCCTGCCCCTGCCTCTTTCGCTACGAGGGACAGGGCCTGGGTTTTATTGCCCTAGTGTTCTGCAGCCTCGAGAGTCTCCCGCACGTAACTGCAGTGCACGATCCTATCGGGCTCCGTCGGGCAAAATGTGTGTGTGCCCTGCCCTGGCTTCTGTAATCCACAGCATGAACATGCCAACGGGCCCGGGGGGACCAGCCAGCCCAGAGGCTGCTGGCAGGGACTGAGGACGTGCAGCTCCAAGTCCCAGGGTCAAGGGGTCCTCACCAAGGGCCCAGCATCCTCTCTGGGGTGAGCCTGTGATGCTGTCTGCACAGGAGAGGCCCCTCTGGGTGGTGGCACTGTCTGTGATGTGGCTTGGGAGAGAAGCCTGTGTCTACCTGTCACCATCTGGCCTGAGGCCTTACCCTGGTGCCCGAGTCTCAGACCTCCCGTGGCTCTGAAGGATGGGGACATCTTGGGTCAGACACGGGTGGGTGAGGGTCGGCTCGGCACCTGGTCACGGTGATTTAACGTCCCTGTCCCTTTAACGGCCTCCTCCGGGCGCAGGCTGGAGCCCCTCCCTGGCCACGCTGCCCGGAGTGGTGAGCTTGGGAAAATCTATTACTGCGACGCCATTAATCTGAGGCTGCCGCCCCGGGCGCTTTCGGCCCCTCTATTTAATGGGCTCTGCTTCCTGCGCACTCGAGCCTCGCCGCTCGCCTCTCTTGATCAGCTTTGTTTAATTATCAAAATATTTGATGCAGAAAATTGACATCAGTTCTGAAGGTTCTGCCCTACCCCCCCTCACCCGGCTCGGGGTGACTTTGAATGCCTCTGCGCTCGCCCCTCACCTCAAAACAGCATGTGGCTCAGCCTGCCCGTGCCCGGCCGGTCAGGCTCGCTGTGGTGCTGCCGCTGGTGCTGACATGGGGCCCTGGCCTGGCCTGGCCCTGCCGGACCCTGTCTGGGGCCCCTGGACCACACCCCTTCTTCCTCCCCCTCCCCACTCTGTTCCCAGGGTGCTCTGAGCCAGCTTGGGGTGTGGTGCAGGCCTGGTGCCGGGTGCCCTGCACATTGGGCAGTGGACAGTCGGGTCTGCCTGCCCTTGTGGTTGCCTGCCTTGGCCTCAGTTCTGTCTGCAGGACCTTTCAAGACAACACATGGCACCGACGAGATGCAGGGGTACCTCTTTTGCTCACCAAGCCCAGGCTCCCAGGGGGCCCTGAGCAGCCCTTGGGACTCTGTGTGTGAAGTGTGTGTCCATATACGCCCTGTGTGCCTGCTCCTGTGTGGTGTACATGCATTCAAGTATGTGTGTGTGGAAGTTAGTGTGTGAGTGTGTGTGTGCCTATCTGTCCATGGGCGTGTGAGAGAGCCCATGAATGCTTTGCTTGTGTGAGCTGTGCATGACACTGTGTGTATGTGTCTGTGCATCTCATGCAATGTATGACTGAGTGTGTACATGTGTGCCCGAGCATGCTTTGTGTGTGTGTGTGTGTGCTCATGTGTCCACCGTGGGCTAACTGCCTATGGTGTCTAACATTGCCCTGAGGCAGCCGCTCCTTCCTTCCCTCCCTCTGCGTGGTTCAGGGGTCTGGGTGCCACAACTTGACTTTCTGGGCCAACAGGCTGAGCCCCCTCTGTGGGCTCAGTGTGGGGCAACAGGCCCAGCAGGGGCATGTGAACGGGGCTGTGGGTGAGCATGGTGGGTGGCAGACAAGCTGACCCGCCCTGTCAGCAGAGGGGTGCCCAGGCTGCATGTCCCCTGTTGGCCATGGCCCCTCCTCCAGGGTGCCCAGGCTGCACGTCCTCTGTTGGCCATGGCCCCACCTCCAGGGTGCCCAGGCTGGCTCTGGTCCTTGGTGCAGTGGTGTTCTGAGTCAGAGAGTCTCCAAACAGAAAGCGGTTTCAAGGTTGAAGAGACCCCACTATGGAAAACACACCTTGGCCAAGTCTAGCGCTGTGGATTTTCACCTGCCGTCAGTGTCTCCTGCTGGGGGGCAGGACAGAAAGGGGTGTTGCAGTATCCCTGCAGGAAAATGCCGAGGTGGCAGGCCTGGGTGGGTCAGACCCGGATGGCTTCTGCCCGGCCCTCCCTCTTTAGGGAAAGCCCCTCTGAGTCTTTGGTGGAATGTTCCAGAAAGACATTCCCCCTTTGCATTCTGCTCTCTGCTACCATCAACTCGCCTCCGATTCACGGCACTGGCTTGCAAACAATGGAAGGACATGCTGCCTGGTGCCATGCCCCCCTCGAGAGGGCCTACATGCCCTGGTCCCCCACAGTGGCCATTGGGCTGGTTGTCCTCGCCAAGGGCCTCCCCCACCCTCCTGCGCTGTTTGGGGCACCAGGCATGATGGCAGGTGGCGGCCACCTGCTCCAGAAGCTGGGCATGTTCTTTCATCAGTTTCCCCCTCTCACGCACAGCCACTCTCCGACATCGGCAATCCATAGGCTGCCTTTATTTTATTGTACATGCAGGTCTGACCCCCCTACCCAACGGCACCCGCCTCTACCTCTGGGTGCTGCCTCCATACTGGGGCTCCTCCCGGATCCTGTTTGAGGAGCAGCGAGGTCCTGGGCTTAGGGCACCGAGGTCAGGAGGGTTCACGTACTTCTTGCACTAGGTGGACAGCTTTGGGGCAAATGCTTTTCAAGGATCCTTGTGATTTCTGTGCAACCTGTGATTGGAGAGGGCTTCAGGAGAAGGTTGATCTAGGCGCACACTTCCAGAGCAGTGGTGGGACCCACTGAAGCAGGGCCCGGTGTTCAGGGTGGGCGGGTCAGCGTCCTGAGCAACTGTGGGAGAGTGGTCACCTTGATGACACGAAGTCTGAGGACTGGTGTGGACAAGAGGACCCTAGGGGGTGGTGTATGGAGACGCTGGCTGGCAGAAAGGGTCAGGCCATGCCGCAGGGAGACCAGGGATAGCCCTTGCCTGCAGCTAGAACTGAGTGCAGCCATCGGGGGGCTTCTGGGCTCCAAGGACCGACACTCGGAGCTGTCTGGGCCGGGGCAGCAGGGTCAGGGTGTGCGGGCAGTGAGGCCTTGGCCCTGTGGCACAGCACATCAATTATTGATGTGTGCGTACAGTAACCGCCCTTTTAAATCTTCTGCGGGCCAGGCAGGGGGTAAATGAACAAACTAATAAATCACCATGGTAACGACCTGCCCCAGCGGTCTTTGATCTCATTATTCCGGCCGCTGGGAGATGCGGGGGCAGATGAACTTTGTAAACACTCACGGGGCTTTGCATTTTGATGGCAATGGCATGCTCTTGATCCTGGAGCAGTGCGGGCTCCCATGGGGCTTCCGGTCGGATCCCCTGCTCCCGTGTGACACTTTCTGCGGCTGCCAGCAGAGCCCTTGTCATTCCCAGAAGCCCAGGCGAGGAGGCCTGTGTCCAGGGCCTCAGCGGAGCGCCTTTCGGCTCTGGGTGCTGCCTGAGCTGCTGAGACACGCAGGGGTTAACGCGATGCACCCGCCGCCCGCCGTGTCTGCCCCGGGCGATGGTTTTCATATATGTATTTGTTTGTGGTCTGAGTCCGCACAGACCTGGGCTCTCGGAAACCTTGACTTTCCCCTGACAGTTACAATTATTGCTGCCCGGGGACTCCTTTGCCATGCGGCCACCCGCTGACCCGACCAAGCACTGAACTGCAGCCTCCTGCAGCCAGCCAGCTGGGGCTCGCCCTGTCCAACAGGGGGCAGTCTGTCCCACAGACAGTCCGGGCTTTGCACCCCCAAAGCTGGGCCCACCCTCCGGACTCTCGTCTCCCTTCCTAGGGAGCAGGGACACAGCGCCTCCACCACAGCGCCTCCACCACACTGGTCAATGCTGTGAACCCTTTGGCCCTTGGGCAGAGGTGGCCTTCTGGGGGTGGTTGTGGGGTGGAGGGCAGGGGCAGGGAGAAGAAAAGAGGTGGGAGGGCCCACTCTGGGAACCCCTTTCTGTACCCCAAGGCTTCCCCAGGAGTCAGGCAAGTCTAGGTGGGCAGGGGTGGGGAAACGAAGGCCACTATGCTGTGCTGGGGTAGAGCCTATCCCCACCTGATGGTGGCCTGGCCCAGCCCTCCCCACCAGAGCCTGAGTTTGACCTTCAAGGACCCCGGCTGCTTGGGGGGCTCATCATGGGGTGGCTGGCCTGCCTCACCTATGACAAGAGGCCAGTGGGGGTGGGACACTGCAGGGTCAGCAGAGGGGCTGTTCCGACCTTGACCTTGACCTCGTAAGGGACCGGCTCCCCCCCAGTGCCACCCCCTGCACGAGAGCTCCACCCCCATACCCTATGTACAGTGGGTAACTAGGTCCTTACAGCGGGACTCTTGGGGGTCATCTTGTTGTGGTCACCTCGCAATGGGTTCATCCTCAGGAACCCTGTGTCTCTCAGGAGGCTGGACTTCTGAAGTCAGCCTTCGTCTCTGGGTCTTCACTCTGCACCCACAGGAATGGCTATAAGTCTGGGGGGCTCAGCCCCAACCCACCCACCATGGCCATCTTGGACCCCAGCCCCTCACCACCCCTCATTCCTGGGAGACCACCTTGCCCAGTCCTCTCCCTTTGACTGTGGCCTCACCCGTAACTGCCACTCTCCCCAGGCTTTCCCCACACAAGGGGCCTCAGCTGGCCTGTTAGACACTCCTCCTGGGAGCCTGCAGCTCTCTGCTCCGTGAACTCCACTGGCAGAAGCTGTCCCTCAACTGAGTGTCCTTTCCCCACCTGTGGGTTTCTATAGGAATTTCCCCATCTGCTGCTTGTTCTCGGGCTGCTCATCAAGACTCCAGGCCACCCCGGGGCCATTGCAACCTCCGCTGCTGACCATCCCGGTTGTCACTCTTCTCCCTCTCACCCACCCTAGCCTATACCCTTGGGACGTACCAGCCCCCAGGGACCTCAGTGTGGTCCTACCCCCTTTTAGTCTCTCTCCACCAGCCTGGGGGTAACTTTCCTGAGCTCTCTGCCCAGCAGGCCTTCCTCATCGTGGGGGACGCAGTACCTGGCCATCCTTCTGCGCCTTGTTCAGTGCTGCCGAAGTCTTGTAGCATCACCCGTCACAGTGCCTGAGGTGGAAGCAATACCTTCTTCATCTGAGCCCAGGGATGGCTGGCTGCCTTAGACAGGGTGCCATCCATCCAGCACGCTCCTTCATCCGATGATCCATCCCCTTCATCCTCCCACCCATCCATCATTAAGCTGTCCATCCTTTCATCTCATCCACCCACACACCTATCCATTCATTCATCCACTCACCCACCCATCTACCCATTCATCCACTTACCCCATCCATTCCTTCATCCCATCACCCACCTGACCATCCTTTCATCCATCCCATTCCTTCCATATACGCCTCTGCCCACTCACCCTCCTATCCATCCTCTCACCCACCTATCCAGTCATCTATCCATCCATTTATTCATCCATCCTTCCATCCCATCCACCCACCTATACATATACAAATACACACAAACATCTTCCTCCTACCCACTCACCCACCTATCCAGTCATTTATCCATCCATTTATCCATCTATCCTTTCATCCCATCCATCTACCTATACATATACAAATACACACATCTTATCCCCTACTCACTCATCCATCCATCCATCCATCCATCCATCCATCCATCCATCCATCCATCCATCCGTCCAACCATCTGTCCCGTCCACCCAAGCAATCCACTCATCTATCTACTCCCACTCATCACCCGCCCCTCTGGGAGAGTCACAGCATGTGCCACCTGATACAATTCAGAGACGCTGGAGGAAGTCCATTGCTGGCCTATAGAACATGCTCCCTGGGGCTTCTTCTGTCTGTCAGTGAGGCTGCGGCACAAGTGACCAGACACTCAGCAGTTTAAGACCTCCCGTGTGTGAGCTGCCCGGGTCTGTGGGCCAGGAATCAAGGCCCAGCTGGGTCCTCTGCTCAGGCTCTAACCAGCTGAACCCCAGGGCTCAGCCGGGCTGAATTTCCTCCTGGAAATTGGGGTCCCCTCCACATGCACGTGACTGCTGGCAGAACCCATTTCTTTGGAGTTGCAGACCGAGGTCCTGCTTTCTGACAGGCTGTCCCCGGGAGCCTGCTCCGTGCTCTTGTCCTGTGGCATGTGGCCCCTCCCACACAAAATAGCCTTGTTTCCTCAGAGCCAGCAGGAGAGTCACTGGTGACACGTGGGGCTTGGTCCCAGCGAGGCCTTGGGTGGAGGGGTTGCAGGGTTGGGCCTAGAGGTGAGGAGCAGGGCATGGAGAAGGAGGGGTGGTCCCAGAGAGATGGTATCGAGCCGGGCCGAACATAGAGAGGAGCATAGTTCCAGTTATGGGGCATCAACCCCACATGGTGCTAGGGAGAGATGCCTCCCTGGACCTCAGGGACTTGCAGGAGCTGGCCTGAGGCTGGGCAGTGGTCCTTGGGTGAGTGCCAGAAACTAGGGAGAATCCCTCGGAGGGAGAAGCTTTGCTGTCCAGGGGATGAGTCGTCAAGACCCCTGTTATTCCTGCAGGTAGAGCTCATTGCTGGGTGGGGGAAGCCTGAATGGGGCAGACGGAGGCAGGACCCTAACTGCCACCGGGCCAACTCTAGCCACCCAGGGTGGTCCAAGCCCCTCACCTTGGAATGAGGGATGGGTCCCCAAGTCCAGCCCCAGAACAGGAGCAGCACAAGGCATCTCCTGCAGGGGGATGCTCCTTCATCGTCAAGTCTCAACTTGTCCTGGAGCCTGTGTGCCCAGCCCAGGGAGAGGGAAAGGCATCAAGAACTCCCCCACCCCCAACCCCACCCCCAAGCTCAGACCCTTCACCTGGCTTCCGGGGAGGGGGGTGCCCACGGGACTCCCTAGAGCTTTCCCCACTGACCCAGCTGCCGGGCGCTTTCTTACAGTGCATGCCTTGATTTCTGTTTAAAGTTTCATGGAGCGGAGGCCGGCCCTCTATGCTAATAGCATCGTGCATATTCAATGAGTCCCCGGGACTGAGGCTGGGGTGCAATCAGGCTGCATGGCCGTAATAAGCCCGGCAGAGGTCCCAGCTGCCACAATCTGCAATCTCCATCCTTGCCCCGGGCCTCGTGTCACCCTGATAGCTCCAGAAGCTGGTCTCACCTGCCCCAGGTGAGGCATGGCACCTGCTACCAGGTGAGAGGACTTGCTCACACTCCCTGACCCAGGTGCAAGCTCTGATCTGACCTTCACTTGCTGTGTGGCTTTGACACAGCTGCTCACCCTCTCTGAGTCTCTGCTTCATCGTGAACTCCTGAGTCAGCTGTGACCTGCTGTTCTTGATCCACGGCGACGAAAGGATAGGCGACAAAACTCAACGGAACCTGGTCTGGCTCCCTCCGTGGTTGGACCCCTTCTGCTCCGCTGGATTCTTGTTGACTGATTGCCAGGAGCAGCTTGCTAGGTCTTTCTTCCGAGTCTGTGAGCTCTGCTGAAACCCATTCTGCATCACAGCCGATCGACCTGCCGGCCTCCCTGCTAGGAGGGGGCGGGTAGTGGGTGGTGCTGCAGGTCAGGTGGATCAGCTGGCAGGGAATACAACCTGGGGCTCCCCCATGGAAAGCGAGAATCCCACCGCTGGACATCAGGAGCCTCTCTCAGGTGTGTCCTGAGGAAGAGATGGAGAATTCACGTCATGCAGAGACTGGAAGGCGCACCCACTGCAAGTGGGTTTGCAGCACTGGGCAGCCCCTGTGGAAGACAGTTCTGTATGGCCCATCCTGAAATGAGTCAGCTAGAGATACTGTAGGATCTAGCCATTTCTCTGCTCGGTATGTACCCCAAAGAAATAGAGGACAGAGCACAAACAGACAAAATGCCCCCATCTGTACCCCAGTACTAGTCACAGTAGCAAAAACATGGAACCACCTGGAACGTCTCTGCTGGATGAATACACTCTGGTACGGACACACACTGGAAGACTGTGCATCTCTCGAAGACAAAGACGAGCCTGCCCAACACATCGTGACCTGGGCAAATTTGGAAGACAGGATGCTCACCAAAGTTCATCAATCTCCAAACGACCGATGCTGCTTGAGACCATGCGCAAACAAGAAAGAGACTAAGAAAAATGATTTCCACACCCCAAAACAGACTTGCGGCACTGGGGACGCCAGGGTGGGACTGAGGGAAGGGAAAGGAGGGCAGGAGAGGGGAGGGGAAGGGCAAAAAAAGTATGCTTCATTTTAAAAATATGATTTACTAGTGGGGACCGACCAACTATGTAACCATGAGAGCTAACTTTCTCGTATGTATAATTATAGACCGTGGTATATTTCTTATGAATGAACTCTTTGATATCCCCCACCCCCCTTATAGTATAAAAATTAGGTTATGAAATGATTTATGTGAACTTATTTTAAAAAAAGAAAGAAAAGAAAACTCAGAAAAAAATTATTGATGGAAGAAGTCCAAGCTGCTTTAGTGAGAAACAAGGCTCTAGGAATTGATGGAATACCAATTGGGGGTGGGGCTGAGGGAGAGCCCCCTCAGTCCAGTCCTAACACACAGAAGGAGAGAAGCATGTGGCTGTTGTCACTGTATTAATTGCTCGTTGGGCCCCCAGCTTCAAAGCAGAGCAGAGGGTCTCCAGTGGGTGGGCTCACAGTTCCCATTTTGCAGGCTCAGGGTGAGGGCAGGCTGTCTGTCCCTCCCTGCCCAGGGTGTTGCGATGCCGACCTGCCTCTGCTCGGGTTCAGCCGGCTCCTGCATTGGTGAGCACAGCCACCGTCAGCATCTCCATTCCTGCTAAGTCCCCAGGGTGCTCCCATCTCTGTGCACCCCCCCCCCCATGTCCTCTCAGATCCTGCCCAGGCCAAATGTGGTCGGAGCTCAAAAGTGAACTTGACGAAGCACACCTGGAAAGTCTTGGCTTCTAGGATGTGTCCAGCATCACTTCCGCTCCCGTTTCAGCCAAAGGATCCTGGAGTTTGGGTTCCAGAGACAGGGTCTGAGGTGTGGGAGGGCTTGCTTTGCTTGACGGGAGCAGAGAGGACTGACTGACTGACTCTGGCTCCTGGCTCCAGTCTTGTGGCATAGTGTCTGGGCTGAACCCAATGAGGAGGGAATCCAGGGACCCAGTGTCTGGGGTGATGGCCAGGGGGCTAGGTCCCTATCCTGTGGGTACAGGACCCTATGGTACAGGTACATGGGGTGCAGGTTGATGCTATTCACCGCCCTCCTCTCTGCCTCCACCCTCTGGCCAGCCCACAGGGCCCTGGACACGTGGGTATTCCGTATTGGGGATGACCCTGTAGAAATAGCTGAGGCCTGTGATGGCCCTGTAGCAGGGTTTGGTATGGAGAGGCCTGGGGCCTGGTCAGAACATCTGGACCAGGCGCCCTCAAACTACGGCCCACAGGCCACATGCGGCCCTCCGAGGACATTTATCCGGCCCGCCGGGTGTTTTTGCACCGTTTGTTTTTTTACTTTAAAATAAGATATGTGCAGTGTGCATAGGAATTTGTTCATAGTTTTTTTTTTTAAACTATGGTCCGGCCCTCCAACGGGTCTGAGGGACAGTGAACTGGCCACCTGTTTAAAAAGTTTGAGGACCCCTGATATGGACTTAGAGGGCTTAGAGGCCCGAGGTACCTGGCTCAGCTCAGCAGCCTTCGCTTGCATCAGCTCTGGGAGTCCAGGCTGGGAGCAGCCTTCATGCCAGGACCCCAGGCTGGGAGGGGTTGCTGGCCCTCTCCAGTGAGCAGTCAGCAGTCAGACAGGATGGGCAGGGCTGGGCCCCAGGCCTGGCTGAGGTTCCACCTCTAACACCCAGGGGTGCTGGAGGAGGCTTCGCCATGGGCTAGCCCTCTCTGCCTGGGGCCTAAGATACTCAGCCCCTCCGACGTGTGTGTGTGTGTGTGTGTGTGTGTGTGTGTGTGTGTGACCCTGAGAAGGTGGGAGGGTAGGCTGTTGGGGCAGAGTGCATTGAGGAGGCTGGGAGGAGCTGGCCCCCTGCGGTGAGGGGTGATCAGGAACTGGAAAGGGGAATGAACGGCACCACCTGCTACCTGGGGCTGGACAGTGGGGAGGCCTTCCAAGTAGGTTCCAGCAGGGTGATGAATGCATGGAGCGGGGGTCTCATAACACCCCCTGCACAGAGGGCAGCAACCTGGGGGTCCACACCTGCTCAGTCTCGAGGCCCCATCCTTGAGCAAAAGACTTGGTCTTCGAGGTCTAGGACATGGGATAAGATAACCCCAGTTTCCAGAGCTCACAGCAAGACTCTGAGAAGTCGGACCAGTGGGTGGGGGGAAACCAGGGGTGCTGTGGGTCAGGGTGAATGGTGGGGTCCCTGGCCCTGGCTCCAAGGCCAGGTGTGGACAGGACAGGAGTAGCCCACCCACCCGCTGGCCCAGTGGGGCCCAGTGTAGGCGCCCCAGACACGCTGGCCGCTGCTCAGGCCTTGGGCCGGACCAGGGTCCTGAAGTCGCTGCCTCTGATCCGTGGAGCCTAGGCGTCTCCGGGAGGGAAATGTGGAAGCAATTACTGGGAGTGCCGGCGCTGAGTAATTCCCAAAGAGACCCCGGGGCCGGCCCTGCACAGCCTGTACGCAGGGCCCTAATGAGGCAATTAAGGCGAGGATCCTCCGCCTTTGATCTCAATGGGGTAATTTCTACAAAAACATCGCCTAGTGATAGATACCCATAACTCAGAGGCCTTAATTGTACTTAATTTGTTTGGAATACGAATGTGCGTTTAATTAAAGCCCAGCGTGGCCGCCTGCTTCAAGCGGGCTGTCAAGGAAAATTAAGACCCAGTTTGGTTTCAAAGTTACTGGTTTGTATCAGGCAAGGACAGCGTCTTCGTGCAGAAGGTTAGGAATAATTACGGGCGGGAGTCACAGCCGCAGAAAGTGGGGGGAGCACCAAGGCCAAGACTTGGTGGGGAGGGGGACGGGCAGAGACCCCGGAGGAGCGGGCCAGCAGGCAGCGGGGGCCCTCTCCCCGCCCCGCCTGCCCCTGTAGCCCTGGGAGCTCAACTGGGCTGGAGGCAGACCTGTGTCCACGCTGGTCTGCAGGCCCCCGAGAGAAAGCCCTCTTCGAGGTCGGCCTTGTGCAGCTTTGCCCGGCTCTTCGGCCTCAGAGTTCCAATGGGCGATTTCTTCAAAAACGTTACCAAGCGACAGATACACAGATGGCAGGGGCTCTGCTTTTCAGCCACACAGCAGCCAGCAGATGGGACACTGAGGCCCAGAGCACAGAGGTGACACTGCGACTCTGTCCTCCATCAGTACCCAGCTCTTCGCACCTCCAGTTGGCCCGGGATGCCTGGGTCCTGCATGGGTGTACATGCGGGTGGGCTGATTCCTGCAAGTCCACACATGCACGTGTTGCGTAGATGGTCTGCGTGGAAGGTGTGGTGGACTGGCACTGAGCGCTGCGGGCAGCAGGGCCTTCACTCACTCCATCTTGCTTGGCTCACCTCCACAGCTCTGGGAGCTGCGCTTGCTGAAGGGAGGCCTGTGTGTGACTAGCCGGGCAGCCGATGGAATGGCCGGCACCTGGGGCCCTGTGCTGTGTGTGCAATGACCTCGGCCGCCGGGATGTCCGCCCACTGGACTTGCTCTCAGGACAGACCTGTAGGAGTGGCACCCCATCTCATCCCCCAGAGCCCCAGTCCCGCTGGCAGGGCACGAGGTGGGGCAAGGGCACCATGTCTGAGGGAAAGAGGAACTTTGCTTCCTGGCTAATGTGAGAGTCACAGCATGCACAGACACATGTGCACATGGGCATGGGAGGCACACACACTCACGTGTTGCATACACACACGTATCAATATCTACCCACATATGCACACCCACTACCCACAATGCACCCCACACAGTCATGCATGCATATATATGCTCATCTATGTGCAGAGCAGCCACCTCCACATAGACACATACACACATATATCAGTGTATACTTCCTCTCACATGTGCACACATACACTCACACACTACCATGCACACACATGTTTATATGTATGCAACGTAGACCACATACACGCACACATGTACATACATGCATATGTACTTGTATGACTCAGCATACACCCACATATACACATGAGTATATGTGCAAACAAAACATGCATCACCGGTACAGACTCACATGTGCACCTAAGCACCCCCCCCCATGTATCTGTGTATATTCACACATGCATTGTTGGATGAATTTGCATAGACTGCCACATGTGCACATATTGCATCAACAGAGACACAAATGTGTACACAGCACACATGTATCAGTGTACACACCAACATGCACACACATGTGCACACACACGCACATGCATATATACATGCATTTGCATAGAATTTGAAGCACAGGTATTGCAGCCTTCAGTATGGCTTATAACTCAATGGAAAGAAAATCCAAATCCTCACAAGTGGCCCAATAGGTGACATTATGATAAATGGAGAAGAGATTGACGTTGTCAAGGATTTCATTGGATCCACAATCAGTGCCCATGGAAGCAGCAGTCAAGAGATCAAATGACACATTGCATCAGGTAAATCTGCTGCACACGGCCTCTTTACAGTGTTAAAAAGCACGGAGCGTACTTTGAGCACCTGGGTGCCCTGCTTCAAGTCGTAGTATTTTCAGTCACCTCATAGGCGAGTTGGAGATGGCAGAGGAGAGAGTGGGGCAGGGATCAGGACGACGGAAGAAGAATGGGTGCGTTTGAATCAAGTTGCTGGCAAAGGGTCCTGCAGGGACCGCGGACCATCAAAAGCACAAACACACCGTCCTGGGAGAAGCCAGCCAGAATACACCTGAGAGGCAGGGATGGGGCGGCTTGGTCTCATGAACTTTGACCATGTCGTCAGGAGAGACCAGTTTCTGGAAGAAAACGTCCTACTTGGTAAAGTAGAAGGCCAGTGAAAAGGCAAGATGGATGCACTCAGAGGGGGTGACAGTGAACTCAAGCAAGAGCAATTGTGGGGACAGAGCAGGACCGAGCAGTGTCTTGTTCAGTCGCTGTGAGCTGGAACTGACTTGACAGCTCCTTGACAGCAGCAGCAACAAGAACAAAAACAACAACGGCAGCAGCATACATGTATGCACATGGACCCACACCTATCTACACATACATGCACCCACACCCCCACTAACGCATTCACATACAGAATACACCCAATGGCGCATACACATGCACATGGTGAATGCACACAGCCTCATTTACATGCATATGTGCACCTGGAGACCCTATGTGATAAACAGACTCACACATACACGCACACATCATGTGAAAACATTGCAGTACGCAGACATCCACATACCTACAACACCCACTCACCCATGTGAATGGCACATGTACCCACATTCATCCACACATGTGAACACAAGCACACACAAGCACTCCCATCGAAGCGCATGTACCCACCCACTTTCACACACAATTCAAAAGGCATACACGGCAGGAGTACACATACTAGGCACACACCAACACTTGTGTACCCACATAAACACACATATATGTGCACATGACAGGCACACACAAATCTAGAGGTTCTGGTGGACTTGACAACCTTCCACACTGCCCATTTCTGAGGTGGGGCCGTTCTGTGACTAGCGGTCTCTCTCCAGGCTGCCCTGCACCCACCTCCTCACAAAGATGCTGTGCTTGCCAGCAGATGAAGCCAGGCCCGCCCCCATGCCCTGGGCCACCTCATTTCCTTGGAGACTTGCTGAGTGTAGAGCAGGTAATGAGGTCACTGTGGGCATTCCTCAGCCAGGGCAGGGGAGGGGGCAGGCTATGGCCTGGCCAGCCACTGACTTGCCCACTCTGAGTAGCGAGGACCCCTCAGTGCCTCCTGGCAACAGGTGGCCGTTGCTCAGGGAGAAGAAACACCAAAGGACCTCCTGGTGGCTCTGGTGCCTACCCTGTCTGGGCTTAAGACTTGATCAGCCCCGTAGAAGGTGGGGTGTCATGGTCCACCGATCCCCATGGAGGAGGCACTGGCCGTGCATCCAGCCTGGTGCCACCACCATACACACAGCCACACCTCGTCACCATCACAGCAGGCTGGTGGGTTGCTGTCAGTAGTTCGACCCAGTGGCCAGGACCCTGAGCAGGGCTGGAAGGGATGGGTTCAGACTCAGGGTCTTGGGGCGCCAGGCAGTATCCCTCACCAAGTACTCGGTGAATAACTGCACGTGTGAGTATAATTTGTACACGACTGTGTGCATGTGTATGCACATGTGATTGTGCTTACATAGATGCATGCCTGGGGGTGGGCTTCTGTGTGTCTTTCCAGGGCTCTGGGTGTGCCCAGGGAAAACTCTGGGTACCATTACCGCCCCCCCCCCACCACTCCAGGTTCAGCCCCTGCATTCCGCTGGAGGCCTCTCTCCTCCACCTGCCTGGATGTGTGTGTCTTTGTCCATCAGTCTCGTGGGCGAGGTCACATAGAAAGGGCTGCTTCTTTTTTATTTAGATAAATCATTTTACTGGGGGCTCTTGCATATATTATACCAAACCATACAACCGTATCACAAGTGGGCATGTAAAATGATTGGCATTGGCAGTTTCTAAACATTATCTTTCTTCCTCGGCCCTTTGATATCAGCTCCTCTTTTTATCCCCCTCCCTCCTCCACCCTGTTACCCCCTGCAAACCCTTAATATATTATGTCTTGTTATTATTATTTATACGTACTTATCTAGAAAGGGCTTCTGAAGGGCTTCCTGTTCAGGTGCAGCGATTGCCCCTGGGAAGCACAGTGTCCCCACAGGAGGACTATTTGTCTCTGAGTGTGAGTGGGCTGTGGACAGACAGGTGCCATCTCTCCTGCCTGCACCGTGTGTGTCTGTAGCAGCCCTCCACCTTGCCATCCTTTAGTAGCGGCTGCCTTCCCCCTCCTGGACATCCAGCTGCCAAGTGGAGGGGCAGGGTCAGCAGGAAAGCCTGCAAACACACAGCCAAGCAAACTCCTGGGCCCGGTGTGGCCACAGCCGGGCCCCCAGGGTGGCCGAGTGTGGTGGCGAAGAGCACAGACCAGTGCAGCATCCTGGGTCTGCTTCCGGTTCTGCCCTGCGGTTGGATGACCTGGGGCCTTTCTGCGCCTCGGTCTCCTCATCTGTACAATACAGAATCCTCATAAATGGACGGGGAGGGTAAGTGCTAGGCCCAGGGGTGCGGCTCCGAGTAGTGCAAAGTGAAAGGTGGGCAGTGTGAATCCGCCCGGATGCGCCTCGGAAGAAAGACCCAGTGATTCTCTGCCCCTCACTCAGCCGTTGGAAACACGCCGGGCTCATGAGTGAGGAGCCACTTGGTGGCAACTGGTTCCTGAGCTAAAGACACTGGTATTTTGTAAGGAGAATGCTCCCTTCCCAGGAGGGAGACCTGGGGTGACTCCCCAGCCAATGCACCTCATACACAGGCACCCCCCACCTGTCAGGGGACATGCACCCATGGGTAAGAGGCCGGACAGCCTTCAGTGGACTAGGAGGAAAGGCCTGAGGAACTATTTTCAAGAGAAAAGCCATTCGAGATCCCACGGGACACACGTTCTACTCGGACACGCACCAGGTGGCCACGAGGTGGGGCCCGATGCTCTTCAGGCTCAGTTATGGTGTCCTTGGCATAGTTTGACACCTGGAAACTGAACAGTCAAGTTACACGGTCAAGTTGCCGATGGTAACTCTGTAAAGTAATCATGGGAAAGAAACAGGGAGGAACAAAGGAAGAGACACGTGAGCGCACACACGCGCACACACGGAATCATGCCAATAGACCACGGCAGCTTGAGTTTCGGCTTCTACGATCGGCCACAAGGCATATTTGATGTTTCCAATAACGCCCATCTCTGTTCCGTGGGCCCTCATCCAGTGTCCCAGCTGGTCGGGCTCTCTCCGTGGTCGGGGTGTCACTCACTAGCCGTGTTAGGAGGGCTGAATGCTCAGTGGTCCTGAATCTTATTTGTTTTCATTACTCTTTACAAGCCAAACTCACAGCCTTCGAGTCCATGCCGACTCATGGAGGCCCCACAGGACAGGGCAAGAGTGCTGCTGTGGGTGTCCCAGACTGTCGGTCTTCATGGGGGCAGAAAGCCTCGTCTTTCCCTTGAGGAGCACCCAGTGGCTTCTAACTGCCGACCTCGCAGATCTCGCCCAACCCAGTTTTCACCGTTGCTTAGGAAACCACCCCACAGGCCATGGGAGAACCTCCTGCATCCCAGCGGCATCATCCTCCGCTGAATCAGCGACCCAACTTACCCTGTGGATCTTGGATTTGATCGTTCACCCCGGCCAGCACATGCGCTTTAACTCTGCCAGTTGGTCCAGGGGCCTGTGGAGCCCCAAATGACCAGCTGTCACTCTCGGCTTCCGGTTCAATGGAACCCCTGTTGCATCACCTGATAGAAGCATGTCTTTCCCCCTGGGAATCAAGAAATCCAAACCGGCCAAGTCCAAAGCAGAAGGGACCAGGATGAAAGGCTTCGTGGGTCAGCGAAGGAAATGAGCTGCTGCTACTAGGTGCCATTCTTGGACCTTGGTGTTTTGGCGAGGGCAGGGAGAATATCGCAGCTCATTGATTCAAAACATCAATTATGCCCCGAAGGTGCAAGGCCAGCCGTTCAGTGTGCCGCCGTTCAACCGGTAGAGTAACAGAGCCTTGGCTTGGCCAGTCCACTGGTCACCAGCTGCCTTGTGGAGGGAGGGGAGGACACGGCAGGACCAAAGAATTCCCAGGACACAGTCTCATGGTCATACTACGTGGACCATGGCATCATTCCGTGGTCGGAAGCCGTGTGGAGTGGAAGACCGTGAGGGTGAATTGGGCACAAAGCACGTCTAAGGATGGCAGTGTGGCCCCAAGCATTGCTGGTGACGGGAAGTCCAATCCCAACCCCGATCCACACAACAGGACCAACCGCTGCCCCTTGTGTGGTGCCAGCAGTCACACACACCACTACTCACGGGACGATCCATGATTCAAGTCCACACACCACTACTCACGGCAAGATCCATGATTCAAGTCCACCCCTGGTGGAAGGGGTCCAGTGCAGTTAGCCGGTTTCCTGATGAGAGGCACATGCTTCCAGAAAGCTGTGCCAGACCAGAGCCTCTCAGAGGGATTTTCCGTGGTTGACTCACCAGCAGCAGTCAGGGAGAAGTCCAGAATGCTGTGTCCGTGTATGCTCTCCACCCCTCTCTCCATGGTCACTTTGGGGAGGGCCTACCAGGGAGCGTCCACAGCAGGACATATGGTTAATCTGGACTTGGAAGCTCTCTGGGGGGCATTCGCTTGGAGCACGAATGCTTCCATGCCAGGTCCATCCACACAGTCTCACATGAGACCGCCCATCCCCACCCTTCCAGTCTGGCCCTTTCCAAGCCCCTGCTCCCATAGGGAATCTAGACATACTTTCCAGGCACTGGGGAACAGCCGTGCCTCTGGGCACCTCTAAGCCCAGGGGGTTGAACAAGCCATGCCATTGCTTGAACTTGAGTCCATGGGGTGATTTCCCTTCCCCACCACTTCTTGAGGACCCTCGTGGCCCATTCTGTCATTTTTGCAGAGATTTGCTTCTGGTTGGTGGTGGAAAATAGTTCAAAACCATTTATCCCTCGGTCCTGTTTGTCTGTCTTTAGTCAAATGCCAGCAAGAAGCTCCCGTGCGTGCTGAGGAATGGCACGACAGGCTTCACATCCAGAACGGGCCTCAGTGGAGTCAGAAGCGCCCCTTCTCTGCCCGCCCCTCCCCCTGCCCCAGCTTAACCTGTGCTCCTATGACGTGATGATGGAGTGACGCTGGGCGTGCCCAGCCCTTGGCTTCACGGATCAAACCACAGCTCACTGAAAGGAGTAGATCAAACCACAGCTCACTGAAAGGAGTAGCTCGGCATGGAGGATCACGTGGTAGCTTATAATCCAGCGGTTCTCAGCCTGTGGGTCGCGACCCTTTGGGGGGGGGGTGGCTTGAATGACCCTTTCACCAGGGTCGCCAGATTCATAATAGTAGCAAAATTACAGTGATGAAGCAGCAACAAAAATCATTGTATGGTTGTGGGGGGGGGGGTGGGTGTCTCCACAACATGAGGAACTGTATGAAAGGGTCACGGTGTTAGGAGGTGGAGAACCACTGTTTAAGTCAGACAACCACTCAAGTGGCCTGTGAACCACGTTACTCACGCTGTGACCGCTCCAGTGTGGTTTCTCTGAGGTTCTCCATACCATCCCTACCACCCACTAAAACCCGAACTACACTCTGCCATCGAATCTTTTTTGACTCATAGCCAGCCTAGAACGGCCCTGTGCAGACGGAGTAGAACAGCCCCTGTGGATTTCTGTGACTGCAGGTCTTTGTGAAAGTCGAGTGCCTCGTCTGGTGGCTTTGACCCACGACGTCACCCGGGCTCTTACTGTCATCCACAGACACCTTAGATGCCATTGATGATGTGGTCAGACCACTGCAGCCTAGCTCAATGCAGCCTAGATTAGGTGGCCAGGTCAATGGGGTGCAGATCAGCCACGGATTATGTGACCGGCAGACCATTGCAGCCTAGATATGCCTTCTTGTCTTGGGGTCCACTCAAAACTAGAAACCGTACAAGTTACCCAGGAAACAAGAAAACAGACTCAACTCTGGGGTATGTTACCTCCAAGAGATGCCCCCTGCCTTTGAGGCTGTGTGTGGTGTGATGTGCCAGGTTGGCTAGGTGATGATTCTCAGTGAGTCGGCAGACACTGAAATGAGGGCTCTTCCATCATGTAATATAACACAATCACCTTCCATGAGGCGCTCTGCTGTGAGTCAGTTGAAAAGGGAATTCTCTGGGGAGTGTAGCCTGTCTCCTGTATGTACATGGATGTCAGGCGCAGAAGTCTCCTCTTTCTCGACCCTGCACCCTCCCCTTCCCTTGACCTCCAGTTCTTGGCATGTAATCTTTGGCCTGCTGTCTGACCTAAATATATATATATATATATCTCCAGTCCCTGCAATCCTGCAGTACTGCTGAGTTCTCCAGCCTTCTGACCATTTCCTCGAAATTGCGTGGACCATATCCTTGAAGTCGATCTCCTTATGTTTGCATATACTTCACACTGGTTTTAGTCCTCCTGAAAACCCAGACTGAGGCAGCATCCTACTGCTGCCACAGGAACAAAATACCGACAAGTGGGGAGCTTGAAAAGGGGCCCTGCTGGTACAGTGGATGAAGTACTGGGCTGCCAACGGCAAGGTTGGCAGTTCAAGCCCACCAGCTGCTCCATGCAAGAGAGATGAGGCTGTCTGCTCCTCCAAAGCGTTACAGTCTCAAAGACCTTAGAGAGCAGTTCTCCTCTATCCTACAGGATCGCTATGAGTAGGAAGCAACTCAGTGACAGCAGGCTTAGTGGGTAGGGTGCTTGAGAGAAGAGAAATTAATTTTCTTGAAGTCCTGGAGGCTCCCGGTCCCAATCAGCAGTCTTTGATTCCACGGCTTGTAGATGATCCTTACCTGCCACCTGTCTTTCCTTCTCCGTGTGTCCCCGTGTCTAGTCTAGTCTTTGCATAACTCAGAAGTTATTAGGGTTTAGGTCCAGCCATTCTACTCTGTAGGACCTCAAAGAGGAGGATTCTCTGCAAGGTGGATTGACATAGGGGCTGCAATGATGGGCTCAGGTGTAGGAACAATTGTAAGGATGGTGCAGGGCCCGGCAGTGTTTCCTTCTGTGGTGCGTAGCGTTGCTATGGGTTGTAACCGATGAAGGAGAAGGAGGAGAAAGAGGCTGAGGAAGAGCAGGAGGAGGAAGAGGAAGAATAGTAATAAGAATAAGAAGAACAACAAGACCTCATCAACATTGCAAAACCTATTTCCAAACAGGATCCCATCTACAGGTCCAAGGGCCAGGAACTGAACACGTACTTAACACGGGGGACACAGTTCAGTCCGTAACTGGCATGGAGCTCTATTATTCCCCACGATGTGAGGTGTTCAAACGGTTTTCCTTTCAGGGCCTTCCACCGGCCTCTCCCTAAGCTGTGGGTCTCCCTCTCTAGGTGTAGGGGGCCAGAACGGGGATGCTGCCCGTTTCCCTCTGTATCTCTCCCAGCGACCCTTGCAAGAGTTGGGGAAGGAACCTCAGACCCAGGAAGCCCACTGTGAAGTGAACTCACGGATCCCATTTGAAGTGGACTTGAGCCAACACATCCACCCTGCCCTGCCCACCCAGCGCCCTCACATGGGTTGGCAGACCCCAGAAGAGTGCACACCCATCTGGCGAGATGTGCACCCCTGAGTGGTCTGCGTCCCACCTGCTTCGGAAAGTGCAGTCAACCTGTTCAGTGCCCACAGGTCTCTGGGGAGATTGGCATCTTATTCCTGTGACCGTGCTCCAAGCTCCTCCAGGAGGGGACCCGCCGCCCCACCAATCAAGGGGTTCCTGCCCTGGAGCTGGCTTACAGGGACCAAGATTTTCTCCTGCACTGACCTGGACCAGGCATCTGACAAGCAGACTCCGTCTTTTCCTGTGATGGAGATCAAGGGACATCCTTGCAGGCTGTATTCCCAGAGATCCTGTGGTCAATTAGCTGTGACTGAAGATCACTGCCGGGCACGGCATTCTTACTACACTTGCCCTCAACTGCCGGTCTCAGGCTGGTTGGACAGCAGAGCCTGGCCGAGGGTCCCCCAGACCCTACAGATCCCACTGTCACCAGGAATCCCTCGCAGGGAAGTGGCCCGGCCCTCCAACAATGCCCACATCCTGATTCTTGGAACCTTTTACAACGGAACCTTTGCAAGCAAGGGTAAGTCCAGGATTTCTTTCTTTTCTTTTTGAGACTCCGAATTGGTTTATTGACAATGCCCCATGCTGTCCTCTGCTCTCTGCACAGTTCTCAGCATCGAAAGAACCCAACCCAAGTCCCTGAGCATGGCTCCCCTCCCTGCGGGAGGGCAGAGCAAGGGCCCCCGCCTGCTCCCATCAGGCTGCCTTTGGGATGGGGAGATGCCTGAGCATCACACAGCGCCACCCTCTCCGCAGCCGATATTGCAGGGGTCACCTTTATTGGGGTGCCGAGATAGTGTGGCCCCTGCCTATCCTGAGGCCACCCTAGAACAGTCACCCCGGGGAGGACAGTAACCAGACCCAGACACACACGTTTTCCCCCCACCCCCCGCCCCCCCTCCCCGCTTCAAACTGTAAGTCTAGGACAATAACTCGAGATAGGGTTGTCTGGGGGTGGGGGCGCACAAATACGCTTCAAAGATCCTCTATAAAAAGCTCTTTCTTTGGTTACTAAGGCGTGCCTGACCGAGGCGAGGCTCTTGTGCGTTGCCTCATGTGCACGAGGACGTGGCGATGAGGAAGACTGGGGACGGCAGGCTGCGTCTGCCGTGTGAGGTTGCTGACGCACCGTGAACAGACCACGCCTCCCCGCGCAATGGACACTCTGTCTTGGAGGAAGGCCACCAGGCTGCTCCTTCGAAGAGGCTACTTCCTCGCTTCCTTTGGACAGGTTATCAGGAGAGAGCAAGCCCGGAGAAGGATATCATGTAAACTAGCAGGTCAGTGAGAAAGAAGAAGAGCGTCAATGAGATGGATTGGCCCAGTGGCTGCCACGGTAGGCTTCAACATACCCGGCGTGGTGAGGACAGTGCAGCGGCGGGCAACAGTTTGTTTTGCCAGCCACGGGGTGCTGCGAGTTGGCCTCTACCAACTTCTCTGTGGCCCTAAATGTGATCCCGTATGTCCAGAGAGGGAGGAAAGGGAGGCTTGATACAGACAACAGGCAGGCCATTGTGATGACAGAGCAGAAACATGTGAAGTTCCCGACTGTGTTAGACTGGCTTGACTAGAGAAACAGATTCATCGACACTCATATCTGTGTAAGAGAGAACTTTATATCAAGAAGTAATTATGCGGCAACAAAACATCCCAGCCCAGTCCAGATCAAGTCGATAAGTTCCATACGAACCCATGAGTTCCTCTTCAGACTCACGCAACACTTGCAATGATGCTGAGTGCAGGAAGATCACAGGCCAGTGGGTGGAAAGCCCTGGGGATCCAATGGCGGTGGATGCATCTCCAGGGCTCTGGCTGCCATCAGCGTGGCTTCATGTGGTCTGTCAACAGGAATGTGAAGGAGAGAGAGAGAGAGAGAGAGAGAGAGAGAGAGAGAGAGAGAGAGAGAGAGAGAGACAGAGAGAGAGAGAGGTGACCTACCTGGTACCTTGATTTGGGCCCAGCTATCCTGAATTAAGACTTCTTGGCCCCAGGACTAAGAGTCAGTAAATTTCTTTTCTTAAAGGCCCCCATCTTTGTGGTGTTTTGCCGTGGAGCCCCGGGAAATAACCCAAGTCATCTAAGCCCTTGGATTTCATCTTTTCCAGTGGGCCAGGAAGGTTGTGGCATCTCAACTTGATTGGCTGCTGGTCACTGCTGAGTCCAGGTGCTGTCCACCGGCCAGTCCAACCCCCGAGCCTCTTCCGGTTGCTCAGACTCACCAGGCAGCCACGCTCGGGAAAATGAACTCCTCAGTCCCCTGAGAGTGCGTCCCCATGGGGCTCCATCCCTGTGATCATACTCCGCAAGTGCGTTCTCAAGGCAAAACCCGGCTTCTTAGGTGTCTGTGGCAGTTACATAATCTACTGTCAACTTGAGTGAAGGGGTGGAGTCTAGCCTGTCAATCAGGTCGCAGCTTGATGACCTCATTTGGAGGCTCGAAGGAGATAAATAGCTCACTGCATGCGTGGCACACACTCTCTCTCTGCCTTCCCTCTCCTGCTGTGGAGACACTCAGAGAGCCGGAGCAGCCACGTGGAGACCTGTGCCAGCACTGAGATGCTTCCACTGCCACTGGATCCACACGACTTTCCACCCCCTGGCCTGTGATCTTCCTGCATTTGGCATCATTGCATGTGCTGCGTGCATCTAAAGAGGAATTTCTGGACTAATATTGGACTTATGCACTTGATCTGGACCGGGCTGGGATGTGTTCTCAATACACAATTGCTCTTGTATATAAAGCTCTCTCTTATGCACATATGTGACTATTTCTGGATTTGTTTCTCTGTCCACCTGGACTAATACAGCGTCTAAACTCTATGCTCCTTTGCCTGCCCCCTAATGTGTGATGAGCCCTGACTCTTGTCACCTCCCCTCTCTCCCATGCCCCCTTTCTCTTCCTTCTTTCTCTTCCCTACTCTTCTCCTCCCTCCCACACTCTCTCTTCCCTCCTCTCATCTTCTCTTCCAAGCCCTCTCCTTTTCACGCATGAAGTGCATGCACAAAGTGCCCACATCCACCCAGGCTCACCTGGAGATGCGGAATATTTTCATATCCCAGATGGAGGTCAGCACTTCCACTCAAGGGTCACCACCCCCATGGAGGATGTCACACAGGCGGGGTGCCATAGGATGGGTCCCCGTGACACGTCTTCTGCCCAACATGAGCTTTGACGCCAGCCTGCTGTCTTTGCAGAACACACACCCTACATGATGCATTCTCTTTCGTTGCTCAGCTCTGCTCTTGGGGCCCTGGGAGAGCGGGGGCCTTGTCTGTCTTGCTTCACTCTGCCCCCCCCCAGAACCTGGGCTGACAACAGTGGCCAGCGTTCAGCCACAGCGCCCGTCGAACAAATGCATGACTGAGCAGGAAGGACCACATGCGTGTATGTTACGATAGAGCCCAGGGTCCCCAGGCTGGCCGGGAGCTGGCCTTGGCAGCTTCACTCGTCTGCCCAGGGGGGCCAGGGACTCTGGAAGCCTGGGAAATGATGAGTGCCCCCTTCAAACCCCAAGCCTGTGGGCATCCCCTCTGAGATCAGTGTGCCCATGCTGCAGCCATGGTCCCTGTCTCAGGACACAGCAATCCAGTGGCCAGACACAGAGCTATAGCTCTTGGCTCTGGGACCACACATGCCCCCCCCCCTTCTCTGCCCTATACTCCAGGAGCCAGCCTTCAGGGGGTGCCCCTACCTAGCCTAGTGGCATCTCCAAGTAGCCTTTGCCAATGAGAGCCCGAGGCAGGCGTCAGAGGGTGGGAACAGAGAGCATGGCTGGGGGGGTTGGCCGTAGTTGTCCTCCACCTTAAGGGCAATCTGTGGTCATACGTGACTGGCTGGCAGGGCATTGGGGTTGGTTTGGCTGCCTGGGTAAGGAGGCCTGCAAGTTCCTAGAACGGCCCAACTCCCACAGCTCCGGCAGAGTTTTCGGCGAGTTTAGTCGACTCTCCCCACTCTGGTCCTCCTGTGGACTGACAGCGTCCCCTGTGGCTAGTCCCTCCGGGATTCATTGTCCCAGTCTGGCTCTCCAGCCCTGTCCCTACCTCTGCCAATCATGTTGCACTAGTGTACCAGGACCGTGCCCCCTGCCAGAGCCAGGCTGATAGGGACGGCTGTAGAACCCTGAGGGATTGGGTGGGTGTTACCCTGCCCTTCTGTTGACAGCTCCTGGCCACACAGCACCAAAGAGGCTGCCATGGGAGGGGCTTCCCAGGTGAGGCCTTCGTGCCCACCTACCTGGAGGCAGGCACCACATCTTCCAGTCCCATGGGTGGATGTGGGCACCTGCCTCAGGCACGCTGCCCCTCCTCGGGTGCACACCTCCTGACTGTGGTGGGAGGGGGAGACTGGGTGTGTGTGTCTGTGGAGAAGTCTCCTGGGGAGGGGGTGTGGGGGGTGGGGACAGCCCCTCGAAGCCCCGCCCCTTCCTGACACTGTAATCCGGATTTCCCTCTCATGTCGAGTTTAATAGATGTGATTATGGGTTGGAGGCTGAGATTCCAGCAGTTATCTTCCTGGGCGTAATCCCCGCGCCAAGTGATGCCATTAGGGCCCAGCGAGGGAGCGTAAAACAGTGATTATTGAGCGTGCGCGCCTGGGCTCCGAGCAGCCTGCCCCAGTTCCCCGACCGAGGCAGCGCGGGGAGGGTGGTGGCTGCCGGAGGGTGGCCTCTCTTTTTGGGACTGTGTGGTCCAAGGTTGCAGGGCTGCAAGCTGCAACTGGGGTACTAGCCTGAGCTTGTGTTCACGGGGCCACCCCACTCCAGCTGTGACACGAGGCCCCGGGACAGCAGAGTGGTCAGGAATGAGGTGCCCTCCTGAGTCGCCCCGGGCCTGCCCTGTGACTGGGTCCCCACGTGGGTAAAGCAGACATCATCTGAACACCTATGGCGTGCACATCCCGTGTCAGCCATCTGAGTCCCGGAGACGGCAGCCACATGGTCCCTCGGCCCCAAAATGGGCTCTTTGGTTGGAGGCAAAGGGGAACGAGAGAGTCCACCCTGGGCTGCTCTGTGGTCACAGGATAGCACTCACCTGGAGATGCCGGCAGGTGGCAGGCAGTTGGGGCAGCATCAGTGGCTGAAGTTGACGGGAGCGGGTGTCAGCTCTGCCTGGACTCCTGCCACCCTCGGACGGCCGTGGCCGGGACTGACCAGGGTTACGGCCCTGCTGGGAGACAGGGTGGCACCCATCCAGGGTTCTCAAGCTGCCTTGCTCCCACCTTTTCTGCCCAGCTTGGTACTCTGTCTGTGCTGGGGGTGGGGGCGGCGGGAGCGGTGGGAATGGGGTGGGGGGAGAGTCCCTGGAGGCCATGGGGCTCCGCGGCATCCATTTGGAATCTTTGTTAACGGCCAAGCATACATCTTTTAAATGATAAATCAATAAATAGTTAATTCGATCATAGAACACTCTTAAATATTTGATGGCGCTGTGCACTGGCTGGGCATTGTCGCAGCAGTCTCCGAGGGAGGAGAGTCAAACTCTCCCCACTCTGCACCCTCCACCCGCCCCAGCACAGCCAGGGCTGCTGGCTGCAGGCCCACTGGGTCCTGAGGAGCCTCTGAAGTGCCCACAGTTCCCACATCCTCCCCATTGCCCGGGCCCCAACCCCACCCATGAGCCAAGCATCTCAGCAGGATGAGCCTGGGGATGACCTTGACCCTTGTGATCCTTTGTGGTTGGAGGGACGGCTGCCGGGGAGGCAGGGAGAGGACTGGGCCTTCCCATCTGGTTAAACCACTGCCTGCTTGGGGGTGGTGTGGGCTTGAGAAAAGGCCACAGCGGGGGGACTTCCCATTGCCCAAGCCCCATTGCCAGCTGTCATCATGGTTGGTCTCCACTCAGGGCAACCGCAGTCACAGCTGGATGTGACACTGCCCAGTCCTGTCTCATGCCTGGACTAGTTATTCATCGGGCCTTGGTGACCCACCGGGTTTTCCTGGTCTGATTTTTGGGGATGGATCTCTAGATTTTTCTTGCTAGTCTAGGTTAAGTCTGGAAGCTCCACTCTGCCCTCTTCAACATCACCATAGCAGGCCAGCTTCCTGCCCCCCCCCCCCAATGGATGGTGGGCACTAGGCATGCAGTGCACTGGCTGGCAATTGGACCGGGGTCTCCCTCATGGAGTGGGGGAGCATTCCACCACTGAAACCCAAACCCATAAACGCCTCTTTGATCACTGGGCCCTGCCTCTCTCCCCTGCCACCCTCCCTCCCTCTTGCTGTGGCCATCACGGGGTCAGCTGCTGACCTGAGCCTAAGGGGCCTCCCCAGCGTCAGAGCTGCCGCAGGGCAGGGTTTGCTTAGAGAAGCAGGCAGGCGTCCAGCTCAGGCAGGGCTGGAGGAGCCCTTCCATGGCCTCTCACTCTGCCCAGGGAGTTGGGTTTGGCCTGGTGGTGTCCCTAGTTGGCCTGACCCCATGAAGGACAGAATGTGGCTAAAGGGAGCTAAGGCCAGTACTAGCCAGGGCTGCTGCCACGCCTTGTGAGCTGTGTGGCTTGGGTAAACCTCTGGACCTCAGGTCCCTTCCTTCTGAAAGACACCCACGCTATGGGTTGAATTGGGTTCCCCAAACTATATATGGTAAATCCCCTAAACGTGTGAGTCGGCACGCACAGAGGCAGCAGTCAGGAAAGCCAACGATGCATTGCACTGGGCAAATCTGCTGCAAAAACTCTTTGGCGCGTTAAACGGCTCATGCAGGACTACGGGACACCTGGCCCAAGACATAGGATTCTCAATCACCTCCTGTGCATATAAATGCTGCACAGTGAGTCAGGAAGACAAGCCCGGAGGAGAATGACTGGTGTATCGGCACTGTGGAGTCGGTAAAGGATAGTGAGTGTACCGCGGATGGCCACAATAATGACGACTCTTTCTTGGCTGTAGACAGGTCCCTCTTTCTGCTCACTTCCCATTCCTGTGATCGCTTGTGAGATACAAGGTGAGACAGGCCAGCACACCCCAGGGAAACTCTTTTTTAATAGGATCCAGGCTACGGCTGCCTCATGAACTCAAGAACCGTAACCCAAGCCTCTTTCATGCACCCTAATCCTGTCTTGGCAGAAGTCCAGCACCATGTTCCTTGGACGTAAGGAGAGGGAGACTTCAGTCCTGAGGGACCAGTCCCTGGAGAAGGACAATTGCGACAGAGGAAGATCCTCACACAGAGGAGGTACACACAGTGGCTTCTGCAATACATCACAGACAGCAGTGGCTGGGAGGATGAGGGAGTACCGTACAGTGTTTCGTTCTGCTGCACGTAGGGTCGCTATGGGTGGGGACGGACTCAAAGGCGCGGAAGAGCAACAACCTTCCGCCCCACTGACCACAGGCGGAGGAGGGACTTCACAGCACACCAGACTGGAAAACTCCCAACCAAGACTGGGGAATCTCGGCTTAGCCAAGTTGACACATTTTAGGGGACACAATTCAATCCAGACCTCCAAACGAATGCCAGGATTGCTAGCCTCCCCCTCACCCCCACCCCAGGAGCTGGAAGAGATGCGTGGACCGGATTCTCCCCCAGAGAAGGAACCAGGCCTGCTGTCACCTGGAGTCTGGATGTCTGGCCTCCAGCACTGGGCCTACATTCGTGTTCTTTGGAGATCAGCTCCCGAGGCGCTGATCACACCTGTATTCAGGCCCGATCCCCAATCCTGTCCTTGGCGAACATTTGAGCCCCTGCTCCTGCAGACACTGCACATCAGGACCCACTGGGGTTCTGTCTGTTGTGAAGGCAATGTGGGTGGGGTTTGGGGGATACAGGGTCTTCTGATGGGCAGGGCAGACTCCGGCTTGGGTGCCGGCCATGCTGGCCTCTAGTGGGCTGGAGAAGGCAGTGAATGCGGCCCTGCCTTGTTGCCCCTGCTGATTGTGGGATGCGTGGCAGAAGCAGAACACAAAAAGCAGGGTGCTCTGGCCTGATGGAGAGGAAGAGCCCGCTGATTGGCTCACCTTGGAGACTCGAGGACTGGACTGGACTCTACCACCCTCCCCGTGCACCACAGCCTGCCACCACTCTTAGGAAGAACCTCGGCCTGCGTCCTAGGAGAACTGGCCCCTGGAGCTGCTCCCAGGGGAGCGGGTAGAAAGGTATTCAGACGGTGCATTGGCACCAGTTGGTGTGCCTCCTCTAGGGTGTTCTAGATCCGGAGGGTCTTGAGGGGCCAGTCGCTCTTGCTCTGGGTGAGCCGGCCACCGCAGGGCTGTCTGCAGGGTGTCTTCTGGCCTGGGGCTCCGGTGCTCAGAGTTCTGGGGTTGGGCGTCATGGGTGGGGCCTCCCTGGCACATCTGGCCCCACCCTACTAAACCACCTGGATGTCTTGCTATCTCTGAGTAAACCAGGTCCAGAGGAGAGTGCTCATGGCCCCCCACCCCCCATTCGACTTCCAGCTCTTTCTCTGTGCAGATGCCCTCTCTCTGTGAAGAAGGGAGGGGCGGCCTCACCGCAGAGATACACACAGAGAGCTCAGGAGCCGGGATGCCGGCCCGCCGCACAGACTTACACCCAGAGTTTCCTCTGGCTCCCTGGGGCTGTGACTGCCCAAGGGGTGGGGGGCTGCTGTCCTCAGTGGGCGTCAGCCCTGCCCTGGCCAAGAGGGTGGCTGGGAGCCCATGCTGCCTGCAGCCCTGCGCCACCGCCGGGCTGCGTCCCCAGGCTGGGCCCGTCTCTGCAGGCCTGTTAGCCCCCGGTGACAAATCTGGTAACAGTGACAGTAGATTAATATCTCTTTAATCAGCCAAAATGAACATGACACCCTGGGTGACAGTCCAATTTTCTGCTAACAGATTGAGGCCTCTCTAAGCCCAGTGCTCAGCTGATTTTTATTTCTGCCAGAGATAATTCACGCGGAGGACCAGGCCGTCATGCCACCGACGGCTCCCGCTCAATAAATCTCCCCGCCGCCCAGAGACGTTCCTCACCCGCCTGTCAGGCGCCGCTCGCCCGAGGGCTGACGCACCTCCACCAGTGGGGCGGCGGCGATGGCTGGGGAGCACAGCGACCGTGGCTGTGGGCTGGGGGGGGGGGTCCTCCACCTGAGGATAGGGTGCTGCTGGGTGTCCCACGGGGCTGGAGAGGAGGTGGGCTGCGTGAGTGCATGTGTGTGATGGTGTGTGCATGGATGTGGACTATGTGTTTGAACATGTGTGACTGCATATGCGTGTGAAAGAGCGCATGCGTGAGAGTGTGCATATGTGAGCATACGTGCCTGTGGCGTGTGTTCATGTGTGCATGTGTGGGATGTGCGTACACACATGTGTGGCAGTTGTGCGCTATGTCACCTTTGTATTTCAGTGTGCATGTGGGATGAGCGTGTTCGTGTGAGCATATATGCATGAATGCGTGTGCAGGTGGGTGCGTGCATGTTGGCTTTGCATGGGGTGTGGGTTAGCTTGTGGGCTGTGTATGTGTGTGCATGAAGGTACCCATGCATGGGTGTGTCTGTGTGTGAGTGAGCATGCAGTGAGTCTGTCAATATGTGCAAGGCTCATGTGTGGTGTGTGTGCCTGACTGGTGTGTGTGTGTGTGTGTGTGTGTGTGTGGAGGGCGGCCTCAGCAGACCTGTGTGGCTATACGGGTCAGGGCTGGAGCTCGTGGGTGGCACAGGCTTTGGGAGGGGCTCAGGTGACTTTTTCTGCAGGTGGAGGCTCTCAGCCCACCCACCCCTCTGTGTGGAGAGCGGATAGGCTGGTCGTGTGACCGCAGGACTGGTGGCTGGACTGTGGATCCCACTGGCACAGTGGCTCAGGACAGGCACCTTGAGGACTGTCTTCCCCAGGGGAGGCCTCGGGGGCTTCCTCACCCTGAGATGCTGCTCTCCAAAGCCAACTGTCTCCCTGGTGGCCAGTGGTGATCTCCTACTACTGGCTGTCCAGTGGATGGGAGAACACGGCCTCAGTGAACAGAGCCGGCCGGTCTAGACTCTGGGGGTCTCATGGGCTGTGCACTGTGACCTTCCCCGTGGTCAGAGCCAGCGTCCAGGCTCCTTTCCAGAGCTGGTGGCGGAAGGAGCAGGCAGGACTCTGCCACCTCTCAGTCTCAGGGCTCAGCCCAGAGCCTGGAGCCCCCTGTTCAGGCCTGAGTCTCAGAGAGCCCTGCACAGGGGCCCCAAGTCACCGAGGGCCCAGAGAAGACCCGCTCAGATCCTTGTCACAATCACAAATCCTCCCTTAGCAAAATGTGTAAGAGAAATAGTCATTAGAGGTCCCGCTTTCAGCACTGCCCACCGAACAGAGCCTGCGAGGTGCTGGTGCTGGGAACTGGCACAGCTTAGTGGGGGGGGGGAGGCAGTCCCGCTCTGCAGCCCTGGGCTCCTTCCTCCCCAACCCAGCCACCAGCCTGAAGCCACACCTGCTGGGGGACTCTGCATAGCCCTGCCCTGCGCCATGCTCATCATCAGGGCGAGAACCCCCAGCGGTGTCACAGCCCCTGTTCCCTTCGTCCTTCTCCTCCTCCACCACCCTTGGTGAATCCCTGTGGCCGAGCCTACCAGGGCAGAGAAACAGCAGTCTCAAGACAAGGACACCACATGGGTGCCTTGATGAGGTGGTGGTCTTGGGCATAGCCACCGCAAAGGACGTCTAGGATGGTTTCTGACTCATAGCGACCCTATAGGACAGGGTAGAACTGCCTCTGTGGGTTTCTGAGGCAGTGACTCTTTACGGGAGTAGAAAGCCTCATCTTTTCCCCATGGAACGGCTGGTGGTCTCAAATCACTGACCTTGTGATTAGCAGCCCAATGTGTAACCACTATGCCACTGGGATGGTGCAGAGCTGTGCAATTGGGCTGCAGAATGGACAGGAAAGGCGCATAAGTTGGACTTACAACCTCACCCTTTCTTGCATCCAGGCAGACATCACTAATCAAATGCGGCCCTGCTTGTCTTGAAGAGCAGTGCCATCCCCTGCTCCAGGCTGGGCCAGGTCCTACCAAGGAACCACCTGTGCGCTACATTCCCCAGCCGGACACTCCTCCCATGGGAAGCCCAGCTGTCCACGAATCATCAAACCCCAGATTGGAGCAGGACAAGGGAAACCTATCCATGGAGAGTCAGGTCGAGTCTGGTCACTGACCCCTGCAGACCTGATCTGGAGTTGTGCAGAACCTGAGCGGATGGCATGACCAAGGCCAAGGGGGCCAGGATTATTGAGAGTTTGTGAAGGGGCCCATGGTCGAGGGCCGAGGTCGGCCACACTGAGCTGACCAGAACCCAACCAGATGAATACCAGACTTCTGACCCTGTGAATTGGTGCCTGTTGCTGCTGACTCTCTGGGCGGCCTGTCCTGGTTGGACTTTGTTTATGGATATTGACTCACAAGATCCCACTGGAATGAAGATTCTTCACATCAAAGAGCCTGCTTGTCTCCTCAGAGCACCGGGCTGGTTAGAAATGGGCAGTCTAGACACTGGAAACTCCAGATAGGGGGGAGATGGAGGCATGAAAGATGGGACTCAGGTGTGGGTGTTCACAAAACTGTCATTGTTGGGGATAGACAGTTTTCAGTTTGTTCATTTGTAGGATATAAAGTTCAAGCGGGGTTGGTGTATTTGTTGTTACTCTTGCCTTTGAGTTGAGATTGTGCGTGGCTTAGGGTTGTGTAAAGTTGTCAAGTTGACAAGGGGTGGTCTGTGGGAGCCAGATCATTTTATGTCAACTTGAAGATGTAGGGAAGTATGGGGTAGAGTCCAACCTGGCAACCAGAGCACAGCCTGATGGAGCTTCCTTGGGGGTGTGGCCTTCTCTTAAGGAGGATCCTGGGACCCTCACTCTCTCTCCCTGCCCCCTTGCCTCCCTGCTGGCTGGGACTCTGCCACGGACCCTGAGAGCGGCCGGAGCCCTCCCGTGTTTCCCTGACCGTGGGACCACACGACTCTGCACCCACCGGCCCATGACCTTCCTGAACCTGCATCATTGCCTGTGGCTGCGTGCGTCTGAAGAGGGACTTACGGACTAGTTTCAGACTTCTGGACTTGAGTGGGACTCGGCTGGGATTGTTCTCGACATATAATTACTTCTTGACATGAAGCTCATTCTTATACATACATGAGCGTCACTGGATTTGTTTCTCCAGTCCACCCGGGCCTAACACCCTATGGGAGCAGGACGAGGGAAGCCTGAGCTGTACGCACGTCTTTGTGTCCTGGGGCGGCTTTAAAGAGCAGGCATTGATTGACTCACAGTTTCAGAGGCAGGGCGTCTGGGATCAATGTGCCAGCAGAGAGCTGCTCTCTTGGAAGACCCTCCCTGGACTGTGTCGGCCTCTGGAGGCTCCCGGCATCCCTTGGTGTGCCTTTGCATACGGCTGGCTTCTCTCTGTGTGTCTCTGTGTTTTCCCCCCTCATCCTTCTGGAAACAAGTTCAAGGTCTCTGGCTGGGGCGAACCATTTGCTCTTGGCGAACCTAGAGGTCGGTGGTTGGAGTCGACCCACTGGTGCTGCGGAAGAGAGGCCTGGCGAGACGACTGCCGATTCACAGGCAAGAAAACTCTACGGAGCATCCGCCTGGGAACACAGATGGTGTCGTCGTGAGTCAGAACTTACTTGATGGCTGTGGCTTTTAATTTTTAATTTATTTAAAAATTTTTAAATGAAGGACACCCCTCATAAGGGAGTCGGAAGCATCCTCCTGCCAACTGATGCCGTCATCAAAGAGGATCCTATTTCCAGGTACGGTTGTGTTTACCAGGGTTAACGTTAGGGCTCTGACAGCTGTTGGGGGACGCCGTGTAACCCATAACAACACCACCGCCAGAGAGGCCAGTGTCTCTCAGTGGTTCCTGCCTGATCGCAGGGTTCAGCCACCCAGGATACCCATGCTGGTGCCCGTCGGCCCCCCCAGCTGTGCATGGACGAGCCCCTTGCTAGTGGGCCAGCCTTACGGAACACTCTAGAGGGAAGCAGAGAGCTGCTTCTGCAGAAACGCCGTCTCTGAGAAATGGAGCCGTCGGGCTGCTGGAGTGGGCCGGTGGCATCGGGGCTTGAGAAGGGGGGGTTGGTAGGGGGCTGGCAAGCCCGAGGAAGGTTGTGGTGGGACCTCAGGGCAGTGGCAGTGACACGCGGAGGTGCCCCGTGTACCCCAACCCTGCTGTCCTCTAATGTCTGCATTGCCAGCCTGCCACCCTGCATCTTCTTTGGGTCTGACAGTGTCTTTCCAAGGGCGTCCCAAGGGTCAAGTCCCTTGGGCTTCTGCTTTTGGCGTGTGCCGGGGAACCAGGGCCAGAGTGCTGGCAGGTATTAATCCCCAGACATTTTAGGCATGGGACGTGAGCAGCCTCACACTTCTGTTCTGAGGGGCTCTGAAAGGTCTTGGGGGAGCCACTAAGGGGTGCTGAGTGGGTCACTGAGAGGCCCTGCAGGGTGCCGAGAGTCATTGTGGGCCCCGAGGGGCATGTGGGCTCCTGAGGACCATCCCTGGGCTCGGTCCCCGGCCCCTGGTGATTCTCCGTGCCTTTAAAGTCTCTCCTGTGCTCACTGGCTCATGCATGCACGCAACACACATCTATGTGGATGTGGTGTGTGGGGTGAGTGCACCAGTGGGTGTGTGTTTCGCACCCCTAGTCTGGGTGCCCCTGTGGACGCTTCAGCTGTACCTATCTGGGGCCGTGCCCAGGGCCACTCAGCCTCAGGCTCAGGGCCAATCTGCACCACCCCAGAGAGAGACTCTGTCTGCCCCAAACCTGGGGTAGGGTAGGGGGCCTCGTCCCCCAGAGGGTCCTGACCCTGAGGGTCCCCCCCACCCCTCCAAACGGCACCAGTCCCGCCGCGCCTCCTACGGTCCCGTCAACCCTGACAGGCTGGCATTTCCCTTCCTGTTGGGCCTTTATTCTCCCTGTCATGTCGACAAGCACACTCATGTTCCCTGACAGACGGAAATACCAGCCCTCGAGCGCAGGGACAAAGCAGACTTTAAACTTTAACGAGCGGCTTTAATGGAAATAAAACATAAAGTTCCCCCTTCCAACGTGGGCTTTCTGGGCTTATCAGAGGAAAAAGTGTCCTAAATAATAAATATACTGTGTGTGTCTCACCTCTTTTACATGCGTGAATATTTAAAACATGCAAAAGTGTGGAAGAGGCATTTGCTGAGAACAAAAGGAAACACTTAATTCTACAAAAAAAAAAAAAAAATCCACAAAAACCAAGCAAGGGACGGTGAGCGGGCTGGAGATGGGGAAAACAGAAGGAGAGAATGCTGAATGGGGGCAGTGAGGGGCAGGGAGCCTGGGAGCAGCTGGGGAGATCAGCTGCCCAGGTGGCCTGTGGGGCTAGGGGGAGGTGCGGACCCCTGGGGTTACCCCTGTGCTCCCGGGCAGTAGAAGGACACCTTGGGCACCATGCCCCTTCCCGGCAACACCCGGGGTCCCTCTCTGGTTTGTCATTAATAGCTGCTGCGGGGTCAGCCCCAACTTGTGGACCCCAGTCACTGCAGAAGGAAACACGGCCCGGGCCTGTGTTGGTCATCTCAGTGTGGTAGATCCAACTGCTGTGATCCATTGACAGGATGGTTTTGGAAGCAGATCTCCAGGCCTTTCTTACTGGTCTCTCTTAGTCTGGAAGTCTACGGAAGCCCCTTCAACCTCCTGACAACCCACAAGCCGCCACCGACAGCCGGGTGGTCGCTATGCAGTAGGTAGGGAGGGGCCTTGACAGGAAGCAGACCCATGGCTCCAGCAGGGCGAGCAGGAGCTCTGCCAGGAGCACCCCCCTCTACAGGCTCACCCCTCCAGCCGACTCTGTGCTTTTGGAAATTGATAAACCTCCAAGCCAGCATTCAGCCCTCAGGAGGCTGCCAAGCCTGAGCAGGGCAGGGCCAGTGCTGGAGAGTTGCCACATTCAGGACCCCGGCGTTCCTAACCGGGTGCTAAGCCGATGCCCTTTTGTGGTTGCACAGGTCTGCACCCCCTTCATCCTGGGGAGACACTAGTCCCTGCAGACCCAGCTCTGGGAGTTGGGCTGAAGACCCACGTGAGCCTGGGCAGTACAAGTACTGACTGGACCATCTCATCTGGTCCTAGATACTCAATGAATTCAGTTCCCCAATCCAGGCTCCTTGTCTGATTCATCTTGGGGCCCCACATAGTCTCCCCATAGGCCCTCAGGGACACCCAGGGACCCCTCAAGGCGAGGACACCTAGGCCAGCTGGGAGAAGTGACCACTCAAGACTCCCAGCCTGTGGGCCGTGGAGGGGGCATTGAATCTCCATTTCTCCCTGCCATGCTGCCCTGGGGCCTATGTCCACTGCCCGCTGAACTCTTGGCTACAGGAAGTTGGGCAGCCAGGCGTGTGCTGATTTTCTCAGGCGCAGCTGGCCCTCTGGCCTGCACCCCTCACCCTGCTCTCGGGCTCCACGCACCTTTCTGTGACTGTCCTTTGCTTCGCAGAGCCGAAGGCCTCTTTCTTGGGAAACGGGGCCCCTGGGAAGTTGGCTCCGCAGAGAAGGCTTGGTGATTGGGCAGTTTCTCAGCCAAGCCTTTGGAGCTGGGGCTTGTGTGTCCTGGGGACAGCAGGTGGGCCTTGTGGTCAGGGGGCTTGGGTTATCGTCCTGCAGACTCCCCATTCTCCAATCCTCTGCACCCTGGATTTGAACCCACGATGGCTGTCACCCCGACTCACTCCAGCCCTTCAAGAAGCTATCCTGTGGCATCCCCAGTGTCCTGATGACAGATACTGGGGTGCGTGGTGGTGGCGGGGGATGGGGGCGGGGAAAGGGCAACAGAGAGAAGCTGCAAGATTTGATGAGATTTGCGGAGGTGATTTTAGAAAACCTCATCATGATTTTGAGAGCTTGTTATTTTCCTAAAGTGGCAAAAATGCAGGCCCTCCCCAGGCCTCGTCCCGCATTCAATGATTTATTTTACTTTATAAGACATTTAGACTGATGATCTGGACACCCAGCGTCCCAGGGCGGGACAGTAGTTCACACTCGCAGCTGCTGACCGGAAGGCCGGATGTTCGTGTCTTGGTGATCTCCTCCCTTGCAGACCTTGGGGTTGTGTGAGTGGAGTTTATTGGTAGAACCCACCTGGCTGTTTGGGACACAGAGGTGGGAGCAAAAGGATCCGGAGGCTCAGGCCCAGGCCTTGTTGGCCCCCCTTCACGCTGGGCAGCCCCCTCGAACCATGGGATTTACGACCTTCCATTTTCTCATTCAAGAGTGGGGGCTTCACCCCCTACTACTCTTGCCGGCCTCCGGGAGCTATGTTAACAAGAGAAGGGGCGGTCCTTTGGCCAAAGTGGACACCTGGTCCTAGAAAGGAAACCATAACTGGATTCTCATGGGTTATGTATGGGGCTGCGATCCTCACAGTGAGCGGTTCAAAACCACCAGCCGCTTCGAGGGAGGAAGATGAGGCTTTCTACTCTGGTCAGAGTCACTGTCTCGGAAACACACTGGGGCAGTTCTACCCTGTCCTATAGGGTCGCCACCAGTCGACCTCAACTCGATGGCAGTGAAGTTGGTTTCTTGTATTTTCTTTTCAGACACTCAGTGGGAACATTCTAGGAAGTGTTCAGAAGGCATTTGTTGTGCTACCCCGGCCCTGCCCTGCCCCAGGACAGTGAGGGTGACAATCACTTCATAATGCTGGGAGTGCTTTCTGTATTGCCGTGGCTCAGGGCCAGTGGGCCCGTTCTGACCAGAGTAGAGCTGTCCTCTAGGATGCGTGTGGCTGTCATCTTTACAGGAAGGCTCTCTGGTGGCATTGTGAGTTAGGCATTCATTGAGCTGCTAGCTGCAAGGTCGGTGGTTCAAACCCACTGGCCGCTCTGCAGGAGAAAGACGAGGCTGCCTCTTCCCTGGAAGACTTCTGGTCTCGGAAACTCACAGAGCCGCAGGGCGGCTCTGATTCAGAATCGAGTGGAGAGGCGGGTTCGCTTGCCATCTTTACAGGAGCAGCTAGTCAGGGCTTCACCAGCTCTCCAGTTAGGTGAGCAGCTGCCAGGGCTGCTTCTGTGCCAGGTGGGAGCCTGTGAACCCACCGGAGAAGGGCCCCGTGGCGAAAAGAAGCAATAGGAAGAGCTGAGGCTGCAGTCCAGGGCAGAGGGGCAGTGCACGGCCACGGAGCTCTGCTTCATGGTCTCTGCGCTGCTCAGCAGGCTCTCTGGGCACCTGCGGGTGACGGTCCTCGGATAGGCCTCAGTGACCAGACAAGGCTCTGCTGGCCAGGCCCGTGCCCTAGGTGCCCGAGGGCGCGCTTACCTGTGCACTCCGCTCCGCTCCATTTCCCCACCATGGAAGGCCGTGGCTTTCAGTGATCATCCACTTTGCACTTCCGTCTCGGGGCCTGGCCGAGTGACCGCTCAATTATTCATCGCCTCGCTCGCCGGCCCGGGCATGGAGTTCGGCGGGCAGTTTGTCGGGCAGCCTCGTCCCCTGCGGGAGGGCTTTTTGATGGCGGCGTATAAATGTTTAAACCCCAAGGTCAGGTGGGGTGGGCCAGAGTGACTCGGGGATGGAGTCTTTGTTTGGACCGAGCAGGGGATTCCCTGGGGAGCAAGGCCCAGGCCCCTGAGTGTGGAGGGGAGTTTCTGGAAGTGTAAGGCAGACTGGCTGCCTGCTTGTCCTGCTGGGGTGGCCGGTGTGTTGCTGTGACCCCGGGAGCTTGGCCATCCGTGTTTCAAGCAGCAGCCGTATCCCCCGTGGTAGATGGCTGGTAGGGGGAGCTTGCCGGCCTGCAACAGACTAGGAAGAAAGATCTTGCCGTCTACTCCTGAATATCAACCTGTGACCCCCCCCTAGGGAGCACAACTGAGCATTGTCTGAGCCCTGGTGTCGCAGGTCAGCAGTTCAAAACCACCAGCTGCTCTGTGGGAGAAAGATGAGGTTTTCTATCCCCAAAGTGAGGTACTGTCTCAGCGATCCTGTCCTGGGAGGTGGCTCGGAATGGGAACCCATTCGGGGGCAGGGAGGGAGCATGAGTCCCCGGGGCTGGAAGATTCTCAAAACAGAGGGTGGCCACAGTCATGGTGACAGCACCCCCAAATCATGAAGCTGACCCTGGGTCACATTGAGTCAGAGACCACTCCATGGCAACCATAACCGGTGACAAGAAAGTCACACCAAACCGTCTCCCCGAGGCAAGATGACAACATTCTTGACAGCTGTATCACCTGTGCTCTGCCCCACCCCCCTTGAATTCAGGAGAAGGAAGAGGCCACAGAGGAGTGTGGCGGTGTGACCTTCTCCAGCCGGCCACCTTGGGCCCAGGAGGGGGTCTTTCTGAGGCTGCCTCTCGGGGGCCCTCCCCCAGGCAGAGCGGCCGGCGTTCTTAAGCGTTTTGGCAGTGCTGTGAGGTCATGCGAGCCGGCAGACGTGAAGTCCCCCAGGGACGCAGCCGACGCGCCCAGACCGTTCTCATTACGGCAGATCTAAGCCTGTGAAATTATAATGGTAACAACATCATTTATTTCAGCAACATTGGGGCAAAAGGCTTTACAATGGTGTTTTACGCGCTACATGTGCACCATAAATGTTTCCATAAAAACGTGCATTAAAATGGAAGAGTGGGCCCCCAAATATCAAAGTCAGGGGAGGACCCGTAGGGCCCAGTCCGTGTCGAGGCTTGGCTTCTCGGGAGGCAGGCCTGCTTAGAAGCTGCCCCTGCAGCTGTGGCTGGCACTTCTGCCCCCCTGCACAGCCTCTGGGCACGTGGGCCCGATTCTCTGACTGACACCTCAGTGCCCCTGCTCCCCTGCTTCCCCGGGCTCCCAACCACCCTACTCCCCAGTCCGGCCTCTCCTACAGGGTTTTGGGGTCCATCCAGTGGGTCTGCATGGCTCAGCTTGGGGGCTGAGGGTTTGTGCCTTTACTTCTCCAGTTTTGACTCAACGTGGGACAGGTCCTCACCTAAGGGCAGGGAGGGGGGAGTAGACACTCCTCCCCCAATCTGGGCCACCCATGGTTCCAAGTGCCTTATTCAGAGAGGGTGAGCAGAGAGATAAAGCGACTTGCTCAAGGCCACCCAGACAGGAAGTGGGGAACCAGGATCTGAACCCAGGCCACATGACTCTCGATCGCAAAGGTCCCTGAGGATCTATTATTGCCAGAGGGAAGGAGCTTCTCTTGACCCCAATTTTGAGTCAGCTCTCGATACCCCAGGCCTTGTTGTTGCTACCCTAGCCTGTGAGTCTCTGATGTGGGGTGTCAGTCTCCTAGCACTGCCCCCACAAGGCTTCTAGCAGCAAGAATGTCCCCCCATCTCCCCACTCAGCTCTGGGGGCCACAAGCCCAAGATCAAGGTGGTGTTAGCTGGGCCATGCTCTTGCCAAAGACTCTAAGTCGGCATTCTACTGTTGGCCCCAGGGCTAGCGGCCACATACCTCCAGTCTCTGCTCCGTCCCCATAGGACCATCTCTCCTGTGTCTCAGTGTCATCTCTCCTCTTTTCTACGAGGGTCCACCCCACTGCAGGTGACTCTCATCCCCTGAAGGGATACATCTCCAGTGACCTCGACAAAGTTTCCACCTGACCAGGGCAATGGCTGTGGTGGAGCGCTGCAGCACAGTCGCCCCCATCTCTCCCCCCATGTTCAGACTGTCCCCCTTTGCCCCAGGCTGTGAGGCGGTCGCTCCCAGGTCCCACCAGCAGTGGTCACCCTCAGCTCACGCTCTTGGCCTCCTGCCCTCTCTGTGCCCTGACCTCTGGGCCGATTGCCTCCTGCCCTCTGGAAGCAGAGGTTGGGCAGCAAGCCTATTGCTCAGAAACATTAAATGTTTCTGTGTGTGTGTTAATGGAGAGGGGGGCAAAGCGGGAGTGGGCAGAACTTGGTGTCTGGCTTGAAGGGGCAGTGTGAGTCAGGCGCTAAAGATGCCTTGTCTTGAGGATGTGGAGTAGGAAGAAAGGCCTGGTAATCCACTTCTGAAATTTAGCCATGAAAACTACAAGGGTCCCATCTCACTGTGCTGGGGTCTCACAGCAAACAACAACCTTTGAAAAACCGTTAAACCAGCGAGGGTATTTTGATTGGCTCTATGTCTGACTTGGGTCAATTCACCCCTCCTTAGGTAACTTGAGGGGACCCTGCTCATAGGAGGTCACTCTTGGTGTCAAACTCCAGGTGGACATCTGGTTGGCACAGTAACTGGGATTGCAGGTAAGTCTCTGAACTCACCACCCTCCTGCATTTGTGTCCAAAGCTGCAGTTTCCCAAAGGGCAGAGTTCAGGTCTCCAGGGAGATGCTGGATGCCCAGAAAGGCTCGGTCCTGGGCCCCCTGGTGGTGCATGCCTGCCACTGCAGCCTGGCTCCTCCCTGGTCCCTTGGTGAGTCTGCCTTTCCTGGTGGCTCAAGACCTCTCAGAACCAGAACCCTGAGTGTGAGCTCCCGGGGGATCCAGGCACATGGTAAGATGATCAGATACAAATAGAGGACCGCCTGTTCCGTGACTTTAGTGTAGGCCCACCCCATGCCATCGTTGACGTTTTGCACTGGGGAATGAATGGTCATTGATCTGAATTCAAGTAGAACTGGTGTCCTGTGCTTTGTTTGGCAAGCTGAGTGGTGAGTGTTTGTGAAGCAACGGAAGGCAAGCACCCGGGGATCGGCGTGGGGACCCACCAGAAGGAGCCACGTCTGATTCAACCCCCTGAGACCCTAGCAAGGGAGCAAGAGGCTTGGGGCCACCTGGGCAGGACAGCTGGTTGCCCCAGCTCAGTACTGGGAAACAGCGCCTGGTCATCACAGAGAGACAGGCTCCTGGGTGAATATTTCTGGGAGGCCAGAGGGGGTCTTCTTCAGAAAGAGCAGTAGAGGTGACCCGAAAGCCTGAGCCCACTGTGGGACCTAGGAGGGGGGCAGGGTCCTGATCCCCAATTCTGCCCTCAGGGGCTCTGGGCTCACAGGTTGTGGAGGCTGCTGCTTCTTCCCAAATCAGTGGTTCTCAACCTTCCTCTTGTCCTGACCCTTTCATACAGTTGCTCATGTTGTGGTGATCCCCCCAACCATAAAGTTATTTTGGTTGCTACTTCATAACTGTAATTTTGCTATTGTTATGAATCGAGGGGCCCCTGTGAAAGGGTTGTTTGACCCCCCCCAAAGGGGTCGTGACCCACAGGTTGAGAACCGCTGTCCTAACTGGTTTTCCTGCGCTGTAATTAACATGCCATGCCATTCATTTGTTGAAAGCGTACAGCTCAGAGGCCACTGGTACACCATCGTGGAATGCACCCACCACCTTGATGGAATTCCAGAACATTCCATCAGCCCACAAGAGACCTTGTCCCCCCACTAGCTGTGCCCCCAGCCCTCCCTCCCTGAGTGACTACCACCCGTCCACGGGGATGGGTCTCTTGTCTAGGTAAACTTCCAGGGATCCTACAGCACAGGCCCTTTGAGCCGCCTCCCCTTATCCAGCAGAGTGCTTCCGGGGCTCATCCATGTTGCAGCAGGTGGTCGGAGCTCGCTGTTTCTCCCACTCAAAATTCCTTGGTCTAGATCGATCAGTTTGCTTCCTTGGTGGCATCGTGGGTTATGCAGTGGGCTGTTAACCATGAGATCAACCACTAGAAACCACCAGCTGCTCCACGGCAGAAAGATGAGGCTCTCTGCTCCCATAAGGACTTGCGGTCTCAGACACTCACTGGGGCCATTCTACTCTGTCCTATGGGGGTCACTGTGTGTCAGAATCGACCGGACAGCAGGAAGTTTGGCTTTGTTTTTTGGTTAGCGATGGACACTGGCGACTGTTGGGCTCGGAGCTGTGATGAGCACTGCTGTACTGTAGTTCCTACCTGTCCCCTAATCCTCTCGGGCTTCCTCACCCACCAGGAAGTCCAAGATGCTGCCCGCCACTGCTGCTTGCTGACTCCCCCTTGGGCTTTGGGGTCAGGAGCCCTGGTTGCTGAAGCCAGCCTTGAGCTACAGGTGGGTGAGGACCCCGATGGGCGGGATTGGTGAGCCGCTATTGTAAAACAGAGCAATTTCCATCTATACACTGGTGAATGGGTCCCTGACCCCTGGCTTGCTCATTTTAACCCCGTACCTCCCGACTCCATGTAGGTCTAATCCTAGGAGCTGCGTAGGAGGTGGTTGTTTCAGTACCCTTGTGTGCTGGGGGCGCGGGGGGCAGGGCAAAGGCCTTGTCATTTGGACCTGACCAGCTGGCACCCCCTCACCCACTCCCAGGCTGAAGTGGGGGAGGGGCTTATGGGACTGCCAGCTGGAACTGCTTCTCTCTCAGGAGTGATTTCTTGGTACAAGTCATCACCGGGCCAGGCACCACTGGCTCTGGCACCAGAATTTCATCGTCATGCCAATGCCAGACCTGGAGGCCCAGGATCCCGATTGGCATTGCATGCAGATCATCACTTTCTCTGTGTGCGGGATCTTGTGCACGCGTGGACCCCGTCGAGCTGTGTTTGGGGGAGGCTGTGGAGATCTGGGGTGGGGAACAGGCAGCGCTCACCTCACCCCTCTCAAAACTCACTACCATGGCTTTGAATGCAACTCACAGTGACAACCCCCTCCACCCACCCCAGGAGAGGGAAGACTGCTCCTGTGGGTTTCCGAGACTGCAATCCTTCATGGGAGGAGAGCCTCCTCTTTCTCCCAAGGCGCAGCTGGTGCTTTCCAGACTGCTCACCTTGTGTTTAGCAGTCTGATAAGAAGCCATCAGGGCGCTCCCCAATGCTTCTATCCAGCCCGCATTCAATCCAAGGGCTATGGGTTACTCTGGGCCCCTTAACAAGGGGTGCTAAAGACCTAGCCCCCATCCCCCGTCCTGGGGGGTCGTTGCAGACAATATCAGTTCACACACTGGGGTTGTACGGTGGGTCCTGCTCCCCTCTGAGTGGTGTCCTATTAAAGGGGAGGAGACAGAGGGTGCAGCAGGAAGGGCATTGCGGGGGAAGCCTGGTAGCTCAGGAAGCCTGGGGCCTCTGGAGCTGGGAGAGAGGCAGAGGGCAGCTTCTCGCTCATCTCTTCTGAGGGAGTCAGTAAGGCTGACACTCTGGTCTCTGACTTCTATCCCCCAGCACTAATTGTGGATTACATCTCTTCTCATATGCTGTCCCTGCAGTGGCATCTTGCTGGGGCAGCCCGAGGGAAGGTGGGGAGTGGGGCATGAGGAGTCCTGCTGGTGTAGTAGTTACTTGTGCTGGGAATGGAAAAAATGTCAGCAGTTCGAAACCACCAGCTGCCCTGCAGAAGAAATACGAGGCTTTCGACTCCTGTCAAGAGTTACAGTCTCAGAAATCCACAGGGGGCAGTTCAACTCTGTGAGTTGGAAGTGACTCAATGGGAGTGAGTGAGTTAAGAAAGATCAGATAGAGCCTGGCACTGTCTTTTATTTTTGTTGTTGCTGCAATTAGTACAAATTATTTAATGTGCTTATTAGTTTAGGACAATTGAATGGATAAAACAGGCTATAAATGGGGGCCTGGGGATGTAAGATTTTCATTAAAAAATTTTAAACCATTTTATTGACAAATAATTCATAGGTAATCACATATTATATAATACATCATAAAGAGCCATTGCCACAATCGAGTTTTGAACATTTTCTTCATTTCTGTTTTATTTCGTACTTTACTTTTTGTTATTGGCATGTCATTCACACACCACCACTCTCTTCATTCCCGCATCCCTGTTCTCAGCATCTCCTGGGCCTCCCACCTGGAGCGCCTGTGGTAACCCTGAGGAACCATGGATCTGCCCACCGATGCTGGGTGTCATATAAGGAAACCATAGAATAATAAGAAAAAGGGAAAACATTATCACAATAGAACAAGACACCAAAAAAAATCCCATTCCAAATCACACTGTTGCTACTTCATAACCATCATTTTGCTACTGTTATGAATCATAATATAAATATCTGATATGCAGGATGTATTTTCATTGTTACAAATTGAACGTAATTACAGCATACCAATGAATCACAAACAATATGTAATTGTATATTGTGAACTATTTATTTCTAGTTATAATAAATGAAATTTTGTCTTGAAGCGTGGTGTAGCATGGGTAATAGTCTTAATATGACACCAGTAAACCACATTGCTACATTTTGTAACAGTATGAGTAAAAAGCCAACCCCAGTGCGAAGGTTGAGACAACTTCTTTCTCACCAGATCAGAAAATCTCAGGGCAGTCTTTGCAAGAGCACAATAAAGATCATCTTCCACAATGAGTCTTGATATTTAGACTTGATAGCCAACAAGCTGGACAACCCTGTTTCCCAAAGATAGGTTGTTGTAAATGGAAGAAGAAGGCACAACACAGTCTCAGACAGAACAGGATATGACTGCAAACACTTGTTCCAGAATGTTGTAACTGGAAACATAAAGAAATCAATTCTCGCTGCATCACTGTTAATAAATGAAATTTTTTAAAAGTCCAATGAACTTCTCTTGTGCTGTTTCAGGAACATCTTCAACTTTGACTGTGAATGGGCTTCTGGCAAGTGCAAATGGGTGTCAGGTAGATTTGGAAAGTACAAAGAAATTTTGCCTGCAAGCATGTGCAAGCGTTCTTTCACAGAAATTATCATTGTAATCCTTTTGTCTGGCTCAATGTTATGTTCCTCAAAGAAAGCAGATAAGGTAGGCAACATGTACATTTTATTTTCATCCAAGTTTTTGTTGTTGCCAAAGTTGAAGTTTCATTTGGAATGATCAGATCTTTTCGGACAAATCCATACATGTTGCATTGGTCCTTGCAGTGATAAATTTAAATCATTCAAAATGGCAAAGATGGCAACTAAGTAAACTATCTCTACTGAAGTTCACTTTTATCACCGAAAAGTGCTTTGAACTGGAGTCTTGCTTTCTGACTAAAAAACGTTTTGAGTTCATCACGAAGCTCTAAACATGTTTTCATCTTTTCCTCTCAACAACCATCTTACTTCAGTGTGAAATAGCAGAGCATTATTCGGCGCATCCAACTCGTTGCACAGTTGTGAAAACAGTCGACTGTTTCAAGTGCTCGCCTTTACTAAATTGACACAACTAATGACGCCTTTCATTACTTCTTGTGTTGCAGCTTCTTCATTGTTAACATTTGCCGATGAATCATTCAGTGAGTTCTGGTGACTTTTGGTGACTCATTCAGTACCAAATGCTGGAATCCAGATTGACATCCTAGCATAGCTGGAGCACTATCTGCACAAACACCATAAACCTTTTTCCAAGAGATTTTATATGCTCTTTCAGAAGTGAACCAACGGTGTCAAATACATCATGTGCAGTTGTTGTCATTTCAAGAGGTTTGCAAAAAAAAAAAAAAAAAGAAACTCATCTTTAAAGTCACCATCATTAATATACCTCACGTAAACCAGTAACTGCGAACAGTTTGCAACGTCTGTAGATTCAACAAGCTGGATGCTAAATGTTGGAAGTGGAGCAGATTTAATTTCCTGGATCACCTGATCAAGAATATCAGCAGACATGTCATCTCTTCTTCTGTGGACAGTGTCGTTAGGTAAGGAAATTACACTCAATTTTCTAGCAGATTCGTCTCTGATCATAACTCGAACAATGTCTTTGACCACTGGCAACAGTAAATCCTTAGCAATGGTGTCAGGTTCCACACCTCTGGCAATTCTGAGTGCCACCAAATATGAAGCTTCAACGGCTGCTATGTTAAGTTTGTGGGACTTGCCACCAGTGTCAAGTCTGGCTTTCTTGAGTCCATCAGCTTTGCTTCTAAAATAGTTGGTCTCCTTGCCCGCAAAGCTCAGACCCTTGCTATCAAAATGGCATTTAGTTTGTTCGACTTTATAGATTCATCTGATTGAACTTTGCAACAAATAACATATTGCGGTTTCTCAATTTCTGCTGTAATTATTGAGGTAAAATCATACTGTAAAAAATCCTTACTATATTTTCTTTTCTTAATGTTCTTCTCTACACGATCCATTGTCATGGGATAGTTTTCTAATGAAAATAAAATATAACAATAGCTTTAACAATACAAAAGATGGTGCATGGTATAGTTCAGTCAAGACAGTTCATTAAAGTTTCCTATGATTTACATTCTCTGTGCTTTTTAAAAAATGCATATCTGCTACTATTTTACAAGGGGGCAGTATTCACATCAACCACAGCTGAATATAAAAGGACTGATCAGCATCCAGATTAAGTTCCCATGGTATATATATATTGATGATTTTACATTTGTAGTTGATGATTTTACATTTACCCAGTAATTATAATTCATGAAATGTCGTTTTACCTCCAGTACTGCAGCTTTCAACACAGTAGCTGCTTTTAACAGAATAGCTGCTTTCTGCACAGTAGCTGCTCTCTACACAGTAACTGCTCTCTGCACATGTGTGACTGCTCCGCATAAGTACATTATGGGGCCAACTCTGTCACATACACTTGTATTTGTGTGGGATGTATGTGATGAGGTTGGCGTGATGATGTCATCACGCCTGATACTGGTATGTGAGTGTATCTGCATGTGGATGGACCTGCCTGGACATGGATAGAGGAGCAGGGTCTTGGTTCCTAAGGCCATCAGAAATGTGTGTTTTCCAATGGTCTTAGGTGAGTTCTGTGAAAGGGTGGTTTGACCCCCAAAGGGGTCTCAACCCACAGGTTGAGAACTGCTGGTCTGAGGGAATTCAAGAGAGGTGTCAACCACATGGGGGGAGGGGCAGCTCTGCAAGTGGGTTTTGGGTTTTCACTGTCCTCTTTAGCCTTCTGTAAATTGAGTGTTTGGGATTTCAGCTCAGATACCATTCCCTCCTCTGATCTTGGTTTTTGCCATTTGAAACCCTTGGATCACACTGGCTGGTGTGCTTCTTCTGTGTGGGTTTATGGAAATAAGATTTTTAAAGTGACCAAGATATCACACACACACACACACACACACACACACACACACACACACACACACCTTTCTTTTTCTTGGGGGGTGGAGAGTGGGAGGAGCTGCATTCTCCCCATGGGCTCAGGGCACGGGTGGCTTCACCAAGTCCTAAGTGGGGCAGGAATCCTGGGATCCTCAGGCTACAGAGGTTCCCAGGCCTGAGCAGCTCCCAGGGGACATTGCATGTTCCTGCAGCAGCAAGGCTTGGCACCCCCTTTTCTGCTTCTCCGCTGGTTGAGAGAGAGGACCACAGCACAGGGGAACGTGAGAGGGAGCCTGCTGCAGGAGAGGGGCATCCCGGGCCCTGGCTGGTCTGTCCTCCAGGGCATACTCTGGTTTGTGTGGTCTCAGGGGGAGGGAATTTACATCGAAACTCTCAACAGCTCTATCCAGACGCATCTTCCACGGTAAGCGGTCTCCTTCACTCGGCATCCAGTCTGGTCCTCAGATGGTGGGAAGGGGGCTCTCGTGGGTTGCATTGTCCCCTCAGTGCTTGTGTTGTGAGTCCCCTCCCCCATGCCTGTGGTTCTAATCCTATAGGGGAAGGGCTGTCCTGTCCATTAAGTTCATCAGGCAGGAAGGTTGATGTGGGTTGATGATCTCTTTCGAGATCCGAGAGGGATGAAAGAAGCAGAGATTGGGGAGGACAGGTGGTATATGGAGAGCACCGTGGAGCAGACAGACAAGGGTTTTCCTCCAGAAAGAGAGAGAGAGAGAGAGAGAGAGAGAGAGAGAGAGAGAGAGAGAGAGAGAGAGAGAGAGAAACTTCCCCTACAGGTAGTGCCCTGAATTCAGATTCCTAGCCTCCTAAAAGGTGAGGAAATTAATTTCCATTTCTTAAAGCCACGGACGAGTGGTGTTTCTGCAGCACTGGAGAACTGAGTCAAGCAGCGGGGTGGTGATAAGGAGGGAGGCCCTTGACGAGGTCGGCTGGGGGCTGCAATCCAGGGGCTGCAGCCATGAACTCCGGTGTAAGAACAAGGTAAAGACCGGGCAGGACCGACTGGGCATTACACTTGTTCCGTTGTGCATGGGGTCGCATTAGGTTTTTGGTGTTGTTTTTTTTTTCTGCTTGAGGGAGTAAGTATGTGCTCCTGGCAGGAGGGGGGGGCTCCCTGAGTCACTCCCGCCCCCCCTCCATAACCCTCTGCAGCCCAGAGGCAAACCCCCTGCCCGGGGAAGGGTCTTCCTTTAGGTGATGCTCGGCTGCCAGGGAGGAAAGTTGGGCTTCACTTTAATATGTATTGCTTTAGTCTCTGGGGAAAAAAGCCTGCACCGGACTGTGGGATTCATGAAGGGACACGCTCGTGGTGCCAGACCCGGTGGTGCTGGGGAAGCAGAGCCCGGGGCCCATGTCCTTGTGACCCCCGGAGGATGGCCCTCACCCCTGCGGTAGGACCTAAAGAAGGTAAGTGAAGCAAGGTGGTGGGGACGGGGACAGGGAAGCAAGGTGTCGTCACACTCAGGGTAGACTCCACATCCCAGAGTGAGCTTGGACCTCCCTTGGGGGCGTGAACGGTTAGGTGCTTCACTCCACACTGGAAAGTGGGCGGTTCCAGTCCACCCACTTCGAGTTCCCTGGGTTCAAGTGCCTCAGAAGAAAGGCCTGGCTACCAGCTTCCGGAAAGGCAGGCACGGGTGGAGCCCAGCGCACGGGACACAGGAGCCAGCGACTACTCCACCGCAGGGGCGCTGCTATCGTGTAAAATGACCGTGCCGGCCCACCCACCCAGAGTTTCTGTCCCCGAGTCACCCCTAAGACCAAAGTTCCCAGAGTGGACACCGTACCACCCTGGGTGGGCGGAGATGCCCTTGGCCCCAACAGCTGAGCCCGTGGTGGGCAGAGGGGCGTGACTACTCTCTGTGCGGGGGTCCGGGTCCTGGGGGGCGATTCTCCACGCCGCATAAAGCGCCCTTGGAGCCGTTACATTTCCCAGATTGTCTTACAGCAAAGCTGGGTGTTAATGTTACGCTTTGAAACATGTGAGAAACAACAGTTTACAGCCTTAGATCTTCGGGGCTGGGGAGACCGGATCCCGCCTCGGGTTTCGGCCAAATGGATGTTTTCAATCCGGGAGAAGCCCGCCTCGCTACAACAAGCGCGGGCGAGCGGCCCGCTAAGACAGGGGCCAAATCGCTCCAAGATGTTCCGGGTCCCGCGGCCCCCTCTCCCCGCGCGCTCCGTGGAGACATGCTTTGTTCCCGGGCACCGAGTCAAAACACACAGCCAGCCAGCTCGATATTTTTAGACCAGCACAGTTAGACGGGTAGCGCCCCTCTGGTGTTCTCAGGGGACCGCTGGGGACCCCCTTGCTTGTCCCAGGCTGCCAATGTCCCCCTGGGACAAAAGAAGAACCCAAATCAAAGGACGCCAACCTTACAAACTAGAGCAGTGGCTGTCCAAGTCCTTTGGACCTCACCAGAGCCAGCACGCTCGCCAGGTGCTCCCACCCGCCTGGGAAGACCCCCAGCCTCATTGCTTCACAGAACTGCACTGGGCGGTCATTTTGTGGAAGCAGATGCCAGGCCTGCCTTCCAAGACCCTGCTGAGTGGGTGGGTTCAATCAAAGACCGTGGGTGTGCCCTCCCCCTCCTCTCCCTGAGACCTCTTCTGACTTGAGGGGCATCTCAATACCTGGGCATAAGAGAAATTACCTGACCACTCCGATCCAGGGCCTCACACCTTAGAACACTGCAGCTGCCCACCCAGCCCCCCAACCTGCTCTGGAGTGGTGTGTGTGTGTGTGTATGTCTCCACCCTGCACACCAGGTGAAGGTTCACGGTGCCTGAACCTTGAGGCAGTGGGCTGTGTGAACAGTGTTCTGTGCCAAGGAGCGACCCAGTGGGAACGGACACCCAGCCTGCCCTCCCACTCTCACCGAGCTGCTTAGCCTAGTTGCTCCTTACCCAAACCCAGCTTTCTGGGGAGTGTGTGCCCTGCGTGTGTGTAAGCAGGCAGCTAACTCGGCCAGGAGGGACAGTGGCCACCAGAGAGACACGGCTGGACATGCCTATAAATGGACTGTCTTTCTGGAGCTGCCAATGTGACAACCGTGTGTTTATACATAAAAAAGCACCCACGCAGGACAAGGGTTCCCGGGGGTGTGACAGTGGCCCTGGGGGTGTTCAGGAGCTTCTGAGGCTGTGTTAGCCCCACAGTGACTCACTGAAGCCCCGGTGGCGCAGTGGTTAAGTGCTCGGTCACTCACAGGAAGGTCAGCAATTCAAACCCACCAGCCACTTCAGGAGACAAAGATCTGCTTTTATGGAGATTACAGCTTGGCGATCCCCGGGGTCAGCACTACCTTGTTCCAGAGGGTCCCTGTGAGTCAGGGTCAGTTGGACGGGCAGTGGGTATGGTTTGGTCTGCAGAGATCCTTGGGGTATAGCTGCTTCCCCAGGCTTTCAGGACACATTAACTGAGAAACCCCGGGCTCCAGCTCCCAATAATCCAGAGGGACAGGAAGATGTTCATCCTGAACCGGTGTCTGCTCCCCAAATGAAATAGTCCCCCAAAGGTGACTGGTCCAGGGCCCCTGCTTCACCCTTACTTCACCTCATCTGCTATCCTTGACTCTAGAGGGGCCCAGGATATCACTACCAGGCCTGAGCCTCCCCCCCCCCACTGGGCACGGTCCCCGGCTTCTCAGAGCAGGCAGTCCTGGTCTGCTGGTTCTAGAGGCTGAACTCCAAACCAGGGTCTCAGTCTGCGGGTTTCCCTGTGGATCTCTAGTGCTCCTGGGGTCCTGGTGTCTGCCTGTGATCTTGGTACTCCTGGGCTGGCAGATGGGGGTCCTCACTAGACCTCTGTCCCTCCCCCCCACCCGCCCCACCTCCCACCCCCTGCCCTGCCAGATGAGGACCCACAGAACTGTGACATGGCCTAATTAACATAACAAAAGAAATCCTTTATTTCTGAACAGGGTCACTTTTCCTGGTACAGGGGGTAATGCCTCACTGCATATTCCAGGGGGCACAATTCAAGCTCTAAGGATCCTGAGGTAGTGTAGGGGTGGTCAGTCTGTGTCTCACAGCCATCAGGTTGATTCTTACTTGTCAGACTGCGGCTCACTGACAGGTCAGCAGTTCAAAACCGCCAGTCATTCCTCGGGAGAAAGATGAGGCTTTCTGCTCCCCTAAAGAGTTACAGGCGTTGGCTCATATTTATACACCAGCCGGCTGGATGGTTATCTGAAATTCAGGCACGGCTGTGCACCCTGTATTTTCCTTTGTCAGAACTGTCCACCCTGTCCCCAAAGCCAGTGCCCACCTGCCACCTAGAGGAGTTCATCTCCCCCCAAATATGGGCTGCCCCCTAGAAAGGGAGGGTTCAGGTCCTGACATCCTGAGAGGCCTGAGCCGCTCTGTGCGAGAGAAGGCTCTCTGGTGGTGTGGGGAGTTAAGCTTTGGGCTGCTCAAGTCAGGTCAGCAGCTCGAGCCCCCGGCCATTCCCTGGAATAAAGATGAGGCTTTCAACTGCTGTGCAGATTTAGTCTCAGAAACTCACAGGGGCAGTCCCACCCTGTCCCCCAGCGACGTCGTGAGTAGGCACCGACTCTATGGCAGAAGCAGAGGGCCAGAGGCTGGCCAGCAAGGAGAAAATCCCAGAGGATTGAGGCTGGCAGGTGTGCACAGACATGCATGTCCGTGCACACCTTGCGGCATGTGGGCTGATTGTCCAAGCGTGTGGCAGAACTGGAGTACCCATCCAAGGCCCCCAGCAACACGAATGGCCAGCCCTGGGCCTAGACTCCAGGCAGAGGAGGCCCACGTAGGTCAGGTTTGCAGTGGATGATGACGCCAGGAACCAGCCGGCCTCTGGGCACGACGGGGCCTCGAGTTCAAAGAGAGCAGGATGAAGGAGCCGGATGTGTTCCCGATGTTCCTCTGGGCACTCAGGCCTGGCATAAACAAGGGGCAATTAGGGGGCTGGCTCTTGGGGGAGGGAGACAGAGCAGTGCAGGCCTGATGGGTTGGGGGGGGCAGGGGCAAGCTAGATCACAGGGTGGTCCCGCAGCGGTGGCTCCGCTTCCACCCTAGGAACATCTTGGGGATGTGTCACCACCAGAAGCACCTTCTGGGAACGCCTTCTCCGATGTGCTCCCTTGGCCCCAGACGCCGGCGCGTCTGTTTCGGGCGTTGCTGTAACCTGGAAGCTGTCCGCGACGTTTTATTGCATTGTAAACCCAGCCATCAGCGGGTGTCTGTGCGGGAACCACTTGGGGGTCTCCCGCGAGTTTGCTGAGAGGCCGCTGAGCGTCTTTATTGCTCCGCTACCGGTGCAGTGTCCTCCCTCCCGGACGGCTTCCGTGCAGAGCGTCTGCACACATGCGGCTCCCAGATGTGTCCGCGGCCAACATCTGGGCTGTTCTTCTGGCCGCGGAGGGAGGCCTTGGGGCTGGGGAGCAGCCCTGCGAGGGCTGAGCGAGCCTAGGATGCTGGTCATCCTCATGGCCCCAGGCACCTGTGCGGGCTGTGGGTAGGGCCCTTTGGTTCCGGGGCCAGGGGCGCCTCCTCCATGGGGGGTGGGGGTGGCTCTGCATTACAGCAGCAGGGCTGGTAAGCAGGTGGGACTGGCCCTGGCCTTCAGAGCTGGTGGTCCATGTGTATGCACAGGGCAGCTGGAGGGTGGTGGACGCTGATCTGGGGTTAAGAGTGAATGGGGGGCCTGGGGAGGCTCAGGTCTCGGGTGTATGCAGGGTGGTGGTGTGGATCAGAGGCAGGTTCAGGTGGAGGGCTGGGCTGAAGGAGCAGGTGGTGGAGGCTCTGGAGGAGAGAGAGCTGGGGGGCTGGAGGGCTCCGCTCCACAAGCTGATGCGCCTGCATGGATGGGGGTCTGGGATGGACTCTGTAGCCCCCACATCTTCCCTGAGTGTATTCCAGCCCCCTGGCAGAAAAACGTTACCTTCTTAGCTCCATGACACTGGTCCCCACACTGCCCACCAGGCTCTGAGCCCTCCCCCAAGCAGGACTGAGAGGGTTGAGGCAGGGGAGCTTCTGAATCCCCTCTGGGCCCAGAGCCCCCAGGACATGGGGTGACCAGAGTCACTGGAGAAAGGGCTGCCAGATTGCAGCCCAGTGGGAGAGTGTGTGTGACCATGTGTGATTGGGTGTGGCGTTTTGTGAGCATGTCAGTTTGTGGGTGAATGTGCAAAGATGCAAGTGTGAATGTGTGTGAGTGTCTGTGGGAGAGTGCGTGTCAGTGCTTGGGAGCAAGTGTGTGAATGTGTGCGCCCATGAAAGTGTGCAGATATGTTTATGGGAGCGAGTGTGTGAGTGAATACGTGGGGGTGAATATGTTTGAAGAATGTGAGTGTGAAGGATATGTGGGCATAGTGTTTGTACGTGTGTGCCTGTGAGCATACGTGAGCCTGCATGAGTGTGTCCATGTGTGTTGGTGAGTATGTGTGTGAATGCATGTGAGAGTGCATTCTAGTATAAGTGTGTGCGGGAAGGGTGTGAGTCAGTGGGTGTGAATGGTGAGTGTGTGTACTTTCAAGTGTATGTGTATGAGAGGCTGTCTGTCCATGTGTACGTGTGTGCGTGCATGCTGCGATTGTATGGACAGTGCTAGTGTGAGAAGTATATGCGAGTGTATGCGATTATGTGTTTATGTGTTAGTGCATGGTGTGATCATATGTAACAGTGTGTTAGTGTGAGCCAGTGAGTATGTGCAAACCTATGGGTATAAGTGAGTGTGTGTTGGGGTGGGGTGAGGATTAGGTAGCAGTTTGATGACCTCAGTTGAATGCACAGTGTAGATAAATAGCTCCCTGTAGGCCTGACCCACTCTCTCTGCCTTTCCTTTCCTGCTGTGGAGATACCCAGAGAGCTGGAGGATGCACGTGGAGACCTGTACCAGTGTTGAGATGCTTCCACCGCCACTGGATCCACAGGATCTTCCACCCACTGGCCTGTGGTCTTCCTGCACTAGGTGTTATTGCATGTGCTGCGTGAGGCTAAAGAGGAATTTATGAACTAGCATCAGACATATGGGTTAATATCGGACTTATGGACTTGATCTGGACTGGGCTGGGATGCTTTCTACAGATATCATTGCTGTTTTATATAAAGCTCTTTCTCATACCCATGAGTGTCTAGGAATTTGTTTCTCAAGTCAACCCGGACTAACACAGGGTACCTGTGTGCATTCATACACATGGGCCCAGGGGCCTGGACCCAAAGTGGACATGCAAGCTCTTGTCAAATAACAGGCCATGGTCAGCCCTGCCGCCTGGCATGAAGATGATCAGGACACTAAGGTATGCAGGTCACACAGATCCTGAAGACCAGGGGACATTTGGGTGTCCATTCCATCCCCATGACGAAAGGGGCTGTGGGGACTGGTCCAAGGCTGGGGGCAGCCTTGTTCTGGAGGAGATGCTCATGCTGAGGCAGCTTCTGACATGGGCCTGAGGCAGAGCCCAGGGGCCCCGCAAATGCCCCCCTATTGGTATAGGGCAGGCCTGAAAGCTCTTCTGCTTTCCTTTGAAGTCCTGCAGGATGCTTCAGGTGAGGACATGTCTGATGACCATTTCACCGATGGATTTGAGGATCCCAAGGCTCTCCACAACATCGGTGCACCATCGAGACCCCAGGCTCAGAACTGAAGCTCAGACATGGAGGGCAGACAATGAATGTCCCCTGCCCAGCAGTGTGCCCCAGTGTGCCGTTGCTGGAGCTCTGCCCTGCCAGTTCACAGAGGGCAGACCCTGTCCAGGTCCCTAAGCTGACCACATTCCCTGTTGCCTCTGGGTGCATGGGGCACCTAGCTGCCCTGTCTGAGCTTGGAGACCGGTGGCAAGACCTGCCTTCCCCTGGAGCTCAGATTCCCCTCATGCCAGGAGCGCTCAGGTGATGATGAGAAACCGTGAGAAGACAGACAGCAGTGGGCCTAGGACACCTGTGCTCGATGAAGGCTCGAGTCCCACCCGCCCATTCTCCACCGGCCACCCATCCTCAGAGCCACCTCACTTACGACGGGGCTCTTGTTCATTAATGATCTTAGCACTAAGGGACCCCCCAGATGGGCTGTGGTTGTGGGAGCTGGGTGAGATGAACATCAACTTGGAGAAGGAACTTCCACTTAAAGAGAAAGAGGCCCCATCCAACACAACACCCAAAGGCAAATTCACCCTGCTTGTGAGGGTCACGAGTTATGGAGTAGAATGAATGGTCCGGCAGGACTTTCCTGGCAGTGGTGTTTATCGAAATGAGCCCTAGGGCACAAGGGGTCAGTGCCCAATAGACTGCTAACGGAAAAGCTGGCAATTCTACTCACTAACGATTCCACTTGAGAAGAGACCTCTTGCTGAGTCCGCTCCCATAAAGATCCTGGCCTGGCACACCTGTGGGTGGGGCAGTTCAGCTTTCACCTGGGCAGAGCCTAATTGGACTTGACTGGCTCCAACAATAATCTTGATGGAAGCAGATCACCGGGCCTTTCTTAGCGCTGCTGGGTGGGTTCCCACTGGTAGCTGTTGAGTGCATAGTACACGCCACCAAAAGGCCATCCAAGGCCACTGCTGTCGAGTGGGTCTCAGCTCGTGGCCACCCTGTGCGAGACCCAGAGGGCCTTGTGGAACGTTACTACCAAAAGTCAAACTCACTGCCACGGATTGATTCCAACTCAGAGCAACCCTGTTACAAACCCAAGCTCATTGCCATCGAGTTGATGCTATCTCAGAGCGACCCTACAGGACAGGGTCGAATTGCCCTGCAAGTTTCTCAGACTATAATTCTTTGTAGAACTAGAGAGCCCATCTTGACCACACAAGGCGGCTGGTGGTTTCAAACCACAGACCTTGCAGATCGCAGCCTAGCACATAACCACCAAGACACTTGGGCTCCTAGTGACCTGACAGGCTGGGGTCAAACTGTCCCTGTGGGTTTCGGAGATCCTGGTGGCACAGTGGGTTACTCATTGGGTTTGAAGCCACCAGACTTTCCCCCGGGAGAGCTGAGGCTTTCTAGTTATAGTCTCGGAAACCCACAGGGGGCAGTTCTACCCTGCCCTCCAGGGTTGCTATGAGTCAGAATTGACTTGCTAGTAATGAGTTAAGCTTTTACAGGAGTAGAAAGCCTCATCTTTCTCCCAAGGATCAGCTGGTAGTTTCGAACTGCTGATCTTGTGACTAGCAGCCTACATCCAGGGCTCCGTGGACTCTTGTTGTTAGGCGCCATTGAGCTGGTTCTGGCCCATTGCCACCTTCTGACAACAGAAGGAAACCCTGCCCAGCCCTGCACCAGGATATGAGGATTCTGGTGGAATATTACTTAGCCATGAAAAAGTGGCCTGCTGATACTTGATGCTACAACATGGATGAACAGTGAGGCTGGGGGAATGTGTCAGATCCCAAAGACTGGTGCTCTTGGTGCTGCTTCCCCGGGCTCCCACCTGAGACGAACCTCGTGAGACACAGAGGAGTGGAGAGGCGGGTGGGGAGGCAATGCTTAAGGGGTACTGAGCTTCCATTTGGGGTGATTAAAGAGTTACTGGTGAAGTCCAGGTGAATGCTATCAACATGTCTGGGTGAGGGGGAACGCAGACCCTGCAGAGCAGACTGTAAGCAGGGGCGGGGGGTAGCCCCCTCTCCTGCTGAGGTTCAGGGACCCCTGTGCACGCAGAGGCAATGCTCTGAGTTTGACCTTCGGCAGTCAGGCTAAGCCGCGGCGACTGCCAGCGAAGGCGCTCGCCATCTTTCATGCCTGCAGACAGCCAGGTAGAAAGGACGGGTTAACCTAATACGGCGGGCCATGAAAAGAAATTACAGCCAGGAGACACATGTGTGCCTGTGATCTCTGAGCCCCGGGGCGGGCACGCACGCATTTACACGGGATCACGCCGGCGGGCTGTGGTCTGCAGTCTCTTCTCCTCGTGGGAAACTGGAGCCCCCACCTCCGTCTCAGATGAGCTGCTAATGTCGGGAAACGAGCGAGAAACATGCGTCGGGGCTCTGTTTTATGGCCGCACTTGAAGTCGGACTTTGTGATTGTAACCCAACGCCGGGCCGCCGACGTGTTTGCGGTGTTGTCAGGATAATTGAAAGTCCAGGCCCACCTGGCCATCTGGGCCCCCTTCTCAGGGCAATGCGCGGGGCTGTGGGCTGTCCGTGGAGCTGGGAACCCTGCAGGGCCTCGCACCAACAGTGGCTCTCAGCCAGTGGCTCTGGGGGTGCCAGTTTGGGCACGGAGAACCCCAGAAGGAGACCTTTGTCTGCAGAGCTCCCGTGGGCTGCTTCCTTCCTTAGAAGTGAAAATCCAGGCTGGTTCCTCTGGGGTCCCCCAGGCACCCCCACCGGCACTCAGCACCCAGCACCCAGCACCCAGCTCAGAGCCACTTGGACTAGCAGCTGTGGTTACTCCTCAGAGCAGCCTGCCGCTAAGCCTCCCTGTGCAGACTCTTGGGCCGTGTAGTCTGGGACCCCTCTTGTTGGGTGGGTGGGTGGATAGGGGAAGGGTTAGAGCAGTAGACACTTGCTTTGCTCAATCCACCTGCCTGCAGCTTTATGCGTCTCAGGTGCAGCCCTTGGGGCAAAGGGATCTGCCCCCAGAAGCCCTGGTGCCATAGTGATTAAGAGGTGGGCTGCTAGCAGCAAGGCCAGCGGTTCAAAACCACCAGCTGCTCCTCAGCAGAAAAATAATAAGCTTTCTACTCCCGTGAAGAGTTACAGTCTCGGAAACCCACAGTGGCCATACTACCCTGCCCCATGGGGTCGCTGTGCGTCAGCACCGGCTTACCTGGCGGTGATGTAGCTTTGAGTTTTGGGGGTTCATGAGCAGGGACAGCCCCATGGTCAGCAAGTAAACATCCCCATCTTTTAGGTTGAGAAGGTTCTTGAGGTGGCCATGGTTAAGCAACCACCAACCAATAGAAAGGTTAACGGTTTGAAACCCCCCCCCCCCAGAAAGCAGATCCCTGGGTACCTTGGAAGAGGATCCCCCGGGAAGCCCTATGGGGCAGCGCAAGGGTCTCCATGGTGTGGCTTTGAGCTGGGATCCATGTGGCAGCAATGGGTGGGGAAGTTTCCTGTGGCCCACACCTTGGGGAAGGAAGAAAGCAGAGTGGGGACATTCCTGCTCACTATCCAGCTGCACTGCCCTTCCACCAGGGCCATGGGGGTGGGGTGGGGTGGCTGGGGAGGACTGGGAACCTGGCCTGAGGGAGGAACCTGGCCTGAGCAGAAGCTTCGGAAGGGGCAGTAGCAAGGGGCCATCCATTCTAGCTTTTTCCTGTTTGGTCCCTGCAGGGGGGTACACTCCCTGTCAGTGGCCACAGCCCTTTCAGAGGCCCCCCAAAGCTACCCTCCTCCCGGGCTCAGCAACCACCCTGCCCTTCCCAGCAGGGACTTCACTGTTGTGAGCCAGGGTGCTACACTGGCCCTCTATGCACATCCCTCACTCTAAATAGCCGCCTGTTTGCTGCTCCCTACCTCACCCAGAGCAGCGAGGGTCGGCATCTAGCTGGCCCCCACCCTATGTGGGCTCCCTGCTCCATGCCCCATGCCCTGCCTACCTCCTACCTGCTCCTATTTTCCAGAGCTACAAGCCACCAGGGTTAGTTACTGCACTGTCCTCAGGTGCTGAGCACCCTGTGCACAGTGGAACAATGCTGCACTGGAGGCTGGCTGCAGGTTAGACGGTGTGAGCCAAGGATCTCACTGTGTGAGTCTGGGGAGCAGATTGCCAGTCCTTTCTTCCTGTCTGGCATCGATCGGAAGCTCTCCTGAAGCCTGTTCAGTGTCACGACAACACAGGAGCCCCTGTGAGCAAATGGGTGGTGGCTGCGCATGAGTTGTATCGCCCAGGAATTGAGCCTGGGTCTCCCACATGGAAAGCAGCAATCCTCCCACTGAGCCACCTTGCCCCCGACAGGAGGTATCATTTCTCTTCCCTTCACTCCCAGCTGTGCCCTGCACCCTGGGCTTCATGCAGATGCCTCAGGAGAATCGGGGCGATTGCTGTGTTAACTGAAGGGCGTCCCCACCCTCCATGGCACCAGGTCTCCTTTCCTGGGCAAGGGCCGTGGGGCATGAGCACGGTGAGGTCCTGGGGAATGGAGCAGCGTGCTTTCAGCCTTGGAATTCAGGAAGAGTTAGAAAACCACGGGGCCCAGACAGACAGCTGTCCTTGCTGAGCTGCATGTTGTTGATAGGTGTGCACGGAGCGGGAGGGGAAGGGCGTGTGGTGGGAGAAAGATGTGGCTGCATGTTCTGCTTCTGCCCGTCCTGAGTGACTGAGAGAAGCAAATCCATGTCCCATGGAGACCGGGGACACTGGTGTCACTGGTGCTACCTGGCAGGGGTCTGGGGAGAACGATTGAAGGGGAGGAAGGGACTGCAGGCCCCTGGGGCGATCTCAAAGCTCCAGGAGCCGAGAAACTGTAAGGAGGACTTGGCCTTGGAGACCAGCAGACGGAAAGGCTGTGCCAGCAGCACCCAGGCACACATTCCCCTGGTACTGGTGGGCAGAAGACACCCCCAGGCCCTTGTGGGCTGCTGCCGAGGCCACCAGAAAGCCGCTTGTCTCTGCATGCACTGTGGTCGGGCTGCTTTCCAGACCCCGGGCCCTATTCTCACCACCTTGGCAAGATGGGTGGGGGCCACCCTGGGCTTGAGCAGGGGGCACAGGGGATGGACAGGCTTCTCAGGGTGGCCCTCACAAAGCACTTATGCATAATAGGTGTGGAAGGGAGGACCATAACTGACCCCCTCTGGCTTACCTACTCCCTGGAGGCAGGGGCCAGACATGCCTCCACCCTCCCTCCTTCCTTACCCTGTTCTGACACCATCCGCTCCTCCCGTGATGCTTGCCTTCCATGCCGGTTCAATCATTCATTGCAGTGGCCATACAGAGCTCACGGACAGTCCTCATGATCCAGGAGGTCTGTTAGCGGAGTTAACAGGTCATCACGGGTCAGGATCAGGAAGCAGCAAGGATCCGTCCATTGGTCCACAGAAGCACCTCTCTTCAGGCGGCAGCTGCATCTCTCTCTGGTCCTCAGCCTTTCAGCCACGTGGCCCCTTGGTCTCTGCCTCCGTGGTCCAGGAAGCAGCCTACCGCTCTGCCTCACAGACTCTCGGCTCTACTTCTCTGTTCTGTCTCATGGTCTCCTTGCCGCAGCCTCTGGCCGCAGCCTGACTTCTTTTGCCCCGTTCCACAGTCTCTATGCCGCAATCCCTCATGCCTCTCTGTTCTTGGCCTCCACCACTTCAGACCAAGATCTCGAATTTGCCCTTCTCTTGCAGTTTCTGAGATGGTTCTTGGGCCCAGAGGGGTGGCTTTGAGGTGTGACTTTTAGCACACTTTATAATCTCTTTCAGCAGATTATACCCCCGAGGGAATTTTAGGGTGGGACTTGGTTCACACCATTTACTAATTTAGAGATGTAATCCCACCTTAATCCCATTCTATTAGCAAAGCAGGCAACTCCATCCAAAACAGGATTATAGCCGTAGACACAGAGACCGGAATATAACGCATCACAAGAACGATGGCTGGAAGAACCCCTGTCCCTCACTGTGTCTCAACTTCACGCTGGGGACTTCAAACCAAGGAGCCTTCTTGGTTCATAGTCTGGAGACCAGAGGCCCCCAGTCAAGGTGTCGGCAGGGTGGGCTCCCGCTGCAGGCTCCAGAGGAGGGTCCTTGCTGAGCTCGTTCAGCTTCTGGTGGCCCCTAACACTCCTTGGCTTGTAGCGGCATCACTCCACTCTCTGGCTCTCTCTCCATCTGCCTCTGCTCCTCTCTTTCAGAAGGACCCATCCACATCTCACTGGGCACTGCTGAAACACCCAACAAGGATGGGGTCACAGGTTCTGGGTGTTGGGACTTGAATATGGCTTTTGTGGGGGGAGGGTGGGGGGGGAGGGTATGCGGGACACAGATCAATATAGCTGGAATACTCCTTAGAAGGGAGAATGGCAAGGCTTCGTCTCAGGCTCCTTTGACTTCTGATCAGAAGACGTCAATCCTTCAAGGTTCCCAAGCTTGCGAAGGTAACTCACTGTTGTAGTGTCACTTCCCATTCGTAGTGACCCTGTTGGACAGGGGAGAGCTGCCCCCATGGGTTTCCAAGACGGTCACTCTCTATGGCAGTGGTTCTCAACCTTCCTCAGGCCACGACCCTTTCATACCGTTCCTCACGTGGTGGTGACCTCCCAACCATAAAATTATTTTTGTTGTTACTTCATCACTGTAATTTTGCTACTGGTATGAAGCGGGCAACCCCTGTGAAAGGGTCGTTTGACTCCCAAAGGGGTCACGACCCACAGGTTGAGAACCACTGCTGTATGGGAAAAGAATGCCTCATCCTCATCATTCTCCACTGGAGTGGTTGGTGGATTTGAACTGCTGACCTCATGATAGATCGATGTGTAACCCACTACACCACCCGGGCTGGTGCTTGCTGAGGGAGAGGGCAAAAAGGAGGAAACCCCTAAGGGAGAGGGACTGATGCTCTGACTGCACCCGTGAGCTCGGACCAAGCGAAAGGTGGGAGGCTGGTGAGCGTTTCCCCCATTGTGCAGGAGGGAGGCTGGAGATGGAAGGGCCTGGGCAGCAGCTAACGACAAGGAGAGCCACGGTGAATAACAGAGAGGAGGGGAACCCCAAATCGACTGTGGATTTTACTTGATGCAAAGAGAGCTTCCCAGAATTGACGGAGATGGAATGGGAGTCTTAGCCAGTCCATGCCTTCGGGCCTGTGACTCACATCCCTGAGGGCCCATAGACATTTTCTGGAGGGGGCAGAGAGCACCTGAGCAGAAGGAGGAAGGGCGTGCTCTCTGGAGAGCAAGATTAAGTGGTAAGGAGCGTGTCTGGAGGGGAGGCCAGCCCCCTCCCTCCTGCCCGGCACCCCTTGTGGTCATGGACCACGAAGGAGAGACCACACGGACCCACGTTTTTACAATTACCCTTTCTCTGCACTCCTTGGCTGGGGGGAGGAGGGTGGGAGGCTGGGGGAGAGGCAGGGTTTTGTAGGGTCACCATGCACGCTCCAGGTCAGATAAAGAAGGGGAAGCAGACACAGCAACAGGGCCAAGGAAAGTCCATGTGTGACCAGCAGAGAGCCTGCTGCCTGCCCAGCGCCCTCCTAACTTCAAAGTGAGCCCCCCCCCCCCAGCCGAGTGAACCAGACCCCGCAGGAGATCTCCCAGAGAGTCTGAAGTGTGAAGCAGGCCACTGGCCACTCCCCTGGCAGTTAGTTTACCATGCTGTCTGTCTCAAGGAAAAGGGCATCTGCCCAGGGACCACGTGCAGTGAGACACGGCAGGGGGGCCGGGCAGGAAACATAGGTCCTGAAGCCCAGGGCCGGTCCCCTACAAAACCAGACAGGGGGACAGTGGCCAGGAAGCCACTGGACAAATCTGCTTGAAAGTTGTCAGCAGCAGTGATGTCACTTTAAGGACCAAGGTGCCCTGGCCCAAGCCTGGGGTTTCCCATCACCTCACCGCCACGTCAAAGCTGGACGCTGAAAAGAAGCAGCGGAGAAGAATCGCCAAGTAATTGCCGTGGAATGATGGTGCTGGCGAAGAATACAGCTGCCCCCAGTGCAAGCGTCTGGTTTAAATCCGGCCCATAGTTACCACCAACCCGCAGTAAAGCCCTTTTGCAGTACTCATGAAAACATTGCTATTATTGTTACGGTGTTAATGTTGCAGAGGCGTCAGTGTGTTTGGGGCTGTTTCTTGAATGTTTACATGCAGAAGAAGGCGCCCTGTAGACTGTATGCTCTATGCTGTGTGCTACCAACTACTACAGCCAATGTACTCTCTATGCTATAGAAGAAGCCCTGGGGTGTAGTGGTTACAGCTTGAGCTATGAGCCTCGTGGTTAGTGGTTTGAAACCACCAGCAGCAGCTCCTTGGGATAAAGACTGGGCTTTCTACTCCTGCAAACAGTTACAGTCTCAGAAATGCTCAGCGGGATTGTGATGAATCAGCATGGACTTGATGGCAGTGAACCTGAGCTTTTAAAAACTATATTTATATACTCTCAACCAGTGGTCCTCAACCCCATGGGTTTCCAAGACGGTCACTCTCAATGGCAGTGGTTCTCAACCTTCCTCATGCCGCGACCCTTTCATACAGTTCCTAATGTGGTGGTGACCCCCCCAAACCATAAAATTATTTTCATTGCTACTTCATCATTGTAATTTTTCTATTGTTATGAATTGGATGACCCCTGTGAAAGAGTCGTTTGACCCCCAAAGGGGTCACAACTCACAGATTGAGAACCGCTGCTCTATACTATGTCTTCTATACTATATACTACTTTACTCACAGACATTTAAAAAATTTACTCACAGACATTAGCTACAAGCCTTACCCTATGGACCTACTTACCTACCAATTCTACTGCAAGACAGACGCAGGGACGAGACTCTTTCACAATCCCTGCAGGCAGCCCACCTCGGCTGTCCAGAAGAACCTACACATCCGTCTGAGAGGAAACAGGAGCACAGTCAGGAAGCTCCTGAGAAGGGAGGACGGAGAGGCTCAGCTCACAGCCTCTGACCTGTCCCTAGGAGAGGCCAGTCTCGAGAAAAGGACACCATGTTTGGGCCGGACACCATGTGGGGGTGGGTGTCAGTGTTGCCCCTTGAGACTGTAGTTACAACAGCGGACTCAAGCATACTGGCGATTGTGAAGATGGCGCAGGTCTTGGCAGTGTTGCATCCTGTTATTGTCGCGGTGGCATGGGGCCATTGCTGTCTGACCTCCTCTAGGCGCTCAGAGAGAGGGTCCCCGTCAGCCTCGGTGCAGAGCTGGTTCTGCTGAGGTGGAGGTCAGACACGCCTCCACCCTCCAAAGGGTTAATCAGTTCTGACCCCACCTGCCCCTCTGCTTCTTTCCTGGGCTCCAGAATTTGCTACAGTAGTCACACAGAACTCACATACATGACTCTGGATTATGGAATTTGTGTGTGTGTGTGTGTGTGTGTGTGTGTGTGGTAACAGGTTACAATTCAGGCTCAAGAAGACTCAGGATACAGTTCTTCCTCTGGGTTGTGCCAGCCGGCATGTCCCTCCCCAGTGCTCAGGTTCTTGCCCCTTGGTCTCGGTCCTGCTTGGGCGAGTGTTACAAAGTGCTTCTAGGTCTGTTGGCCAACGCTCAGAGACACCCCAGTGCACTAGGCAGCCCCGGCATGAAGACACTCAGCTCTAGCTCCAGGGGTCAGCCACCCTAGCTCCTCAACAGATGCCTGAAGCCACCCCCTCTGCTAGTAAGCCTGCTGGCCCAAAGCACTCGGCTTTCTCTTGCTATGGCTGGGACACCCCCACCCCTTGTTCTGTCTCCTGCTCCTGCTTCTGTTGCTTCTACTGCCCCCATTTCTCTGCCACGGCTTCCTGCCGATTCTTACTTCTCGCCGTCTCCGGAGTCACTGCTCTAGGTCTCCTGGATTGAGGTGGTTCAGTGGAGGTATCCCGGGTGCAATCCTGACACTTCTTTCTTGATGGAAGTGAGATCGTCCTTTCTGTCTTTGGCATGGCGCGTTTTCAGCCTAGTAGGATGGCTGAACGGACCCATCCCCGTGTTCGGGAGCCCTGTGCCTTATTTCCCTGTCTCTATCACTAGCAAGAAAGCCAGACCCCCTGTAAGCCACAAGCACTGACACCTGCTGAGTCCCAGGGTGCCATGAAGGGCCACACTGGGTCAGTCACAGCGTTGTGGTTGACCACAGGGTCACCTGGGGTCGGAGCCAGCAGGACAGCCGCTCATGGCAGCCAATCTGCTGCACAATACCCCTTCGAAGCATTCAAGAGCAAGGGCGTTACTCGGAGGACTAAGGGGCACCGATCCAAGCCGTGCATTTTCAGTGCCCTCAGGTGCATGTGAGAGTTGAACATGCACCAGGGAAGATGGAAGAAGACTCGGTGCATTTGACTGTGGTGCTGACTCAGTCGTTGCAAGTAGCACGGACTGCCATGGGGACAAACCCGTCTGTCGTGCAGGAAGTACAGCCAGAATGCTCCCTGGAGACACTTCGTCTCACGCACTTGGGCCATGTTGTCCGGAGAGACCAGTCCCCGGCGAAGGACGTCGTGCTTGGTAAAGTAGAGGGGCAGCAAACAAGAAGGAGACTTCTACAAAATGGATCGACACAGTGGCTGCGTCGGTGCGTGCGAGCGTGGAAACCACGGTGAGGCTGGTGCAGCACCGGGCGGGGTTTGGTTCTTGGGCAGAGGGTTGCTGTGGGTCAGAGCTGACTCAATGGCACTCGACACCAACACCAACAGCAACAACTAGGTCGGCAAACACCCGTCCCCTGCAGTCAAGCCACGCTGGACCATGGGACAAGGGGACTCTGAGGACACAGCGTCAGGTACTGACCGGCAAGGTGTTAGCCTGGGGGGCTGTGTAGGACACGAGGGGCCATTACTCAGAAGGTCCTGCTCAGAGGCCCCAACAGAGGACTTGGACCAGAGGGGACACCCCCAGAGAGCCGCAGGACAAATGCACATTGTGACTTTTCCATCCAAGTTTGTTAGTGTTATTTTAAATCATAATTGTGTGTGTGTAGGCAGTTTGATCAGAGTTCTGTATGCACAGAGTAATTGGATGTTGGGGGAACAACATGACGTGCATCTTTGCACATGCGGATTCCCCCTCCCCCCATAAGGGTGGTTCTCCTCCCTCCCTTCTCCCCCTTCCTATAGCAACCCTGATTCTACTGCCTTTCCTGTAGCTTTTGACTTTGCTGGTCTCAGCAGTGGCCTCCTAGTCAGTTGCATGCATTTCCATAGAAGGCCTCTAATTGATTGGGGAAGCCCCTGACCATAGACCAGGGAGGTGAGCAGTCTTGCTATCAGGCGGAGAGCACTGTAAAGTCGGCTGCGGCATGTTTCATTACAATGTAATACCACTTGATCTCCCCTTTGACACATTGAAGAGGTTCTTCCACTTAGGAGAAAGAAACATCAGGGGGAAGTACACATGGGTGAAACCTGCAGAGTGCCTCTCAGGGCCGATGGCCCTCTTTTCTACCAGAGGCGTTAGAACGTGGTTCATTGCACCTACTGTTAGATTACAATGTAACATCTCACTGTTTCATCTCCCTTTTGACTCATTTTCTTTTTGTTCTAGTTTTCGGTATTTCATGCTTTTTCCCCACCCCCTCCTTCATAGAGGGTTTTCTCTGTCTCCCCCCTCCCTCCCCGCCCTGTGTTGTTGTTAGTTTTCTTTGTTTGTGTTTTCCTTGAATGTGAAATCTAGGACAGGTAGATCTAAAGCGATAGTAATTGGAGGGGTGGTTTCTTAGAGGGAATGGGGGATGGGGACCAAATCCGGCGGATACCAGAAAGGAGAACGTGTTCTGCGATGGACCGTGGTCACAATTGTACAACTCTTCTCGATGAACTTGAACAACTGAATTGTATGCTATGTGGATTCTGTGCCAATGAGACTGATGAAAAAATAGAGTTGGACAATTTCTCCAAACATGGCCAAATGTGTCAGGTTTTTGTTTTCTTTGTGTGTGTGTGTGTGTGTGTGTGTGTGTGTGTGTTTAAATCACTTTATTGGGGGGTTCTGACAGTTCTTATCACAATCTATCCATCCATTGTGTCAAGTACATTTGTACATACATTGCCATCATCATTTTCAAAACATTTTCTTTTTGCTTGAGCCCTTGGGATCAGCTCCTTTACCCACCCCCCTCATCCTTCCTCCCTCCCGAACCCTTGATCAGGTTTCTATTTCCTTGGTGATGTCCTTTCTCTGTTTTCACACTGCCCTGCTTGCTCTCCGGAGATTATCCTAATTCTACTAGGAACCCCCCCAAAAACAGGCTCACCGCGGACTCACAGCAGGCATACGTGGGGACTGTCCTGGTGAACAGGGACACAAGGTCACCTCCTTTCCAGGCTATCTGCACAGTGGTTGCCTTGGGACTTGTTCCACCGTGACCTTAGGAATTCCACTTGTCTCTCTCGGGTTGCGGAGTCCCCCTTCTGTCTCCATTGCCATTCTGTCTCCTTTTGGGGTCTGCCCTTTATTTGCTGGAGCACATCCTCTTGTGGCTTTCTGAGAAGGGGGTCACGAGTGATAAGGTGTTGAGACCTGTTATCTCTGAAAATGTCTACGCTCTACCAGCACCCTAGATCGTGCGTTTAACTGAGCAATGAGTTCTCAACGAGAACTGATCGACTCTCAAGACAGCAAGTGCTTAGTACTTAGTGTCACTGGGGACGGAGCCCTGGCTACTGCCTTTGGCTCCAGCCCATCTCACATGCCAGTCTAGGAGGCACTGCACCTATGGAGGCGACAGTCCAGCCTGAACCCCAACCCACCCACCCACATACCCTCCCTGCCTGTAACCTAGCTGTGGTGCTGGCAGGCTTCCTCCATCACAGACTTGCCTGTGGTGGCTGCTCTCTGGGTGCTCAGGGGGAGGCCTCTGGCATGTTTTGGTAAGGGAGGAGAAGATGGAAGTTGAGGTCTCATTTGGGGCAAACCAGTCCTCTTTGGCCTCAGTTTCCCCCTTGCCATCACTGACAGATCAGGTCTGGCGTTGTGACATCTCCCCACAGTCACAGGCCCTCTCACCTTTGTCTCCCTGGATCAGGTGCCCTTTAGGCCATTCTCGTGGCCAGGGGCACTCTCCATTCACAGCGACCCCTAGAGATGTCCCTCTCACCCCAACACCTGCCCTCATGACAGAAATTGCCAATGCTCACAGACAGATTTCCCCCTGAATCCCTGCCCCACCCCACACCTGGGCCCCCAAGCTCCTGGAGCTCAGCCCTCTCTGCCCTAGTGGGCCACCAGCCTGCGAGCCCCTGACTTGTCCATTGTCCCTGTTCATTGTCTCTGTGGGCAGCAGCCAGAGTGTGGATGCTTACCTGACTCTGGCTCCGAGGGCCCAACCCCACCTGGAGTCTGGGTTTGGAGCAGCCATGGCACTTCACAGCTGTGAGGGCCCTTGTCGGGGCCGTGACTCCCCCAAGACACTCAGGTGGAATGACTGATCTCAGGGGGAGGGGCCAGAGGTCTGCAGGCAGGCATTACCTCCTTGGTCAAGGGGGGCAGGGGGTGCGCTGGTAGGGGTTCATAGCCTGGACTTGGCCTTTGATTGGGGGATGGGGTGGGCCTGTGGGGGTTCATAGCCCAGAGTCAGCCTCTGATAGGGGGCTGGAGGGGGACTGGTGGGAGTTCATAGTCTGGACTCAGCCTCTAATGGAGGGTAGGGGTGGGCCAGTGGAGGTTTATAGCCTGGACTTGGCCTTTGATGGGGGGCTGGGGACGGGCTGGTGGGGGGTTTATAGCTGGGACTCAGCCCCAGAGGCTCCACCCTCTCCAAGACATAAGCAATATTTCCACCACTGAGTTGAATTTGCGGGCACCATTCCAAACCCTGGAAAGAGCATGTTATGAATGGAGCCTGTGTGTGTGTGTCTAACATGCTTATGTGTGTGCGCGCATGTGTGTGTACCTACGTATGTGCCAGGTTGTGAGCATGGCAGTGTGGGTGTATGCACGTCAGGGTGTGCCAGGGAGCCTGGCAGCATGGTGGCACCTGAGCATCCCTTTGGGGAGTCCCTTGACACAGACAGACCCGGAGGTCTCCCCGAGACCTCTCTGCTGGGGCAGAGGGGCTAAGATTTATCTTCAAAGAAACCCACGGTTGTGAGTCTTTCACCCACACATGCCTGTTGCCTGATAACCTGGCCACAAAACAGACTTTCCATGGTCTCCCCGCAGATTTAGGATGTAATCTGTTATGCAAAGGCTCAGAGGGATTTGGCCAGGAAATGCAGGCCTCCCCAAAGAAGAGGGGGCTGCAGCTAGGGGAGATGGGGAGTAGGAGCTGCTGGTCACAGGGCAGGGGCAGGCGTGACCCTGTGTGTTAGTCTGGGTTGACTAGAGAAACAAATTCATGGACATGCATATGTATGTAAGAGAGAATGTTATATCAAACAGCAATTGTATATTAAGAAAACATCCCAGCCCAGTCCAGTTCAAGTCCATAAGTCCGATATTAGCCCATATATCTGATACCAGTCTCTAAATGCCTCTTCAGACTCACACAACACATGCAATAATGCTGAATACAGAAAGATCGCAGGCCAGTGGGTGGGAAGTCTTGTGGATTCAGTGGTGGTGTAAGAGTCTCAGCACTGGCGTGCATCTCCACGTGACTCCTCCCACTTCAGGACTCTGGCTCCATCAGCATAGCTTCATGTGGCTTGTCAACAAGCATGTGAAGCAGAGAGGCAGTGTGTGTGTCCCGCCTCCAAGGAGGAAGAGAGGAAGTCCCAGAATCCTCATGAGAAGGCCACGCCCACACGGAGGCCTCATTGGCTATGACCTGACTGATAGTGTAGACTCCACCCCTTTGCTCAAGTTGACAGTAGCTGATGTAACTGCCACAGCCCGGCTTCTCCAGGCCCTGCTGGCTCCAGACTGCTGCTGACTCTGCCTGCTCTGTGCAGAAGGAAGGGCCACACGCACGGCAGGTCAGCCCTGAACTCAGGCTCTGTGCAGCATCTGAGAGGTCCCTGGTTGTGCAAAGGGTTAAGGAGCTGGACAGCTGACTGAAAGGTGTGAGGTTCAAGTCCGTTCAGAGACACGTTGGAAGAAAGACCTGGAAATCCTCTCCCAGCAAATCTGCCCTGAAGCCCACAGAGCATAGTTCTACTCTGGCACCCAGGCCTCTGCCAGCAGGGGAAGCTCGAGGACAGGGGTATTGGACAGCACACAGCAGCTTCCCTCCAGTCTCAAAGCAGAATGCCCTCAGTCCCACCAGCCCAGCCCCCCGGGGCCCTGCTAGCCTCGGCTCCTTTCTGATGGGATGCTACGGACAGACAGACCCACACTGCGCCCACAGCCTGGCTCTGGTGGAGCGTGGGCCTGCCTGCCCCTGCCTGATGGGACTCCTTGGGGCTGAGGCACACTGTCCCCAGAATGCCACCCACCTGCGGGGGTGAAGGGGGGAGATCTGCGCACACAGCTGGAGGGCACAGGGAAGTGTCCCTCTGTCAGCAGGCAGCAGAGCCATCAGGACGAGCTTTTCTTATGGAGGAAATAACCACTGTTGTGAAGTCCGGGAGAGAGAGACCTGCCTCAGGATGGAGAGGCCAGTCTTGGGGCTTGTCTTCCCTCAGTGGCTCTCCCCACAATGCCAGCACCCCCCGCCCCCTACAGAACGTGTCTCCATCGCCTGGTTACTTGCCAGTTTTACTGTTTGTTTGTTTGTTTGTAAAGCTGAGCTCTTTAAGGAATGTGTCTAACTGGTTACCAACCAGAGAGCTTTGGGGAGCTGGCTGTTGGAGATCGAAATGACACACCTGACGTGAACGGTTAACCCTTTGTCTCTTGATCCTCTCTCAGATGCACATTGGGCCTGATCTGGTTTCAAACATTTTCTGTGTTTTTGTTTGTTCTTATTGGGGTTTATTGCAGATGTACTTTGTCATTGGACTTACCCTTTTGGACTTTCATTTTCTGTTTTGTTGTTTTTTCAGTAGATGAAATCCAGGATTGATGAACCTATGGGGACGGCAGGTAGAATAAGGGTCCCAGGAGGGTACCATGGGGGAGGTTGGGGCTCAGGGGAGCTGATATGAAGGAGTTCAAGAAAGAAAAGGATGTTTTGAATTGTACAACACTGCTTGATGTGATTGAACTATGGAAGGATATGAATAAAACATTTTTGTTTTGTTTTTTTTTAAACAGGGGAGAATGTGTCTACGCATACATGCAAAAAGGACTCTGCCTTTGTTCCTCCAGACTGTTGTAGCCAAAATAATAATAACAATAATAAAACAAGAGACCTGAAACAAATCTCTAAGTTCCGGAGACTGCAAGTCTGAAGGTGGGCTGTGGGCTCCAGGAGAAGGGAGGTCCTTGTCTGTCTCTTTCGGCTTCCAGGAACCAGCTGTCTTCAAGAGGACACCATTCACAGCAACACCAAACCAGCCACGTCAAACTCCCTGCCTTCGAGTGGATATTAACTCACAGCAACCCTGTAGGACAAGGTGGAACTGCCCTGGCGAGTTACCAAGACTGTAACTGCTTATCGGAGTAGAAAGTCCTGTCTTCCCCCTGCAGAACAGCTGGCGGATTTGAACAGCGGACCTTGTGGATCTCAGCCCTGTGTCAGGGCATAGCTCTGTATTCTAGAGCTTGAGGTGGCTGTGAGATTGCCAGGCCTTTCCTCTGGGCACCTCTGGGTGGACTCTTACCTCAACCTCCCCGTTAGCAGTCAGGGCAGTTAACTGCTTGCCTGACCTCCCCGGGTCTGTGGTCTGTGGTTGCAGCTGTCTTGTCCTCCCCTGGTGCCCATCTCACGTGCGTGTGTGTCTGTCCTTCAGTCTTTATAAGACACTATTCAGAAAGGGTTAGGTTGAACACTTGTCCGACTTAGCATGGTCCCTTGAACCTGACGCAAGACCAGCCCCGTTTCCACCTACAGCCCCCTGCACAGGCCCAGGGGTTCAGACTGCCACACAACCTTTTGGGGAACACAATTACCAGTCTGACAGTCTCTGTCCCTGGCCACCAGGAGGGAGTGGGCAAAGTTCCCTAGCTTCGTGAAGGTTCACCCTCGACACCTGGGCCCCATGGACCCCGTGGTGTGAGTTAAAATCAGTCACAACCAGGGCAGGAGAATATATTGTTGGGAGGAATGGAGGACGGCTCCCTGTGGGACCACAGGGCTGGGCTTGGGGTCCAGGAGTGGCTGGCGGGTGGGACAGAGAGGCCCCCACTGGCGGGGTCGTCCGTCCTAGGACCTGGCTGTGAGCGGCTGGTCCCTGCCCCAGCACTGGAATAACACCAGGGGGTGTTGAGGTGGCTGGCCGCAGCTTCTGTTTCTGATCGAGCCTGGGCCCTGAGATTTAATGGATTAGTTAAAATGATGTGAAAAAATGGATCTCTGATTTATTACCTGTAAGTTTTCGCTGACCGCGGCATGTTTTCTTCCAAGGCGGTGTTTTAAAGTCCCCGGCAAATAAGGCGATGTTGTTTTCCCGGCTCTGCCCTCAGGACTCATCCACCGACCCTTGGCCCAAAGGCCCCACCAGACCTTTAAAACAGGAAGTTTAATTTTATAGAATTAAAAAAGAGAAAACGGTACTTAATTATCTGGCTATGAAACAGCACTGCCCTTTCTTAATTTTAGGAGCTAATAAAATGCCGTTCCCGGAGTTAACTACTTCTGGTGCAAAAGTCCTACAATTTTGGCTATTTGCAGAGAATATTTTATGAACTGTTATATATTGCACTACAGTTTTTAAGCTCTGCTATGACATAGCTTGCTCAAGATTTATTAGCATTTTTTATTTAAAACAATATATTAAATAGGGGAGAGAAAGTAATCTTAGGTAAAATTTAAATATTAGCAAAACATAACGTTGACCAAAAACCTCTTTTATTTAAAGTCCTCAACGTTCCATTGCCCCCCTCGCCCCCCTGCCTTCCCGCTGTTGCTGTAAAAACAGTTTGGGGAGCAGCCCACAGCTGCATCATTAATTCAATATGTCTTCCAACATGACTCCAATCAGGGGATCAATTTCAAGGCCAGTTGCCACTTAAGTGACTTTATGAAAACAGAGCAGTGAATTGTGCCGGCAGGTCCAACCCAGGGTCCCGCTAGGCGACCCCTCCCCCTCCCTCCTGTGACTCTGAGGGTGTCGGTGCAGGCTGGCGTGCCTGAAGTCCTCCCGCGGTCCGACCCCTCTCCTCCACCCTGGGCCTGAGGCCCCAGGGCTGTTGGGGCTACAGTTCTGCCTGGTCTCCAGCCAGCAGGTACCAGTCACCTTGCTACAGGGGGATGTTCTTTTCTGGACGCTGGTTCAGCCCAGTGATGTGCAGGCTAGGGCTCTCAGGCCCAGGGCGGGATCCTACAGGCCTACTGTGTGCAGCTCAGAACGTGCAGCTCCAAACATGGTGGCCCAGGGCAGGTTTGCTGCTGGAATCTGTTGCCGGCTTACTACGCATCCAGCCCAGGTTTCACAGGCTCCGGACATGTTGAATTCAGGAATCTGTCCAGTGCAGGCCTACTGTGCGCAGCCCAAGTGGTGCAGTGTTTGGGGTTCAATAAGACAATGTTCAAAAGTGTGTTAGACTGAGTTGTCCAGAGAACCAAAGCCAGCGACACTCATCCACCGACCCTTGGCCCATTCTTGACCCTTGTCTATAAGAAAGGGGTCTAGGTCAAGAAAGAATTTGATATCGCTAAGCATCCCAACTCAAGTCCACAGGTATGAGGCTACTCAGAGTCCTCTTGAGACACAAGCAATTGCTGGTGGATAAAGCAGGAAGGCGAACTTGGGGTGCTGGAGACCACAGTCCAGGGGGGGCAGAGCCGTGTGGATCCAGACACAGGACAGGATGCCACAGCTCCATGCGGGCTGCCAACCCCAGCCAGGGGCAGAACCCTGGCAAACCAGGAGCAAATGCGTTGGCAAGAGAGAGAGAAGCTCCCAGTGCCCCTCTCATTTCAAGGCTAAACCCCCAAGGCGGCATCACTTGTCCACATGCTGATTGACAGGTTGGACCCCACCTCTCCCTGCCTCTACACAGGGACCATCAGGTTAGCTGACATGAAATCTAAGCACCACACCGAACTGTGTAAAACAGCATCCCTGACAACCTTCATCTTTTCTCTGTGCATCAGGATGCCGGTCGCTGGCCTTGGCCCCGTGGGAGTGTGTCTGTTTTCTTGACATTGGGTTGTGGCCCCCGTGGAGGCTGTAGCCTGCGATCTTCATCAGTAAGCGCTTCAGGCCCCTTCAAGTTCAACAAGCTATAGGGTGTGCCCCGGGGTGGTGCAGTGGTTGATGTGAGGCTTTCTACTCCCACCAAGACTCACGATGGTCTCAGAAATCCACAGGGGCAGCTCCACCCCACCTTATAGGGTCGCCATGCGTTGGAATGAACTCGGTGGCAGTGACCTTGAGAGTGACACCATCTCTCAGATGGTTAGTAAGCCTTCCTTTAATCCTCATGCCAGCTTTGTGGGTTGAGTAAGGAACTGGAATGTTTCACACACAAAAACCCCCACAAATGCCGTGTTGGAAGTGCTCATGGATGAGACCGTCCAGGGCAGGGGTCCTCTCGCACGGCCCTGCCGACACCCTGCTGCTGCCACCATCAAGTCAACCCCAGCTGCTGGCGACAGAGCCAAACAGTACCCAGTCCATTCTCGACGCATCTCTCTGAGGGCCCCCCTCACCCTTGCTGTCCCTTTACTGCACCAAACACATGTCCTCCTCTGGTGACCAACAGCATGCCCACAGCCGGGGAGGCAGACGTTGTTCTGTGGTGACCCTTCTGGGTTTCATTGGTGGATTTTCAGAAGTACATCACTAGATCCTTCTGCCCTGCCAGTCTTAGTCTGGAAGCTCCTCTGAAACCTGTTTACCTCGGGTGGGTGACCCTGCTGCTCTCTGAAATCCCAAGGCTGGGTGTCCAGCATCCCAGCCACGTGCCGGCCAACACGGGAGGACACCCTGACAGACAGCCTGTGGACCAAAGTGTAATTCTATGGGTGGTGCTTTGTAAGGCAGCCCAGGAGGCTAACCCCCGCCCCTTTCAAATAGAACTCATATTCATTTGCACCCCAGCTACCACGCACAATGGCTGGGTGTTAATGGCCCGTCACCCCGCCCCTGGGTATCAGGCCATGTCTGGCCTGGGTTGCAGGATTGTAGTCGAGGTGGGTGCAAGCCCGGGCTCCCATACTCCCTACCTTGTGCAGAATGAGGTCCTGGCCTCAGATGAGAGTGACCCACAGCACGGGTGCTCCTAGCATGGGGAGGCATGGATCTGTGTGAGAACAGAGGCAGTGAAGGGGACAGAAACTGGGCCCCCACCCTTCCCGGGCTCTCCCTGCAGGGGGATGCTTGCAAAGTGACAGGCAATGGGGATGGATTGGGTTGGAAAGACCAAATGTGGAGCGCCCCACGGGACACATGTGGTTCCCATTGTTGCCACGGAATCTGTGGGCCCCAGGCTCGGGCTGCTTCCTTGGCAGTGGAGAGGCAGGCGTGGAGCACGGAGAAAGCATCTGCAGGGCAGGGGCGTGTGGAGCAGTGGGGAGCTGGATGCAGACTGAGGCTGGAGTTTCCCCAAGGTCCCACCTTCCTGCGGGGCTCACGGCATGCCAGTGTCAGGCAATCACCGGGCAGCCAGCAGCAGGCCCGCTCCCCAGACCCAGCGGGTACCACCTGAGAGGCCAAGAGAGAGTCCCATCTCCCGTTACCTCCTCAAGTGGCCGGCCTACACTCTCCAGGCCCGGGGGACTCCCCCAGGACCCCCATAAATGCCCTGCTTTGTTTGGACGAGGCCTGAGGTTGGCTTTCATTTCACTTGAGCCCGGCCCCCCATGTTCACCGAGAACTAATGAAGCCGCCCAAGGTCTATTTTGGGTAACCTCGAGCTGAAACGGATTCGGGATGATAAAAGGCTCCTGGCCACGCATTGGATGCCGCCTTCAAAGGCGGAATGGGGCTGAAATAGGATCTGAGGGCCCGGGCGGGCGGGCTGGCGGAAGGGGCAGGATGGGTACAATCACAGGCCCTTAGCGAGAGTGAGGAAGATCGATCTCAGCAACTGTGAGGCCCGCAGTCACGAGGACGCCGAGGAGCCCAGGGCCCGGTGTCATCCAGGATTAACCGCTCCCCAGATCCCCAGACAAGCCCTGGGCAGCTGTGGGAAAGAGCAGAGCCCGCCGTGCGGGGAACCTGGTGCTCACTCTGGGTGGAGGGGCCCTGGGCTGGGCCAGAGCCAGAGCCTTCGCCAGACATGGGCGGCTCAGCAGTGTGGGGAGCAAGCGTCTGAGTAAGGGCTATTTATAGTCCTGAGAGGCAGACTCGGACCTGGGAGAAGAGCCTGAGGAGCGCCCCCCCCCCCCAAGCATCGGAATGCATTCCATGGTCAAGAATGTCAGCGGAGCTGGGAATTGGGGGTGGGGGGTGCTGGTGTGATGGCAGTCATGTCAGATCCCATATGGAGATCATTAGTGGTCCCAGGGAAAATGGCCCTTGTTTGGGGCTCAAGTGTCCCAGGGTGACAGGCTGCGCCACCGAAGGTGTCGGGGACTGGGTGGGGGTTGGGTTGCTGATATAAATGGCCAGACTTAGGCTGGTCCAGAGCCCCAGCAAAGCCCAGGGTCAGGGCCAAGGCCGGGCAGACGGCAAGACCTCCGACCTACAAAGCCTGGCCTATAAATCCGGGGCTCCAAGAACAGAAGGCTGGAGACAGCCTGCAGATGGTGTGGGGCCATTGGCCATACCGACTCATTTGTCCTCTTCCTCCCTGCCTCTTGTTTCTTTGTGCAGCCCCCTTGGACCCCCTCTCTCTCCCCCCTTCCTGTCCTGCTCCATTCCCCTCTATACCCTCCACTTCTGTCTCTCTGCCCGTTTCTCCTCCTTCTCCTGCCCATCACGTTTGCTTCCCCAAAGTTCGGAGGCGCAGGCCATCAGGCAGAAGGTCGTCTTTGGTGATCAGGGGCTGGGAACGGGGTGATTCTGCTTCTGCCCAAAGCGGCCGGGCATCTGTCGGAGAAGCTTTGCATCGTTTCATGTCAGGCACTGAGTTAAGATGCTCCAAGATGACTGGCCAAGAGCCCTGGTGGCTCAGGGGATCAAGCTTCAGGCTGCTCACTGAATGGTGGTGGTTCGGCCCCACCAGTTACTCGATGGGAGAAAGATGAGGTAGTGGGCTTCTGTAAGGTTATCCAGCCTCAGAAGCCTCCTGGGGCACTTCTACTTGGTCCTGGAGGGTTGCTCTGAGCAGGAGTAAGCTTGATGGTAGGGGCTTATGCTCTGGTTGGGACACGATCTGCTTGCCAGAAACATAGAATCTTCTGTGGAGGATGATAATGTGAGTCTGAGCCTCAGCTGCTTTTGACGTGTTTCTGTTATACATCTCTGGCCTGCAACATGAAATAACTAGGTGTTTGAGGAAAAGAACATTAAAAGTACCATGGACTGCTTCAAGAAGCGGTTCTCAACCTGTGGGTTGAGACCCCTTTGGGGGTTGAATGACGCTTTCACAGGGGTTGCTTAAGGCCAACGGAAAACACATATTTCCAATGGTCTTAGGAACTGAGACACCGCTCCTCTATCCGTCTCCAGGCAGGTCCGCCCACATGCAGATATGCCCACATACGAGTCCCCGAGGACCCGGCATGAAGACTGTTACCCATGCTACACCAGGCTCCAAGACAAAATTTCATTTATTTGTCATTAGAAATCAATATTTCACAATACATAATTATATATTGTTTCTGTGATGACTCACTGTGCTTTCTTTATATTCAATTTGTAACAATGAAAAGACATCCTGCATATCAGTTGTTTACATAATGATTCATCCATCACAGGAGCAAAATGACAGTGAAGAAGTAGCAACAAAAATAATGATATGGTTGGGGGTCACCACCACATGAGGAACTGTCTGAAAGGGCTACTGCATTAGGAAGGTTGAGAACCACTGGCTGAAAAGACAAACCGGTCTGTCTTGGAAGAAGAATGGCCAGAGCGCTCTTTAGAGGCAAGGATGGCAAGACTTCCTCTTGTATACTGTGGCCATGTTGTCAGGAGAGACCAGTCCCTGGAGAAGGACACCGTGCATGGTAAAGTGGAGGGCGGTGGCAAGGAGGAAGACCTTCAAGGAGATGGGTTGGCACCATTGTAAGGCTGGCTGGCTCCGGGCCGGGCAGTGTTTCCTTCGGTTGTGCGGAGGTTCGCTATGGCACCCGGATGGCGCCTACACCACCAACAACATGAGAAGATAAGACAATGTAATCGAAACAGATGCACAGGGGTTCCACATGTTGGACTTAGCATCCATGGATGTTAAACTGCCTCTGGTTACTACATTTAGGGATCATGGCTGTGTGGTCCCAGCAATGCAGCACCAACGAAGCCATTGCCGGCTCCCTGGGCAAAGCTGAGGGGCAGGTACAAGCCTTTCTGCCACTGACTGTTTCTTCCATAGGAGTGCTTGCACGTTCAAATGCACAGCGGAGTCCCACACTGCTGCCTTCAGAGGCTGGCCAGTGGAGACGGAAGACCAGAGAACAATTGAGCCTTTGAGCTGGGGTGTGCAAGGACTCTGGACTCTACCAAGGACTTCTGGAAGAACACACAAGTCGGTCCTGCAGGGAGGACAGGCAGGACCGTTTCTAAGTTCATCTCACTTACTTTGGGCAGGTTATCAGGAGGGGTCAGTGCCTGGAAGGGATCACTCCTGCTTGGTAAAGTAGAGGGTCAATGGCCAAGAGGGAGACCCTCCCGGAGATGGATCGGCACACTGGCTGCAACAATGGGCTCAAGCAGAGTACTGGTCGTGAAGATGGGCCAGGGCCAGGCATGGCTTCACTCTGGAATCCAGAAGGGTGTTAAGGTTCAGAGCTGGCTTGATGGCTTCCAGCAGCAGCAGCAGCAGCAACAACAACAACAACAACAACAACAACAGCAACAACAACAACAAAGCCTTGCACAGAGCCCCCCACCCCCACCCCATGGTGCTGAAGCTGTCTGGACCTTATGGGTACTGCTGTGCCATCCAGTCTCACTCCTCGGCTCCACCAAGTGAAATCTGGGAATCTGGGCAGGAAAGGGCTTCTGGGTACAGTCATGACAGATGAGATGATTCAGAATCCCCGCCTCTGCTGAGGACAGCGAGGGAGGACAGACAAAATAAACCTAAATCAACGTGTCAACAAGACAGTGAAGGATTACAGGGGCATGATTTAGGAGATAATCAAAGGCCAGTGAGGAGACTTTAGTGGCGGGGGTAGCTTTTCCCCTCGGGGCAGCTACTGCTTCTGGAAGAAGCAGCTGGAAGATTGAGACGCTTTAAATCATCGAATGCCAGAAAATGGATTAAGATGATCCTCTATTACAAGCATCCCTCTCTGCTGGCTAGAAATAAACATAAATCTTCTCCAGAGGAGGAAACATCGTGCTTAGCCTCGGATGATTTTGACTTATTTAAAATACGCTTCTTTTAATATATATAATGGCCGGCACCCACCATCGGTCTGTGAGCTTGTTGTCCCGTGGTGGCTGGTGCGTTGCTGCGATGCTCAAGATGCCGGGTCTTAAACTTTCGCTGAACACCATCCAGCAACGGCTACAGAGGCACATCCACAGGGAGCGGCCAGCAGTCCCGGCCGGATTCAGAACTCCTGGCAACTCCAGTCAATATTCCAACGTAACCACTAAAAAAGTTACCTTCAGCAAAATTTTACTTACATGTGACATCGACGACATGGCTTGGTAATTTCCCCCATTCTTCTGGGCCACCTCTTTTTGAGATGAGCACCTAGGCTGTTGGCCGGGTAGTCATCTTTCAAATTTTCTGATGTAGATGAGTGAGTTTCCAGTTGAGGTATCTGCTTTCTGAAACGGCACATTGGGGATTCTATCAACTCCTAGAGCCTCGCTTTCCCCTGTGGTTTGAGTGCAGTGTGCACGACTTCCTTCAGTACCATTGGTTCGTCATTAAGTGCTACCTCTTGGAGGGGCTGAATATCAACCAATTCTTTGTGGCGCGGTGATTCTGCGTATTTCTTTCTATCTCATTTGGATGCTTCCCTTGCCCTTCAATAGCTCATGGACTCCTTCAATCTTGCAACTCCAGGCTTGAGTTTTTCTTTAGATCTTTCCACTTGAGACATGTCGAGAGGGTCCTTCCTTTTCGGTTGTCGAACTTGAGGTCTTTGTTCACCTCATTGTCATACTTCACGTTATCTTCCTGAGCTGTCCTTGGAAATCCTCTGTCCTTCTCTTTGACTTCGTTGTTACTTAATTTGCTGGAGTGGACTCTACGTCAAGAGCAGGTTTCAGGGTCTCTGCTGACATCCACTTGGGCCTTTCCCCGCCTTTCCCATCTTGTTAATGACGTTTTGCTTTCTGTAGATAGGATGTTCTTCATACCATCCCCAAATGCATCTGGTCACTAGTTGTCCTCCCAAAAAACCACATTCACTGCCAAGGAGTCAGTTCTGGTTCAAGTGACTCCTTGGGCGTTGAACTCACTGTCCCTGTTGGTTTCTGAGACTGCAGATCTGCACAGGCGGAGAAGGCCTTGTCTTGCCCACTCGGATGGGCTGGTAGTTCTCAACTGCTGGCCTGGCAGCCAGCAGGGCAACCTGCAACCCACTACACCACCAGGGCTCTTTATTTATGTGTTGCTAGATGCTGCTAAGTTGGTTCGGACCCCATACACTGCCCCATCCTACACCATCAGGATAATTGTCGCTGTGTTTGAACTCATTGGTTCAGTCCATCTCACTGCAGGTCTTCCTCCAGGCCCTCTGCTTTGCCAACCATGATGGTCTTTTCCAGGGACCAGTCCCCTTGATAACAGGTCCAAAGTATGTGAGATGAAGTCTTGCCATTCTGGCTGCCTGTACTTCTTCCACGAGGGATTTGTTTATTTTTCTGGCAGTTCATGTGTGTTCAATATTCTTTAACAACACCGGAATTCAAAGGCAACCATTTTTCCCCTTCACTTTCCCTTCCCATGGTCCAGCTTTCCCTGCATACGACACAGTGGGAAATACCACGACTTTGCTCTCTCGCTGCTTCATCCTCAGAATGACAGTTTTGCTCCTCAACACTTTAACAAAATCTCTTGCAGCATTTCAATTTTCCCCCCAGGCAGTATGCTGTTTAATTTTTGTGACTGCAAGTCTCATGGATATGGATGGTGGATCCAAGTAAGAGGAACTCTTTGACAACTTCCGTCTTTTCTCCGTTTGTCATGATGTTGTTTATCGGTCCCGCTGGGAGGATTAAACCACAAAGTTCCTTACAGGTGTGATCCACGCAAAAATCCATTTTGGTCTTCCAAAGGAAGTGCTTCCATCCCTCCGCTTTCAGCAAATAGGTTTGTGTCATCTGCATGCGACAGGTTGTTAATGGACCTTCCTCCAATCCCGAGGCCCTGCCTTTCCCATAGCTCAGCTTCCCCGATGACTTGCTGGTCATGCAGACTGAGTGAGCATGGTGAGGCCCTGCCACCTGCCCGCTCCGACTTTAAACCGCGCTCCATCCCCGGGCGCCGTTCAAAGGACTGCCTCTTTGGAAGAGAAGGCCTCCCAGGCTGGTGGGAAAATGTCATCGTCTTTTGATTCCATCTTTCCACTAACTGTTTGAAATCCCTTCCCTTAGATTTTGCGTGAACGCAATGAAGTGCTCTTAAATTCTCATTCTTCAAAGTGTTACTGTCCACGTAACTTATCACGCGTTAGCGTCCATCCAGCCGACCTCCTTGGCAGAGGGAATAAAACACAGGTCAATACAGGTAACAGCAGTTGAGAAATCGAGCCGCCTATTGTATTTGGGCAAATCTGTCGCAAAACAAAAAAAACCTTCCCTCTTTTAAGGGATAAAGAGTGAAGATGTCACCTTGGAGGCTGAAGTGTGCCTGACTGAAGCATGGCATTTTCGATAGCCTCATTTGCATGTGAAAGAGTGAGCGAGGAAGCACGGAGAGAAATTGATGCCTTCACTTAGGGTGTTGGCGAAGAGCATTGACTACGCCAGGGGCTGCTGGAAAGAGCAAACGTGTCTTGGACGAAGTACAGACTGCATGCACTTCAGAGGCATGGACGGTGCGACCTTGTCGCACATCCTTTGGACATGTGATTGGGAGGGAGCCGTGTGTGGAGGAGATCAGCCTGCCTGGTGAAGGAGAGGGGTGCTGGAAAAGAGGACCATTTTCCAGGAGCTGGACTGACACAGGGGATACAACAGTGGGTTGAGGCATAGCAGTGACAGCGAGGCTGACACCTGGCCATGTTTTGTTCTTTTGTTTACAAGGTTGTTATGAGTTGGGACTGATTCAATGGCGCCTAACAATGACAACAACAACCACAACATCCTTCCGGCATGCCCTGACCCAATAGCACCTAAACACAACAACAACAGCAACAGCAGCAGCAGCCAACACATCCTACTGGTGTGCTCTGTCAGCCAGCATCCGTGTGACAGGTACCTAGGGATGTTCTTTTCTTGCCCATTCTCTGCCGCATGCAGTCCGAAGTTCTGTCAGGTCCCTCTCTCGATGGATGCGGCTTTCCCTGAATTATTTCCCAGTAACACTTCGAGTGTGATACTCATGGCCAGGCTCAGTCATGTCTGTCTGGACTCTGCTGGATCCCCTTTCTTTGGAAGAGGCACAAACGCGCATCGGTCCCAGCGTGCTGGCCCAGGGGGCTGTCTTCCACATTCGCTTGCTATAGATGAGAGAAACTTCCAGTTGGTAGAATCTGTTGGCTGAAACATCTCAACTGGCATTCAATCCTTTCTCGGATCCTTGTTCTTGGTCTCCCAGGCCGTCAGTGCAGCTGGGACTTTCCCTTCAATACCAGCGCGCCTGCATCCCATTTCCCATCCGATTTCCTGACATGGTTCAATGTCAGCCTATTCTTTCCGGTGCGGCCGTGGCGCCTCGCTCTCGCGTTCTTGCTAGGCATCCTGTGTCGTTCCGTAGTTTCTCAGAGAATCCTTCGGCATGGCCACTCGAGGCCCACAGCTCTCTCTTTAGTTCCTCCAGCATGCTCTCCCCCACCAGGCATCTAACTGTGGGTCTCTGTACATTTTAACATAATGCTTTGTCTTGTGGACGAAGTAAAACCGCCTGAAATTCTTGACCAGGTGAAAAGAAAACAAAATTGGTGCAGTTCTTTTGCTTCATTGTTTCTTTTTTCGTTTTAGTTACTCTGTGTCTAAGAGCAGGTTTCTGAAATCCACGGTGGTCCTTTCTTTGTCCCTGTCTTTTTAATGGCCTCTTCAATGGTCTTCGTGTGTGCTGACTTGGATGCCTCTCATCACGTGTCCGACTTGGATGCCTCTCATCACGTGTCCGACACATCAAATCTTCCCTTGAACTGATCTCTAACTTCAGATGAGTCATTCCCGGGGTGCGTTTTGCCTTTCGGGGAATGGTTTTAATTTTCTTCAGCTCCACTGTGGACTTGCCTGTGAGCAACTGATGGTCTGCACGGCAGCTGGTCCCGGCCTTGCTCTGATGGATGGTATTGGACTTGGTCATTGTCCCTTTCTGCAGATGTAGTCATTTTGATCCCCGTGTCCCATCGGGGAGGGCCACACGCATACCCGCTCTTTTGTTACTGAAAAGCATACTTGCCGTGAATATGTAGTGGGTCTACCACGATTTCCAGCTGTCAGCGAGCATGTGGTTCCCAATGACCGCTCTTGCTTCTTGGTCCCCAGTGTTCGCATGCCAATCACCAGCCATCGTCAAGAGACCTCAATTGCATTTTTGGTCCGTTTCAGAGGGCAGAAGTTGGTAGAATGCTTCAGCGTCTCCATCTTTGGCATTCGTGGCCAGTGCCTAAATCTGAATACCAGTTGTACCGATGGTCTTCCTTTTAGGTGTCCGACTGTTACCGTGTCATCGACTGCATGACGCTTCAGGGCAGATCTCGACCCGTTCTCTCTGACGCGGAACACAATGCCGCTCCTTCCCAGGATGTCTTTCTTGGCACGGTAGAGCATTTGATCTCCCGATCCCAAATGGCCAATTCCAGTGCATTTCAGCTCACGAATCAAGAAGGATATCGATCTGGACGTGGCCCATTCCGTCTGTTTTACGACCGACTTCCACATTTTCCAGATTCATATTCGTGCGCCCCACATGCTCGCTATTAGCGCATGGTTGTGGCTGCTCCTTTTCATCTTGAGCTGCCCCTCATCGGCAAACGAAGGCCCCCGAAGCTTGCATCTACCCACATCTTTAAGGGTGACTCCACTTTGAGGGGCAGCCCTGGCCCAGTTGTTCTTTAAATCCCTATCAGCCTGAGAGGCTTGCCTCAGGCACCATGCGCAACAGTGTTCTGCTGCTACGCCTGTTCTCACTGGCCATGTTTCCCAGACCTCGATGGTCAGGTCCCTATTCCTAGTCTGTCTTAATCTGGACACATTGTTGAAATCTGCCATGGAAATACAAAGGTGTGGAAACGGGTACATATATTCACCGAAGACGCAGCGATGGATAGCCCATAGACATCACCGTACACGCTCCATGAATGGAAGCTTGGGACCCCAGTCTCACGGGACTGCTCAGTCAGCCTGTCAACACAGTCCACGCAGATCATCACCCACAATTTAGAGAAGTGAGTCGCGTCTGAGGTCTTACAAGCTCATGATCAGCCGTCTAAGACCTGAGGAGAGCTCTTGACTCCCCGGAGCAAAATAGTAAGAAGATAATGAAAAACCCAGAGAAGAACCTCATCTCCATGAGCCGCAGTCTCATCTGCCCCGAGTCAGAAGAGCCAGAAAGTGGCTGGCTGGCTGCCACCACTGACCGTTCTGATCAGGATAGTGGATGGTCCCTGATAGAAGGGAGGGGGGGGCTGAGGAGCAGAACTCAAATTCTTATTAGGAAAAAGGAGGAGGAGGAGGAGGAGGAGGAGGAGGAAGAGGAGGAGGAGAAGAAGAAGGAGGAGGAGGAGGAGGAGGAGGAGGAGAAGAAGGAGGAGGAGGAGGAGGAGGAGGAGGAGGAGGAGGAGGAGAAGAAGAAGGAGGAGGAGGAGGAGGAGGAGGAGGAGGAGGAGGAGGAGGAGAAGAAGAAGGAGGAGGAGGAGGAGGAGGAGGAGAAGAAGAAGGAGGAGGAGGAGGAGGAGGAGGAGGAGGAGGAGAAGAAGAAGGAGGAGGAGGAGGAGGAGGAGGAGGAGGAGGAGGAGAAGAAGAAGGAGGAGGAGGAGGAGGAGGAGGAGGAGGAGGAGAGGAGGAGGAGGAGGAGGAGGAGGGAGGAGGAGGAGGAGGAGGAGAAGGACTAGGAGGAGGGAGAAGGCAGATTGGAACAGTAGAAAATATAGAACTCTCTAGAAGTCAGAGCCTCCCACCCTGAGGCACTCACTCTTCAAATCAAGAAGCAAGTCTCTCCCCTGAGGTCAGATTTTAGTCAAGCAGCGGAATGACTTGCAAAAGCAAAGCTACCCCCTGTGAGGTCCATGCTCTCCGTAAAGACTTGTCAGTGTGGGACTGAGAGGCCAACAAGTGTTCACAGGCAAGGATGAGGCAAGAAGAGGGCAGAGAAAGGGGAATGCGGAAAGCAGCACCCATGCAAAAAGGCGTGTGGCTTCCCAGGCAGGGTGCTGGGTCTGATGGATGTCCCAGCCTCACGCTCTCCTGTTCCCGGAGCAAAGAGTGGTGGTACAGATATAGAGTGGGAGCCGGGCAGACACCGCCCCTTGGGCCTCTCCCACGCAGGATTCCCTGTGTTGGTGGCGGGACCAGGATGGGAGGTAGCGGGATGGGCAAGAATGGTTTGAGGGGTGGAGGCACCCAAGGTCTCTGGCCTTCTCTCTCCTGGGGAGGGACCCTCTGAGCCCCTCTCCAGGGTATTCCTGTTTGGAATAAATGAGGGTGACCACATAGATCCAGCTTCTCCCAACATGATGCAAACATAGCTTGGATTTATGCCCAAATAGCATGAAATTGGGCCTCCTCACCTCCAGGAGAGATTGAGTAGGGGTTCAGCGGAATCACTCTCATGCGTGTGGCATCTGTCCTCCAGGGACGCTCACCTAGTGGCTTCTAGGGAGCTGGGATCCAGGCCTCTGGTGATGTGAACACCATCCTTCCTGGCCCAGGACTGCCGTCCATCCAGGCCATCACAGCCTGGCCCTTAGTGGCCTGCCTCAAGGTAGTGTTTCCATGTTGCCACTCTGATCCTAAGAGATTAGTTAATCTCAAGTTGCCTCCAAGGCTTCTCTGAGCTGGGAAGCAGGCTTACCTGTGGGTCAAGTGCAAGGGCACTTATTCCCACCAAAAAAGCCATTAACAGAGGGATGACGACGGGCCTTTTAGAAGCTGTGCCGTGGTGGGGCCGTGGCAGACACTGAGCAGACCCAGCCCGATCTGCGTCACTGGGGACCTGGTATGAGGAGTCTCTTGCTTCAGCTGACAAGGTCAGACAGATCTGCTGGCAGTGTGTGTGTGTGTGTGTGTGTGTGTGTGTGTGTGTGCATATTCATGTGTGTTTGGGGGTTTCCTGAACACCTGGCTTGACTTTTCACTCTACTGGCAGTCGGGCCAGAACCAGCAGGCCTGTGGTACCCCCGGCCCAGCTTTGGTGGACAGAGTTCATCTATTCAGCCAGCACCTGCCAGGGCTGGGCCAATAGGACTAGCTCCTGGAGGAGCCCTTGGGGTGCGAGTGTAGCCAGAAAGGCCTCGGAAGAAAGGCCTGGAGAACTGTTTCCCAAAGTTCACAGCCTTGGAAACCCCACAGAGCCCAATTCTGCCCTGTTCCCTTGGGGTGTCTGGCAGCAGGAAGGTGGTGCATTTGGGGCTCTGACTTCCTGAGTTGGAGACTCTCCTGGCTCAGCCCTTCGGTGCAGGTGCGAGAGAAGCAGGAGAAGATGTGATTATCTTGTCTAAATGGGCTGGCAGACATCTGGACAGCACCCTCTCGCCACACCAATATTTGCTCAGTGATCTCTAAAGGTGAACAACATAAACACAGCCCGATCCTCGCAGAGCCCGCGACCTATTAATGGAATTAATCGTCACTCCGTGAAACTAATGAGCACATATGTGATCCTTCGCAGCGCTGCTCGGCAAACATCCCTCTCCACCTCCTCCCCCTGGGGCCTGTGCACGGCTGCTCGCTCTCTTTTGGACTTTGGGCTGTGGCACATGACTAATCTGAACCAGCCAGGTGTTGTGGATGCAATGAGAGAGGCCTCCTGCCCGCTGGGGATGGCCCCGTCAGGCAGGCCCGGGCCCTGACCAGCCACTCTCTCAAAGCCTAAGCCCCAGAATTCACAGGCAGGAGTCAGCCTGGACCCCGGCCTGCAGGGTGAAGCTGAGCCACCCAGCTGAGCCCAGCCTGCACCTGCCAAAATGCACTGGCCTGGTGATGTGCTGGGCTGCCATCCTCAAGGTCAGAGGTTGGAAACCATCAGCTGCTCCCCAGGAGAAAGATGAGGCTCTGTCCTCCCATAAAGAATTGCCATCTCAGAAAGTCACAGAGGCTGTGAGTGTGGCTTTGGTTTGGCTAGCCCGGGCACGGGAAGATCGCCCCTGTTGGGACCACGCATGGTGTGCTGGGGCCTTTTGTTATACAGCACTCTGGTGCCTGTGGCTGACTCAAACCCCCTGTCAATCAGGTGCCACTGGGTCACATTCCGCTCGTGGAAACCCCATGCGTGTGTCCACGTGTCACTCCGCTCCGAGGGGTTGTCAAGAGATGATTTTCCATAAGTAGAGCACCAAGCTTTTCATCCAAGGCACCTCTGGGTGGGCACCGGAGAAGATGGGAAGCCAGGGTGGGGATGAGTCGATCAAGCCCGAGCTCAATTCTAGAAGGAGTGTACATACATTCACCAAATTCTCGACTATTTGGTGGGGGGTAGAGTGGGGTAAGGCATGGCCAGTACCCAGAGACCATCAAGGGTCTGGCTCAGGACCACCACTCGTGTGCCCCAGGGAGCTGTGCTGCCTAACAGTCTCAGTGGTTGATTTTTTCAGAAAGATCACCAGGTCTTTCTTCCGAGTGCCTCTGGGTAGACTTGAACCTTCAACCTTGCAGTGAGCAGGTGCAGGTGCACATTTACCCAATTATGCCACCAGGCCCCTCCTCTTAGGTAGCAAGGATCAGCAAGTTCCAGCCCCAAATCCCATCGGGCTTGCCTCCTGTTTTTGAATGGCACCTGAACTAAGAATGGCTGTTTTAAAAATATTTTTAAATGGTTGAAAACAAAATCCAAAAGGAGAAATAATATTTCATGACACGTGAAATGCAGATGAAATGCAGATGTTCACAAATAGAGTTCCATTAAAGCACGGCCACGTCATTTGTTCCATGTGGTCAGTCCACGGCTTTTTCATGTTACGGAGGAGCATGCCTAGGCTTTGTGTCTCTGGCTCCTTGGGAAAGAGTGTCCTGACTACCGAAAACGAGAAAGCCTTAGGACCAAAGACACGACGTGTCACCTCATGTCACACAGTTATGCTGCCCTGAGGCCTCCTGGGTACTTGGTTCTGAGAAGGCGTGTCTCAGGACAAGGAGGGTAGAGGATGTTCCTCCCTATGCTTCTTTTAGGGACGGGCCCTTCTAAACCCTGGATTTGAGGGCCCAGCCTGTGTACTTACCCACCACGTCTCTTTCTTCCCTCACGACCTCTGTCATTCACCTATTCCCCGAATGCCTGCCGGGTGCAGTGTCTGTGCCGAACACAACAGTGTAGACAGTTCATCTACTCCATCCATCTGCCCACCCCTTCATTCATCCAATCCATTTATCTTTCTCATGACTCTTTCATCCATCCTTCCATCCACCCATCCAGCCAATCACCTACCCATCCACTGCCCACCCATTCCCTTATGCCTGCCTGCTTGACTTCCTTCCTTCCTTCCTTCCTTCCTTCCTTCCTTCCTTCCTTCCTTCCTTCCTTCCTTCCTTCCTTCCTTCTTCCAGTGCATTCATGCTTCTAATCACTCTTCCACCCAGTTGATCATCCATCCATCCATCCTTCCATCAACATATTTATTCAATGGCTATTTCCCAAGTGACTTGGCGAGTGGCCACCTGGCTCAGGGATATGGCGGTGAGCAAACTGAGCAGGTCTGTGTCTTCGTGGCACCCCTGTCGACATGGGGTAGAGAACCTGAATAGGCTGTCCACACTGTGACGGGAGACCAAGACAAGAGGAGCACGCATGCTGATGGCCACAGCGGGAGGAGGCTATTCTGGGCAAGTGTTTTAAGAAAAACATATAGTTGAGGAGGAAAAAGTCACTTTAAGGGTGAGAGACTAGTCATTCGGAGGAGACGCGAAGGTCCAAGGCTGGCCCAAGTTTGCCCCGACGGGTGTGGTTCTGGGTAGGGCCAAAGTGACCTGAGGGGCAGCTAGGGAGACCAGCAAGGTTGACAGTCTGGTGTGGTCTCACTTTCATGACAGATCATGACAGTACCTTGTGACCAAAGTGACCAGAGCCTCCAAAGCAGAACAGGCCCGGTTCTTCTGGGGAGTGGAGGCCAGAGGGGGGCTGTGTGTCATTCTGGGGGCTGCTGGGGCATCTCTCATCCAAGCCTTGGGTCTCGGTCATTCTTTGGATACTGGCTTATTGCCCTCCCATATCAAGTTCCCTGGGGACCGACCCTTGGGTCTGTGGGGCCCAGCCCCTGGCCCCGTGTCCACAGTAGGTAGGTTGCGACTCCCACCTGATTACACTTCACTCACTGTAAACACACCCACACCCTCTCCTTCGAATTTCCTCAGAAAATCTGTGTCTGGGGCTCATGGCTCCTCCACGCCCTGTGTTGAGCCCCTACAACTTCTACCCTGAGGGCAGGAGTGGGGCAGCCCTGTGCCAGTAGTCTTGGTTCTGAGCAGCTGGCGGGGGCTGGCAGGGACTCTCTCTGCTCATCTATGAGAAGGAAAACCCGCCAACTATGTGCTGGGACTTGGGCAGAATTCTACTTCCCACCCAGACGGGGATGATTTATCAGAGGAGTGGAGGCCAGGCAGGCCAGTCTGGACAGCAGACAAAACAAAGTAACATATCAGAAAACAAAACAACCTATCTGCGGGCGCCTGCAGTGCTGAGAACGTCGCCCTTCCAAGGGCCCTTTCCTGCCTCTGTGGCCTGGACTTCCTGTCCCTCCACGCCTGGAGGTCCCTGTTCCTAATTTGGTTTTAAATGTGGAGTGAGTGGGCCGGCGAGTGGCGGTCTGGTCATTGTCACCGAACCCTCATTTCCTCTGCCTCCTGGACGGACTCCCGACCTGGATGAATTCAATGGCCCTGCCTCCCAGGGCCCAGTAGACCCTGGGTGCCTGGGGACAAGAAGCACCTGGTAACAGAGGTGACAGATAGGGCAAGAAGCGGACTTGGCCCGAGAATGGAGCCCCTCCTCCTCTCGGGGAGGCAGGGACCCCAAGGCAGTGCACTTCAAGGTAGTCATGACCGCTCCTCCAGGGACATCAAGACTGACCCCTGGGCTCTCCTAAGCCAGGTCCTCTGGCCAGACCCCCTCTCATCCACCTGGTGCCCACATGCACAGCCTCCTGAGCTGTGGACAGCCCTGACCAGCCTGTGTAATTTCACCACCTGCCTCCAGAAGTTTCCTCTCAGATGGGAGGACGTGGGCTGGGTCAGCACCAGCATTGGATACAGCAACACAACCCTTTGGAATAGGGGTGGGGTGGGCTTCATGCTGACCATGTTCTGAGGCCCTGCCGGGGCCTGACAGTCACACAGCTCCTGGACAGGGCTTGTGGACGGTCTAGAGCCCTAGAGTCTCGGTAGCCACTGCTCCCAGGCAGAGTGCCTGTTCCCAGGACAGCATCACGGGAGATGCATGCCCCAGCTGCCTCCTTGAACAGACATGAACCATTTGGGGTCCACACCACCAGGTCCTCCTATGATGGGTGAAAGCTCCAATTCTGAAAAGAGGGTTCCCCCTTCCCTGCCCTGCACCCCCCTTCTCGGCTGAGTCACTTTCTCAGTGCCCGGCGAGGTGGCCTGGCGGTTCTTATCTTTGAACCCCGTATACTTACGCTTATTAAAATCAATACCGTCCATTAGCGGGCGATGTTTCCATTTTTAATAATCTACTGATATACGACCTGTGCTTTTATGGGACTAAACAAATTTCCGCTCCTGTGCCCCGCCGCAGCCCGGGGGCAGGCGGGGTGCGGCCTGGGCTGGGAATGTTTATTTACTGCCTGCTCCTGACTGGGAGCCTATCTGGGCCCCAGCCACGATGGCTTTTACACGGAGATTTACGGCCCACTTCCTGTTTTCCAGATGCGGCCTGTTCGTAAGGGGCGTAATGAATGCAAGGTATTGTTGAGTGGGATCGTGCAAGCCCTACCAGGCTGTGGGCCCACTGTCTTCATTCATCCATTCATTTCTCAGGGAGCGGGCATGCCAGGCAGGATTGGGGTGCCCCCACCCCTTGGCCACTCTATCCTGGCTTCCCCTGGTGATGGCTCTCCATCCCCCACATCTACCCAGCCCTGAGGTCTGTCACCATCATGTGTCCCCACCTGTGTACCAGCCCTCATGGCCTTGCAGAGTCCTGCCCGCTGTGTTTCAGCCACAGCTTTGGGATTGCGCTGTGTCCTGGGTGAGGCCCAGGGGCGGGGGCGGGGGGGGGGAGGCAGACTGCCAGAAACCCGGGGGACAGAGCCTGGTGGTCCTGCCAGGTGGCTCTAGGGCACAGCTATTGGCATGTCATGACTTCCAGAGGACTCTAGTCAAGGACCCAGGGGCCAACCACCGATGACTGCCTCCCAAAGAGTCCTGGGATGGGGGCTTTTTCAGAACTAGGTATTTTGGGGTGTCTCAGGACAAGAGCTTTGATGTGTTTCGGGGTTTCTGGGAGGATCCCCAATGATGCAGTGGGCTACGTGTTAGGCTGCTAACTGCCATGTCAGTGGCTTTCTTCAATGTCTGCTGTTCGAAGCCACCTCTCGCTCCCTGGAAGAAAGATGAGGTTTTCTTCTGTAAGATGTGGAAACCAACAGAGGGTCGCTCTGCTCTGTCCTATAGGGTTATGACGAGTTAGAATGGACTCGGGGCAGTGAGTTTGTTTGCTTGTTTGTTGAGGGCCTCTGGGAAGTGGGGGTTGAGGGCTACTCAGCTTCATCTCCGTCCCTTCCTTTTTAACACCGTACACTTGCTGCATCGAATCCATCTGCTCCCAGAGACCTCTTACAGGTGCCCTTGTGATGGTGAAGCTGAGCCGGGGCCAGGCCATGGTCCCCACCCTGGTCTTACAGGCGTTCCAGACCTGCACAGCAGTAGTGGAAGGATGGGTACCTCCATGGGGTCGGCGAAGGATCAGGAACAGTCCCCGGGCTGCAGAAGAACCAACTCGCCAGTCTTGGAAGAAACACAATCAGGAGGGCAGCAAGGCTTCGGCGCGTTTTCTTTGGGCGCGTCCTCAGAAAAGACCGATGGCCAGCTGAGGACATGTTGTTTGGGATGGGCCCTCAACAATGAGCCCCGCCTCAGTGAGATGGACACACACAGACCGAGGACCAGAGGACCGTCGGGCCAGACCCCGGCAGCTGATCACTCACACCCGGCAGACGCATGGTCAACAAACACCCAGGGGAAACAGGGACCTGCAGCCACGCCATTGAGGGCCACGTGCCTGCTCAGACCCCTTCTTCGGACACTCGGGGGAACTGAGGCACGGGGAGGCGGACGTGCCCCTAGTTCAAGTCACTCAGACAAGTGGAGGAGACCCCTGGCTTCTGGAGTGTGGGCCCCAGCCTACCGCCCAGCACAGACCCCGGCCTGGGCAGCAGCTGCCACACTGCGGGCTGCGCGCTGTCATCTGCGGCTTCATAAAATGCCCCCTAATGAAAGTAGCTGGGGACCGAGGCCCGGGCGGCCCTGCACCGGGCTGGGCAGCGGAGAAATGTGCTTGTTAAAATGTGTAATGAGAGACATAACAAATCCTCAATATCGGGCGACGCTGTCGTTAAACCCCTTAATGATGGTGGTATTTCTCTGGTGTGCCGCAGCCCCTTATAAAGCCCTGGGCATGGGGCGGGGGGGGGGGGGGCGGACACGGGGAGGTGGGGGCAGGGAACAGACCTTGTGAGGCCGTGGGGGAAGGGCAGGTTTGAACGAGGGCGGGGTCTGCCAAGAACCCAGGCCTGGGAGCTGGGGTCTCAGCCCTCTTCTTCCTCCTCAGTCCCTGCTCTGTGGGAGCCTGGTGGCCACGGTGGCAGTCTGAGCTGGGTGGCAGTGGTGTGCCCTACAGTGGGCTTCCCTGTGGCCTCGCGGCCCCTTGAGCCTTGCTGTGTGCGCTCGGGCCACCCTGAACCCCCCCGCCCCCCGCTTTGGGCCCTCTTCTAAGACCCTTCTGAACCTTCTCCTGGGAGCCCCTGGGGTTTTTCTTGGGGTCTCCCTGGGTTTTTTCCGTAGGTGTGCCTGAGTCTCTTTCAGGCCCCGTCCAGGACCTCCTCTCTCAGCCCGCCGCACCCCACCCCCCTCCATGCCAGGATCCCCCTGTGGACCTTCCCTCTGGGTCTCCCTGAGCTGAGCGCTCTCCTGGGACCCTCCCATCCCAGTTCTCTCAGGGCCTCCTTGGCTGACACGTGGGGAGGAGGACAGAGAAGACTTGGAACGCTCTGGAGGCGACTACCGTGGACAGAACCTGGAAGCTGCCCAGAGCGTGGAACCCCATCCCTGCCCTCTGGCCACACCATGTGGTTGTTGGGCACTTTCCAGGCGGGTATGACTCACAGTGACCCGATGTCCATCAGCACAAGACACTGCGAGTCCTGCATCGCCCTCACAGTCGTTCTTCTGTCTGAACCCCTTGTTGCCGCCATTGGGTCCGGCCAGCTCATTGAGGGCCTTCCTCCTTCACACTGGTCCTCTGCTCACCAAGCACCGGGTCCTTGTCCAGGGACTGCTGAAGATGAACTGTCTCTCCTGGCACCCACTAGAGCCACAGGTGGGGAGTGGGGCATTTCCTTGGCCCAAGGCCACTCATGTGGGAGCGTCCTGGGGCTGTCAGGCCACAGAACCACACAGGGGTGGCTTCTAAGGACAGACATTCCTTTTCTTGCAGCTCTGGTGCCTGGGAGCCATGGTCAAGGTGCCGGCCGCGTCGAGGCCTCCTGCAGCTCTGAGGGGAGCATCAGGCCGGCCTCTTGCAGCTCTGGAGGTGGCCGGTGACCCCGGGCTTATAGACTCAGCCCTCTAGCCGCTGCCTCTGATGCCACGTGGGTGGCCTCCCTCCGTGGCCTGGCGTCTCCTCCTCGTTTCTAGGACTCCACTCAGATGGGATCAGGGTTCGTGTTCTAGTAGGACCGCATGTGCTTATAATGACCAGCATCTTTAAAGACTATTTCTAAATAAAGTCAAGGTACCAGAGACTTCCAGTTTTTTTTTTGGGAGGGGGGGGGGCATCATTCAGCGCATAACAGCTGCTCTCTTGACCGTTCTGGCAAAGGTGTTTTGGTTTTTTGAGGAGTTTGGGAGGTGGGAGAAAGCGGAACCAGGTCCAGGCTCTCGGCTGATGAGCCTGGAGACCTGGGGCACAAGAGGGGAGGCCTTGGGAGAGGCCCCCCTTTACGTCTCCCAGCAGCCTTTTCCTCTTTTCTTGATGTGTGTCCCTCCCTATTCCTGGTCTCTGTGGTCCCAAACAACTGCCTCCACCTCTGCCTCCGAGGCTCACGTGAGGGCTTGGCCTGAACCAGTTGAACCACCGTGAGCCAGCTGCCCCCTGTGTTTCCCTGGCAGCCATTCGAGGCACCCCCTCCCCCAGGCCCACAGGCAGGGCGCCCTTCCATTGCTCCGCAGAGAGGGGCTACTGCCAACCCCATCAACCTGGACTCGTGACCCTGGCCCCTCCTGGCCTGTGGAAATCGATCACCTCCTTCTTAAGGCATCTGGGTTGGGGTTTCTGCCATTTGTAGCCCCGAGGGTCCTGAGGAACCTGCTCTCTGAGCCTCCTTTCTACAGCTCCCAGGGGAGGTGGGGTGGGGGCTAGAAACTATACGAAGAGACCAAGGGGTGTGCGTAATCAAGCCCCTGGCAGTTCCCTCCTGTTGGCACTGGGCTCCCTTGGGGCGGGGTGGGGGTCGCCTGGGCTGGCACTCATCCCCACCCAGGGGACCACACCACATCCCTGAGGCCCTGGGTTGACCCTAGCCCTGGAAGTAGCAGCCTGGCAGGGGAGGCCACAGCACTAGAATCTTAGGGGTTGAAGGGCGCAGCTTGGGATGAATCAGGCGATGCCCTTGCCAACTGTGGGATCCTGAGTGAGTCCCCTCACCTCTCTCCTGCTCCGTCTCTGCCACCTCCAAAAGGGAACCCCTGGAAAGGGGACTCAGAACATGACGATCCAACCACGGTGCCCAGTCCCCTCCTGAGCTGCCAGGGACCCCCTCTGGGCGTGGTGGTGATGGAGAGTTCGCATGTAAGCATACCTGGTTATGAGCCCCCATCAAACCACCTGCACTGATCGGCCCCATCACAAGGGCCCTGGTGTCCTGCCCTGCCCCACCACACCCAGGTTGCTGGCCACCTGGGGAAGCAGCAGGCAGCCCTTGAAGAGGCAGGGGTGGGGGTGGGGTAGTCCACAGCTGCTGAGAAATGAGACTCTGAGGTCAAAGGCTCCTCAGCTCCCCACCTACCCCCCTTTCAGAAGTACCCACTCAGCGCAGTCACACAGCTGGCCTAGGGTCACACAGCTGGCTCAGGGCCGCACCCCCACCCTACAGAAACAGAGGCTCCTTTGGGAGGATGACTGTAGGTCCCACTAAGGAATGGGTCCTCTTCCCTGCACAACCTGATCCCCCCACCCTGACCCAGCCAAGGAGGAGGCATGAGGGCGCAGAGGGAGGGGGCCATGGGGTGGATCGCTTTGCCACTGGGCCAGCCTGACCCTGTACACCTATCTTCACTGCCCCTTCCCCACCCAGGGCAGAGGGTGAACTGGGAAGGGGGTGCATTGAATAGTCTGTGAGCAGCTGGACGCTCTGGACTGGGCGTTAAGGGCCAAATGCTTTGCATGTAAGTTGCCAGAAAGGGTTATTCCTGAGAGGTAAAGGCTGTGGGAAGGCATGAGTGAGGACCCTGGACAGGCCGTGAGCACCCTCCCAGTGGTCCTAGAAGCCCTCCTGGTGCAGTCTCCGAGCAGGGCCGGGGGCGGGGATGGGCTCCGGGCACCTCAGCAGCAGCTACTTCGGGTCTCCTTCTTGGGACAGCACACTTTATACCTGTAGATCAGTGGTTCTCACCCTTCCTAATGCCGCGACCCTTTCATACAGTTCCTCATGTGGTGGTGACCCCCACCCATAAAGTTATTTTCGTTGCTACTTCATCACTGTCATTTTGCTACTGCTATGAATCATAATGTAAATATCTAATATGCAGGATATATTTTCATTGTTACAAATTGAACATAATTATTGGACATAAACCTAATTAAAGCATAGTGATTAATCACAAAAGAATATGTAATTATATATTGTGAAATATTTATGTGTTTTCAGATGGTCTCAGGTGACCCCTGTGAAAGGGTCGGTCGACCCCCAAAGGGGTTGCGACCCTCAGGCTGAGAACCACTGCTTTAGATGCATCCGAGAACTAGGCAAAGGAGGATTTGCTCTGCTCCCCCCTTGAAGGGGCTGTGTCCGTAGGGGTCGCACAGGGTCAGAGGGAGGGGGGTCCTGCCTTGCTCCAGAGTGGAAGGTCAGGGCCAACATCTCCTGGCCTTGGAGGGCATGTGGGTGTGGGTGCAGAGCAGGGAGCAGTGGGCAGCAGCCCAGCCTGTGTAGGCCCTTCCTCTCACCGGGAGAAGGAGCTGGCGGCCCAGAGAGGGTTCTCTCTGAGGGCCAGCAGGGCGCCCTGCTGTGCTCAGCACTATCTCAGCTGCCAGCTAGGAGGGTGTGGATATGGCAATGACAATGGTGTGGGCAGCTCTTGCCCAGCCCTCTGTCCACACATGGAGGTGCCCGGCTGGCATGGATGAATGCCTGGGACAGGCAGGGGTGGCGTCACTCACCAAGTGCCATCGGGACATGGCCACCAGCTCTGGGCTACCCCCCTGAGCAGTCCACACACCTCCGACTCGAGACCCCAGCCAACTGCCAAGGGTGATGTCGTTCGCCCTGGGACAATGGGCATTTTCCACCACCCAGTGATGACTTTAGCAGCTGCTGACCTGTGGTCCTACTGCTGTCCCATGGGGCCAGACCCTGGGGGTGGGAGGAAGACCCGAGGAGCTGCTACAAGAAGGCAGGGCCATCCAGGGGTGAAGGTCTAGGACCTGCAGGAGCATGGGACTGGGAAATGAGCGCACAGAACTGCGGCATGGGAGGTACACGGGGCTAGGGTCTATGGGGAATCGGAGGCTGGGGGAGCATGGGGCTGGGTGCGTGGCCTGGGGTTTGGGAAGTGATGGGCTGGGGGTCTGCAGGGAGCTCAAAACCAAGAGCAATGGGCAAGGGCTTTGAGCCCCTGGCCAGTTTCTACCCATGAGCAAGCTCCTGAACCCCACTGTATCTCGGTTTTCCCAATGGAAAGAGGTACCAATGTCAGAGTTTGGGGGAGCAGTGCACGAAACACGATCCTAACAGCTCACACAAGCATCTGTACAAGTCAGGATCCCAGCCCCAGTGAGCTGACCTACCGTATTTGATGTGTCCAGCACTGCACAGATGCTTGGATGCCAGGCTTCTGCCGGGAAGGTGAGGGCCTTCCCTGGCCACCTTCTCTGGTGGAGTGGAGTGGGGGTCTGGTCAGGGAGGCTGCAGTCCTGTGGGTATGTGGGGATGGGGTTCCAGGTACCATTGGGGAGAAAGGGTGGTGCAGACAGCTTGTTCCTGCGACCACCTGTCTCCCTGCTCTCTGTCCAGCCAGCGGTGTGTCTTTGAAACCTCACCAGGCCCTCTGACCCAAAGGACGGGCTGCTCACATGCTCCCAGGTTCTCAGTGTGACATCAGCAGGGAATCAAAAATATTGTATGATTTGGAAACGCCGTCGAAAGGGGAGCAGCCTTGAAAATGTGCCCTGGCTCCCAGCCCACACCTCCCCTGGGAGTTAATTATTTTCTTAAAATGCAACTTGTCCTGTTAGTTTAAAACATTCCAACTGTGTTCACACTCTTTAAATCTCCAGTAAACCTTAAAGTTTAAATCACTTGCAGATAAGAGTAATTCTATTGGGGAGAGGGGGTGGGGGGCCCTCAGTGGAAGTGGAACTCAATGTAATAAAAAGACCATTGATGGCGGCCCGAGCCCCTTGGGAGGTGGGAGGTGCTGAGGGAAGCCTGGCAGGTATCAGACAGCCGATACCCCCACCCATGACTGCCCATGGAGTACTGCACCTGGTGTCTCTCCCAGCACCCCTCTAGGGATGGGCCATGCAGTGCCCACTCAAGACTGCTCACTGTCCCCTCAGAAAAGTTGCTGTGGGCTGTGCTTGGGTCCAAACTGGCCAGAGTGCCGGCTGAGCTAGGCCACTTTGGGAGGGACCCTGGCCCCAGTGGGGAGGGGTCTTTGTGTCCTAAGGCTGGGGAGGGGGAGCCCTGAAGGGCCCAGTGGTTGTTGCAGGTGCTGGCCAGTGGCCTTCCTGGGCATCTCCTCTCCTCTCCTCTCCTCCCTACCCACACCCTCAGCTCAGGTCTTGCCCTGCTCAGGTGGCTGTGGGCTCGGCTCACGCATTATCCCCGAGAGCTGGCATGCCATCAAAAGGATAGACAAGGTGTTCTCTGATCCAGAGGGATCTGGATCTCTGAGGGTAGGTGTCCAGGGAACCCTACCCCAAGTGAGAGCCCATTCCAGCGCCGGGGCTCCATGATCCTCAGGTTGGCATCTTTGTCAAGAGCCGACTTCCTCTAGCCCAAGAGCTTCTGGGCCCCTGGCGGTTCCCCTCCCAGTGGCTGCTTTGACTCAACCCGGGAGCTGAGTCCCCGGCCCCTCTTGGCCACCTCTGTCCCCCACACTGTGCATCTCTGCCCTCGTACTGCCCACCTGGCCTGATTGCTGGTTGTCTCCTCTCCAGGACAAGAGCCCCAGCTCCTGCACAAGTCCAGGCTGAAGGGGTCTCAGCACGAGTCCATCAAAAGTAGAGAGCTGGCACCTGCCCTCAGGAACCCGTGTCCTCTCACACCCCTGCCCCCGAGGGTTCCCCACATGTCCACATCCAAAGGACAGCTGTTGCTACCGGTCAGCATCTCTGCCTCTTCCGGTGACAGAGGCCCCAGGTGAGGCTGAGCACTGTCCCCCGCCCCACCGACCCACCCAGCACTAAGCTGTGCAGGGCACAGGCCTGTCAGCTAAGCAGAGTGATGGGCAGGGATCAGAGGCGCTGGAGGTGAAGTTCAGTGCAACCCAATTGAGCTCTTGGTGGGGGTGGGGGTGCATGCTTGGGTCCTAAAGGCTCCACAGACCCCCACTCTGCAGCTCCTTGCTGACCTAACCACCCTAGAGCCCCACTGCATGATTCCTTCTTAGGAGGCACCCCCCTCAGGGGTGTCCAGTGTGAGTGTACAGGAGATTGTGTGTGTGTGTGTGTGTGTGTGTGAAAGCGTGTTTGTGAACGTGTATCTCTGTAAGCCTACGTAAGTGTGCAGAAGGATGTGTACATAGGGCAGCTGTTCTCAACCTGTGAGTCGTGACCCCTTTGGGGGGGTCCAATGCCCCTTTCACAGGGGTTGCAAAATAACAGTAGCAAAATAACAGTGATGAAGTAGCAACAAAAATAATTTTATTGTTGGGGGGGTCACCAAAACATGAGGAACTGTTTGAAAGGGTCGCGGCATAAGGAAGGTTGAGAACCACTGACATAGGGGAAGGGTCATGTGAGTGTGTGTACAAAGTACGTGTGTAGAAGAATGCAAATGGGGTTGAATGTGCCGGAATAGTGTATGTGTGTGTACATGGACATGAGTGTGAGCATGTGGGAGTATGCGTGTGTACATGCATGTGTGTATGTGCACGGGCACATACACACATGGGTAGGGCTTGGCGGTGTCCACCTTCCTGCCTGGTGCCCACCTGAGTCTGTCCCATACTGGATCTGGAGGGTTGCCTTGTGAGGAGCAGGGCCAGAAGCCACGGGCGGCCCCGTGGCCACACACTGAGCTCCGGGAGCTGCTCTCCCAGGCCTGTGGGCTCTGCCGGGGTTTGCCGTGCTTCATGCCCCATTGCCACCAGCTTTGCAGCTGGCTTGGGGTGGGGGCTGTGCTGTGCCCAGCTGTTAGGTCAGAGTGGTCCTGTCCCTCTCAGTCATAGCCCTAACCCCTGGGGCAATGGGGGACAGGCTTTTTCCCCAACTTGGGCTCACCACCTGGGTCCCTCCCGACAGCTACTAGGCAGGGGGTGCTCCTGCTGGAGAAAGCTGTCCCAAGGCAGGTGCTGCTTGTGAACCCGCAGCAGCGTGTCCCAAATGCTACACCATTGGGCCCAGGGCATTTCTCGTTGGGGCTGCCAAGCATACTGCCCAGTCTCCAGAGGCCACCCTCATCCCCCCAAGACCTTGCCTCTGGAGCGGGGGACTCATGGTCCTCGGCCAGACACAGGCAGGGGTATGCCTTGGATGCATGGGGCAAAGTAGACTTCAGCCCACATAAGGGGCAGGGGACTGGGGGAGCGGGTGGGGCGGCGCTGGTGTCCTGCATACCCCTGAGGGAGAGTGTCCCTGGTCATAGCCGAGCTGCCCAGGACGGAGGTGGCTCCAGGGCGTGGGGCATCCCTCCCAGCAGCCGGGGTAGGGGAGAAGCTGGCCCTCCTTCAGTGACCCTGGCTGTGCCTGCCAATCGGCTCGGTCCCCAAGAACACAGACTTGGGAGGCAGCTTGGCTTGGCCTCCCTCTCACCAAATAGCATTTTGATGAGTTAAGTGTGAGAGAATTAAAAACAACCCGATTAAATTTCCTTTATAAATACACGTGGGTTTGGAAATCAAGGGGGAAACACGGCACTGGGCTCATAAAATGCTGCGGACATTTTCCTCGCAAGTGTGAGGGGAAGGCGGCTGGCACGTCCGCTCAGCCTGGGCTCCCCAGCCCGCCCCGCCCAGCAGGCACCCCAGGCTGCACGCAGACCGCGCTGCAGCCCCACTGCTTGGAGGGCATGGCGGCAGGTGCGCTCATTTTCACGACAGCGGGAACATCACCTGTGGGCATGGGCCTTCCTGGGGGTGTCTTCGGCTGTGTGTCAGCAGTCATGGTCCCACAACACAGAGGGTAGCCTGAGGCAGGGAACCTCGAGGGACGTCACTCAACCCACAGAGCTGGATGGCGATGGGGCAGCATGGCCTCGGATGCCCTTATTGAAAGTATTGCTCAGACACACAGGGGCGAGCAGGGCTGGGCTTGCTGCATTCCCCTTCATGCAGGCTGAGCATGGAGGGAAGGCAGGGGGCGGGGGGCATGTCGCAGCTGGGGAAGGGTTCTGCACAGTGGAACATCGAGAGCACTGGAAAGGCGAACTGAATCATTAACAGCTCCCCAAAATAACCCCTGTCAGAGCGAGAGGCCCAGGAGCCCCTTTTAGTCCCGGGGGCTCTCTGCAGGGAGAGGGGGTTGCTTCTGTGATGGGTGTGGAAAGGGCAGGGCCAAGATTGGGCTAGAGGGAAAACCAGCCCGTCACTCTGCAGCCTGTGCCGCCTCGCTGAGAGAGTCCCTCACCCTACTCGGGATTCGTCTGTAAGTGGGCTGCTCTTGAATTGGAGGAGGTGACATCCGTTCGCTCACTTAGTTGGATGACAGCGTAGGCTCTGCCAGGCTGACTCCCGCTCATAGTCGGCCCGGGCTCAACAGGGGGCGAGACTGCCCAGTCAGCGGCGGGTCCGTTGGAGCCCGTTGTGGCGTCAGTCTAACTCACGGAGGGTTTCCCTGGTTGTCTTGTCTTCTACGTTATCACTTGAGAGGGCACAGCCACAGTAGGCATGGCCAAGTCTCATCATCCTGGTGTCTAATGACCATTCGGACCATGAGCCCTGATAACAAGAGCTCCTTGGGGAAAAAAAAGAAATGCTGGCCAGACTGTGTCTCACCTGCTTGGGGCTTCTTGTGTCGGGGGATCAGTCCCTGGAAAAGGACCACGCTTGGTGGATGTCTCATTCTGTTGTATGCTGTTGGATCGCTGTGAGCTGGGACTGTCTCGGTGGCACTAAAAGACAGTGACAACCATATTTCCTGACCGCCGCCGAGGATGATGGCATGTTTCCGTGAATCGCATGCCAGGCGCTGTTCTGCGTTGCTCTGCGGCAGCTCTATTGAGGCATTGTTGACCCACAGGAACGTGCTGCCAGGTGCCCTGGGGTCCATCCTGACTCAGCACCATTATGCACGCACCTCGAAGGGGACATTGCACGGTGCTCCAGCATCCTCCCTGTTCGTTGCCGGTGTCTGCGTGTGTCCTTACAGCCACTGGTCAATCTAGCTTATGAAGGGTCTTGCTCCCTTTTTTGGCCGCTCTTCTACGGTACCAAGCATGAGGCCCTTTTCCAGGAGGTGATTTTTCTCAAAGTACTTGAGAGGAAGTCTCGCTGTCCTTGCTTCTAAGGAACTCCTGACCGGATCTCCTGCTTGACAGATATTTTTTTTTCCTCTCACAGTCCACCGGACTTTGAAGAGTCTTTGCTGTCACTGTCATTCGAATGCATCAAATTCTTCTCCTGTCTTCCTTATCCACCATCCAACTTTCCCGTGCATACCAGGTGATTGAATATACCATGGTTTAGGCCAGGCACATGTATGTGCAGGGTGAAATCTGACTAGCTTGGACACAGGCACACGCCAACGAAGCCACCACAACCATCAAGTGATGGACATACTCATTACTTCCAAGAAGTTCCTCCTTCTCCAGCCTCTGATCCCAGGCAGCTACTGGCCTACTATCCGTCACTAAGTATCACTTTTCATTCTCCTCGTCTAGAACTTGATGTAAGTGGAACCTCCCAATGGATGCTCCACGGTACGGGGTGACCCTGGGGCAATCGAGATTCTCCCTGGTGCAGCATTTACCTGTGCTTCATGCCCTTGGGCATTTCTTGCAATGTCTATCTGCTGCTGCTGAGTCCTCTCTGCTGTCATAGCCTGAAATGGTGGGCACAGCACTTTCAGTCTTTAAGAGATAGTCTCGCTGGGTATAAAATTCTAAGCTCATAGAATTTTTTGGTTGTTGTTCTCCCATGTCCTTCAAGGTAGCATTGTCTTCTCACTGGCATTGTTTCTGACGAGGAATCGGCTGTGCCTCTCGCTTTGTCTGCATGCGCTCTCTAGTCACTGTTTTGAAGATTTCCCCTCTGCCACCAGTCTTGGATTCATTTTACCTGGGTTAAATGGTGTCATTTCACTAACACTGTGAGAGGCTAGGGACCAAACCCAAGGTCTCATTTCCAGGGTCGCTCAGTGAATGGGCACTGTGGACAGGATTTGGACTCTTCCATCTGATTCCACAGTCTCTTCTTGATCTGCTCTGCCACTTGCTGCTCTGTGACAGCCCATGTGAGTGTGCAGGCTGTGGGTAGCCCCCACCCCACCCCCACCGAACCACTGCTGGGGACAACCTTATCGATCCCCGGTACATATGTAGACAGGCAGAGCTCTGGGTTCCCATGTCCTCTGTGCAGCAGATGCTACACACATGTCTTAATTCTTAACATAGCATTTCCTTTCCCTTTGGAGCTCCGTCTCCACTGCTGTCTGCTGAGTTTCTCAGCTGGTTACCCTGAGGTAGACAAAGCTACTGGATCAGTGGTTGCAATGGTAGAATACACAGACTCAGAGGGAGCTTGGTGCAGAACAGCTTCTGCTGCCCCTTCCTGCCTCTCTTATTGGGCTGAGCTGACAGCTCCCCAGAGGCTGGCAGAGCACCTGGGCCCTCTCCCCAGCAGGGCAGTGGTAGGTAGGCATGGCCAGCTCTGCCCTGCCCTAGGGGACTCAATTCTCACCTGCACATACACCTCAGGACCTGCCCAAATGCCATGTGATCTGGCAGGTGGACACAAGAAGAGATGCCAATGTGCAGACCCTGACAAGGAGAGGGCAGAGGACTCCCGGGTGCTTCTGGTCAGCCACAGTTGGAGGGACACACAGGGTCCTGGCTTGGAAGGGTGGCCCACAGAGTCTGGGGAGGCGGTCCTGCAAAATGGGGCAGTGAGGCCACACTGGACCATACAGGCAGTTGTTGCAGCAGGTTTGGGGAGCGAGAGTGTGGGGAAATGGAGGTGGGCAAGCATGCACTGGGTACCAGGAGGGACAGCTCCAAGGCCAGGAGGGCCTCTGTCCTCACCTTGCCTGCCCCCCCTCCTTGTTCTCTGACATACCACTCACCCTGGCAAGTTCCAGGACCAAAGCAAGCTCACCCTCCTGCCAACCTCAATTGGCAGCATCTGGGGTTGAGTTGAGATGCCGTTTGGGGGCTGAGTTGACTGGGGTTTCCCTCCCTGGCTGGGCCTGCTCCAGGGGCGGTGAGGCTGCCAGTGAAGGGCCGTCTTTGTTCCCTTCCCTCTGCCCGCTGGAAAACTCCGGTATTAATATTTATGAGAAATGACCTAATATCCATGCTGCCCGCCGCGTGTTTGCTTAACATCTTTAAAGTGATTGGGGGCTGTGTTTACTTTTTAACAGCCTCCTCGGCAAGGGGGGCCTGACCTATCCCCAGGCCCCACCATGGTGACAAGGCGGCGTTTGCCCCGCAGCCTCCAGAGTGCCCTTCTGAATGGCGTCAGGAGTGCACCGCAAGAACAGAGAGCATTGTTCCCCACGCCCCAGGTGGAGAGCCTGGGGGTCCCTGCAGACAGATGCCATCCGGAGCTCACAGGGTGGAGGAAAGGGGGGCTTCTCAAAGCAAAGGAGGAAGGGGGGCCCATGTGCGATTGGTTTTTGGAAATAGGTCCTCCGTTGCTTAGTTATAAGACGGCAATTTCAACAAGTTCTCTCTCCGTTTCTTCTGACCATGCAGGTCGTTGTGTGAGCCCTCAATTAGATGGCAGGCCTGCCCCCAAATGGGCTTCTCCGAACTTCCCTGTGTGCACACGGCATTAGCCGGAACCATGATGCAGGGGAGCCCCGCAGAGCTGGCCATCCAGCCCGACACCGGGCGGCTTGTGCCCGGCTCAGAGAGCCCGGGTAGCTGGAGGTACTCTGGCCTAAACTGTGCTCTGCCGCCGAAAAGCCGCATGTCTTAGAGTGTGCTGTGCACCCTCTCTGGGCTCCAGCCTCCTGGGGTCAAGTGGGGGCAATGGTGGCAGCGATGATGGCCGGCTCAAGAGTTGTCATAAGAGTTTATACTGGACGCCTCCCCAAAGGGGTTGGAGCAGCCGTAAGGGGTCAGGGGCGGGGACTTCCTTGAGCCTTTAGTATTACTGTTCAGAAATGTCCCCAAGCGATTGAAATGTGCCCCCTAGATAGGTGCAGGCGTCCCGACCGGCACACCTGTGGATGTGAGCCAGTTGCTCACATGACGGGGTCATGGCAATGTCCAGTGGGCCCTCTACCTGGCCTCTGCTGAGTGATAAGAGGTGAGTGCGCATGTGCTGGTGGGAAAGACAGAAGCCATGCGGTGGAGATCTCCACTGCACTGAGGGACAGAGCCGCACAAGTCAAGGGGGCTTCCCAGAGCCCAGGGCGTCTTCCTCTGGAACCCAGGCCATGGATTTGATCGTCTGGTCTCATGACCAATGAGAAAACCACCGGTGCCTGGCCCCATCATGGGCGGTGCTGTGTGGTGCTTCTGTGACAGCAGAGCAGGGTGCCTGAGCTGCAGAGAGAACTTCCCTGGAGCCGCTGCCCTGGCCTCCTGTGGCTTCTGGGCAGGCAGCCTGCACCCATGCCACCTCCAGTCCTGCCCAGCCCAGGCTGGGCTCGAGGGTGCCTCGGAATCACCCCCAAACCCTCCGCCCCCTGTCGTCTTCTCTGTGGAGAAGGGGCAACAACTGCAGCCCACCCAGGCAGGTGGCTGGGATTGAAGAGGAGAGGATCCTGGGGGTGGTCCTCAGCTTCTCCTGAGGTTCCCCTGAAGTAGGTCACCCGCCGTGTCTTTCTGTCAGGGCTGGCCCTACGGATGGACGCGAGGCTTGGTGCCCCATCACTGCTGAGAGACGCGGCCAGCGGCCACAGCAGCCCGGCCCCACAGCCAGCACTGCCGGGTGCGGACACCAGCCCGCGTGATCAATCAGCCCCAACACTTCCCAACATGTTTCTCCACTTACACGCTGCAGAACTGACGTCATGGCGGCCTCCGGCCAGCGGGAAGAAAGAGGCCCCTCTGTTACAAACCCCTGGTCCGCGGGCAGCTCGGGGCAAGCATCAGAATGGCCCTCCCTTTGGCTTCCGGAATGTGAGAGGTGTGGCTGGAATTGTGTTTTGGTCATTTCTGATGGCATATGTTATAGACGTTTATGCTGGGGGGATTAGAAAATAGAGAAAAGCAAAAAGAAGAAACAAAAAAAAATTTCAAATGCTAACTCTAGTGTACTTCCTTTCAGAATTTTTTTCCAATGCATCCCCACTGTATCCACCCTCCCACTCGTTCATCCAACTCTCTGTCCGCCCATGTGTCCATGCATCCATCCATCTGCATCTTTCAAATCAAACCCTGAGGAATTGCTGGCCCTCACCATTTGTAGCTTTCTTTCTTTTTTATTTTTAAATCTTTTTATTTGGGCTCATAAGGCTCTTATCACAGTCTGTACGTACATCAATTGAGCAAAGCACCTTTATACATTCGTTGCACTCGTCATTCTCATAATTCACCTTCCACTTGGGTTCCTGGAATCAGCTCGGTTTCCCTTTTTCCCCCTGTAGCTTTCAAAAGTGGTATTAGACCTACTTATTATCTCTATCAGCTAGCAATGATTTCTTCCTCCTTTTTAAGTTTCCCAGATGCGGATACCACAGGCATGCGCTGTCTTTCGAGACTTTAACCAGTTTCTATGACCATTGGAGAGTCTTTTGACTGGGAGAGCCCACAGGAAATACCCTCCTGCCGGTCATTTGGGTGTGGAAGGTTCCGACTGGCCTGCTGGCCACACTGAGGTCTCCCTGCCCAGAGCGCTGCCACAATCCGGGAGGACGGTGACTGTCCCAGCATGCCCAGTCCCTGTCACCCTGCTCCTGATGGAGACCCGTGGCGTTGGCAGGTCGGGTTTCCCTGCAGTCACAACAAAGACAAGTGCTTAGGCTTGTTAGCACTGCGGGCCGTCCGGCCGCATGTGGCCTCTCTGGAGGGCTCAGGGGTCAAGAGGCATCTCGGGGAGAGCAGCACGCCCCACCTGGTTTGTGGGGAGCTTGCTGTGTGAAGCCCCGAATTGCACGGTCACCTTTGACCTGCAGGGCAGTTGATCAACCACCGGGAAGGTGGTCCGCTCCTCCGGTTCACAGATGTGAAGGTGGGGTTCACAGATGGATTCGATGCCTCCAAGCCTCCAGCAGAGTGTGGGGAGGTGGGCCTCACACCTCAAGCCTGGGCCAGAGACTGGGGGACCACCTTAGCCACACTTACGTGTGCCCCCTCCATCTCCAGCCTGCTCAAATGCACCGACAGCCCCCCAAGACATGCACACTGCTCCTTGACCTAGTTGTTTGGTGCACCCCGATGAGTCTAGATGGGCTTGGTGGGTGAGCCGCTGGCCAGCAATGGCTCCACCAGAGAGAGATGAAGCTCTCGGTTCCGGTCAGGGCCTGGAGTCTCAGAAGCCCTGCAGAGACCTTCTCCTCTGCCCTGCAGGGTCCGGATGAGTCAGAACCAATTAGATGGCAGTGGCTTTGGGGTCTGTTCACCTGTCACTTGCAGTTTGTAAATGTTGCAGCCCTGCTCTTCGCTCACTTGCGCCAAATACAGCCCTGGAGGAGACGAGGAGAATCTGCTCTCGCAGGCACCCAAGGGCCAGCCCACGGCGGGTGGGCCCAGTAGACTCAGATCTAGGAGGGGTGCATGCAGGCTCCCGCCAGGGCTCCCTGGAGGGCGGGCTACCCTCGGGCGGGCACGTGCTGGCTCCCAGGAGTGAGGACAGGGTGAGCAGGCGGCTGGCGGAGGTTTCATGGCTGCATGTCGTGGTTGTAAGTGAGAGGCCAAGGGCTGAGGACCAAGAAACCCTACAATCGTGGAAATCCCAGTGAGGCGGTTCTGCTCCACCCTATAGGCCGCCCTGAGTCAGAATTGACTCGGTGGCAGCGGGGTGGGTGCGGCTTAGAACCCCAGGTCACTAACATACCCGGAACCGGGTATTTTTTCTCCTCTCAGAGGTCGTGCACGGAAAAGTCATGGGACTGCCCCACCCTATCCTGGTGACCTCCGGGGGAGGAGGGTACAGGGGTGAGGTTCTCTAACTGGCTGGGAGTCTCTTGATTTGAATCATGCTGGTTCCACAAAATGGACTTCTTTGACCTGATGAGAGGGAAGGGGTTGCTGACTGGACAGGCCTCAGGGCTCTGAGAGTCGGCATTTGGGAAACCAAACCAAACCATAAACACACACGCTTGTCACAGGAGAAGTAGAAACAGTACATGAACTTACAGTTGTGTGTGTGTGTGTGTGAGAGAGAGAGAGAGAGAGACAGTGAGAGTGTGTGTTTGCAGAGAAACGTGAGCGTGCTTGAGTGTGTGAATGAGTTGAGGGTGCGTCAGAGTTTGTCCCTGGGGGTTGCCTGGGAGACAGGGTGCATCTGTGTGAGTGATATGACACTCGTGCGGGCATGTGTGGTACGAGAGGCTGTGCGTGGGGCCGTGTGCGTGAGCTTGTGAGTGGATGTGGTTGCAGCCCAGCCCTGCACATTGGAAATCTCCAGCCCTGCACATTGGAAATCTCAGCGGGGGCTGCTGTCCCCCTCAGGGCTCAGGGCCCACTGGGTGCAATGGCCCTTCCTGCAGCCGCCACAGTGCCGAATCCGGGGGCAGCCGGGCCCCCGAGGCACAGACAAGATGGATGGGCCGCGTCTCCGCTTGTCATGGCGCCGAGTCGCGCGTGCCAGAGCCGGTGCCGCTCTCCCACACATGGTCCACGTTAGGCGCCCTCCGACTCCCGTCCATAAAGCGCTGTGCCCTGGTGGTCAGCCCCCACCGCCCAGCCCACCTCCACTTCTAATTGGGCCGCAAAGCCGTTTAATGGTGTCTGCCGGGTGTGCAGGGCTGCTGGGCCAAACAATGTGTTATTCATGCCCCAAACAGAACGCCGGTGATCGCCTAATATCTTTAAGCTAAAACACAAGGCTTAATTGGAACAGATGCAGCAAATCCCAGTGCAAAAGGCCAGCTCCTATGTGATCTAAACCAGGTATGCGCCAGGGACTCGGGTTTAATAGTGACCTTTTTTTTTTTTTATTACTGGCACATATGAAACTCCACGGATATGCAGCCTAACAGGCAGGGACACGTCTCCAAACCTCCCAGCAAGAGGCCTGTGGAGCCCCATGGCTGCATGTTTGACTCACAGTTCGGGGTGCGTGTCTGCATGTCCTGTGATGACCTGGTCCGGGGCCTCATGGGGGCCACTCACTCCTCTTCTACGACCGTCACTTTGCCTCCTCGGCAGAGCTGCTGCTGCTGCCAGGGCTCCAGGCAGAAGCATCGGAACCTGGTCCTGGTCCGTCTGTCCAACTGCCCAACTCTGGTCCTCACTGCCCAGGCAGGGGTGGCCCGTGCTGGTTCAGGAAGCTCCCAGGTGGGCTCGGCAACTCTCGGCTTCTGCCGAGCTCTCCCCTGTGGGACAGACGTCCTGCTGTCCTGAGCGTCAGCGCCAATGCTTGGCTTTTACAAGTGCTCGCCCTGTGCCCTCCTGTTTCTCGTACACACTCGAGGTCCAGCGGAAAAGATGGAGTCCCTCCATGAGATGGATTATTGCAACAGCCTGCCACAATGGGCTCAAGCCTAACCATTGTCAGGGTGGTGCAGGGCCGGGCAGTGCTTTCCCCCCCCCCCCCCCCCGTACGGAGGCGCTGAGTCAGATCCGAACAACAACAACAGCAAGAACAACAAGACCGCTCTCAGGCTGCCAATCTAGAAACCGCTTCCTAACGTCTGGTTGCTGTTAGCCGTGGTCAAGTCAGCTCTGTGACTCACCATGAGCCCGTGCACAATGCAGCAGAACAGCACTGACCTGCTGCGCCTGAGCCCATGGCCGCAGCTTTGTGCCAATCCATCGCAGGGAGGGACGCCCTGGTCTTCACTCAGCCTCTGCTCTCCCACCAGGACCTCCCAGGCCAGTGCCAAGCGCCCAGCCCACTGCACGTGGACCTTGAGCTTTCCCTGACTGCTTTTCCAGAGAGGGACAGATCATGAGATACCAGCTCTTCTTGGGCTCATTGCCATCCTGGTCCCAGGCAGCTGGGAGTCCGGCGGAGCCAGGAGCAACTGTACAGTCCAGGTAACTCACGGGAGTGATCGCGGAGGGTTTCTCCCAGGGCGGAAAAGGCCTGGAAATGGCGTCAGTCTCTTTAGAAGGTTGCTTCCAAAGTCAACAGGAAAATAAACACAGGCTCCTGGCCAGCACTCCCTTGGGAAGGAATCACATTTGCTGGACCTTCTGAGGCCTTGGGGCAGCAGCTAGGAACAGATGGCTCAGGAGGGAACCTCTGCTTCAGGTAGAGAGCCTGATGGCTGCCGTGTCATCCACCCATTCCGCCCTTCTCCGCCCATTCACTTACCCACCCACCCAGCCCTTCATCCACCCATTCACGTACCCACCTACCCAGCCCTTCATCCACCCATTCACCTACCCACACACCCACCATCCACTCATTCACCTACTCATCTACCCAGCTCTTCATCCACCCCATTTACTTACCCACCCTCCCAGCTCTTCACCCACCCTCCCATTCATTTATCCATCCAGTCTTTCCTCCCCATTCCCTTCTTCCTTCCCCTTAGCCGTCCACCCCCCACCCACCCACCCACCTACCCAGCACCAATCATTCCTTCATTCACTTCATACCAGTTTACTAAGACCCAACTCAGCGCTGCTTTCTGCATGGACTCCCTTACCTCCTCTTCCTGGCACCCTCTGCCCCTACCCGTGGAAGGGCAGCCTGGGAGGGGCTGCCCCCCATGCCTGGTGGCGGCCAATGGAGGCCAGAAGGGAAGACCAGGGATATACGCTCTGCGGTACCCAGTGGCAGAGTGAGAAGGAGCCCTGCTTCTGGGACCAGGCCCAGCACACAGGCCGGACATGCCAGGAAAGGCACTCAGCCCAACCCAAATCCCCCAGCAATCCCTTCTCAGACTCCTGGCTCTGGGAAACCTCCGGACCATTAGCTCTAATACCAGGGGAAGTGAGAGTCAGGGGCCATTAACCAGCAGCTGGTCTGAACTCCCACCACCCCCTCTGGGGAATCAAACAACCCTCCTGCCCTCTGCCGTTTCCCCAGGCCACGGAAACGCAGGCCAGGAATGGCCTTCCCATACCACATGTCCCCTGGGCCAGCACTCCATGGGCCATTGGTCCCATTGCAAGAGTCTCCATTTTGCCCAGGGTCACCTGAAGATGGTCAGTGTCACCCACAACTACGGCCCAGGGAGCCCAGCCTCAGTTCAGCTGCGTGAGGTCTCAGGGCATCAACGGAATGGTGGAATCACAGAAGTCAACTATGCCTGCACTGGGGAGTTCTCTAGAAGCCAGCCCATGGATTCCCACATGTCCTGGCCCTGGGGCCACTGTTCTTCCTGGGACCCAAGAAATCCTCCAGGACTTGAGGCAGGCACACGCCCACCACACAGATCTAGAGGAGAAATACTGCATACCAGAACAGGGGGAAGTGGTGGGGCCTGGTCCCAACCAAGAAGGATGCTCAGGGGCAGAGAGTCTTCCGGAGCAGGCTGAGGTGTTTCAAGGTACCTGCAATCACCGCTCCTCTTCGCCTTCTCCACACCACCACCAGTTAGTGCCAGTCGGCTCCAGCTCATGGTGCCCCCACGGGAGTCAGAGTAGAACAAGGCTCTTTAGGAATTTGCCAATGCCATCTTTAAACGAAGGGATGTTTCTCTGGCACAGAGAAAAGGATGGAGATGCACAGCCCCGACGCTCTCCCACACGCATCCAACGGATCATTTCCAACAGCAACGTGATCTTATGCTGTTCCCACCTGGAGTCTTTCAGATTTGGTATTTATCATTCTTGAACAAGGCCCTTGTTCTTTTCCGGTGTGGGGAACACGGGCAACACGCTCCGGCCTCGTGCCGATGGCAGCTTGCTTCCTCTGTCCACTCAGGACTGCACGGAGATTCAGGCATTCTGTTGCCCGACTGATTTGGCTCAGCTGCTGGTTGGGAGGAGCATGGAGAGAGAAGTCCGTGTATTGGCTTTCTCTTAAGGACTGGCTACTACAGACAATGCTAGACGCTGTACCACTCCTACATGTGACTTTTGGTGACCCATGAGCGAGTTTTTGAAGGGAGCCCACTTAAAAGTAGGATTGCCGGTCAGAGGGGGTGTCTTCCTGGACTGCACGCACACCCCTCGAACACTTACTCCTTACTTATCAAAGAGCTCATTATCTGACTGGGTTAGTCGGGGTGGACTAGAGAAACAAATCCAGAGACACTCATATGTATGTAAGAAAGAGCTTCTTATCAAAGAGCAATTGGATATTAAGTAAACATCCCAGCCAGTCCAGATCAAGTCCATAAGTCCAATATTAGGCCACATGTCTAGTACCAGTCTATAAATTCCTCTTCAGACTCACACAACACATGCAATGATGCCGACTGCAGGAAGATCACAGGCCAGTGGGTGGAAAGTCTTGAGGGTCCAGTGGTGGTAGAAGCATCTCAGCACCAGTGTAGGTCTCCACGTGGCTTCTGCAGCTCCATGGCTCTGCCTCCGTCAGCATAGCTCCATGTGTCTTGTCAATGGGAATGTCTCATAGGGAGATGAAGCAGAGAGAGAGAGAGAGTGTGTGTGTGTGTGTCTGGCCTCCAGTGAGCTATTTATCTCCATAATGCCTCCAAAGGATGCCATCAAGTTGTGACCTGATTGACAGGCTAAACTCCACCCCTCCACTCTTAATAGTCTCAAGTTGACACCAGATTATATCACACTGATGACTATATTTAAAAATCTGCTCATCGTTGTGCACGTGAACCATGTACGTCTGGTAGAAGCAGACTCTGAGATGGACACTAGCTGTGCTGGTGAAGGTTGGGCATCAGCTTGGCTGGGCCATGATTCTCAGAGATCTGGCGGCTATGCGGTATCATTCTGTAGTTCTGTGATGGAGTGTTTGGGCAGTTATGGCCCGCTGTGATCATGAGGACATTCGACAGTCACACAGTGATGAAATTTGTCCATCTGGTAATGATGTAATCATCTTCCAATTTGTGATCTGATGCGGTCACCTTTCTTTTTTTTTTGACACCAGGCCGATTTTCTCTTGACTACCTGGTCTTTGGAACCTTATCACGCTGTGAGTGGGGAGTAATTGTCTTACAATATAAACAGAATCCTTCATGTTTCCGATCCCTTTCTATGCAGTTTTTAAAGGCTAGCTTATCCTTATGTGATCGCAGGAGACCTTTGGTTCTACCCGCCGGAGGCCCATGAAATGGTGCTTTCGTTGCTGCCTCCGTCTCTGACCTGGCCTTTAGGTAGGGCGTCGTTGCCACAGCAGCAAAAGCCTGCGTCCGTTTCCTTCACAAAGGCTCGTGAACTGGACGACCTAGGAGAACAGAAAGCACTGTCTCACAGCCCTGGCAGTGAGGAGGCCAGAATCAGGGCTCTCGCAGGCTTATCTCCTTGTGGGGGTCCCAGGGGGGAAATCTGGCCAGGCTTCTCACCCAGCTTCTGGTGATGACCTATGGTCCTTGGCTTGTAGACTCCCCGCTTCAACCTCTGCCTCTGAATTGTCACATGGCCTTCTTGTCTGCATCTTTCTTCTTTTCGAAGGACCCACCCTGTTCTAGCACGACCCCTGTGGTCGTGTCGGATTCTGTCTTTTTTTACTTTTCTAATGAACATTTTTAGAGCGGTAACACATGCATAGACGGGAAAACACAAAAATCGTAAGCCAACAGTGGGATAAGTTTCACCAACTGGATACACTCATGTAGTCAGCACTCAGACCAGAATAGACCATTTCAGAAGCCCAAGACTTCCTGTCACTACTCTTGCCGTCCTCGTGAAAGGGATTAGGGATCCTGTTTTCTAACACAATGCGTCTTGCCTGTTTGGTGACGTCTGTAGAAGCACATTTGTGTCCTCTGCCGTATTCCCTTGTTGAAATGTATCCTATTCAAATGACGTATTGCAATGGGTGAATCTGCTGCACAGACCTCTTTAAGGCGTCCAGGAACAAGGACGTCACTTTGAGGACTAAGGTGCATGCACCTGACCTAAGCTATGGTATTTCCCGTCACCTCACACACACGTGAAGTGTCTGCTTTCATATACACCCCTCTGGGAGTGTCTGAGGACCCCTGGTGCTCCACACTCTTGCCTGCTGTTGGGTTGTCAATCTTTCCATCCTAGCCAAGAGGTGCACGTGCAGCTCATTGCAGCGTAAGTTGACGTTTCCTAATGACTACTTCATCGAAGTACCAGTTCTAGATTTTTGCCCATTTTCCCGTAAGGCTGCCTTTTGTTTCTTTGTTGAGTGTGGGAGTTCTTTATAGAATCCAGGTACGTACGCATCCTGTCTAAAAACACCTGTCCTCTTCTCTAGCGTGTTTTTTAATCGGATAATGACCTTTTTAATGGATGGATTCCTCGTGTTCCATGTAGTTCAGCTTGTTCATCTTTCCTGTCTTGTGTGCCCTGTTAAAAATGTTGGCCTGTCCAAGGTTCTGAAAACATCCCACAATATCTAGAAGTGTTTATGTGTGCTCTGTTACCTTTAACTTCTATCTGAAATACATGTTTTTGTGTGGTGTGAAGTAAGGGTCCCATTTAATTGTTCTTGTGAGGGACCATTCATTCCATCTGGTATCATTTCTAAAAGCAGTGTGACAATATATAAAGCACTCACAAGTTCAGCATTTTCTACAGCTGTGTTCTGTTGTTAGGGGCCACCGGGTCACTTATGCCCCAATGGACAACAGAATGAAGCACAGTCCAGCCTGTGCCAGCCTCACACGGTGGTAAATTTGAGCCCACTGTTATAGCCACTGTGGCAATCCATCTCACCACAGGTCTTCATCTTTCTCGCTTCACCCCTATTTTACCAAGTCTGATGTCCTTGTCCAGGGACGGGTTTCTCCTGACAGCATGTTCAAAGTGCAGGAGAGGAAACCTTGCCATCCTTGCCTCTAAGGAGCATTCTGGCTGAACTTCTTCCAGGACAGATTTGTTTGTTCTTTGGGCCGTCCATGGTACTTTCTGTATTCTTCCCAGCACCGTAACTCAAATGCATCGCTTCTTCTCTAGCCTTCCTAAGTTGTTGATCTGCTTTCACATGCTGAGGAGGCTGTTGAAAAGAGCACGGCTCGGGTCAGGCATGCCTTCGTTCTCAGCATGACATCCTTGCTGTCCCACACTTTAAAGAGGTCTGGTACAAAAGATTCACCCAAGGCACTGTGTTCTTGATCGTTCCTTCCATGGGAATGGATTGGGGTCAAGCAAGATGAAATCATTGACCATTTCAATCTTTTTCTCGTGCATCATGATGTTTCCTATTGGACCGTTGTGAGGGCCTTTTTTGCATGTTGAGTTTTCATTCGCACTGAAGGCTGCAGTCCTTGATCTTCACCAGCAAGTGCTGCAAGTCCTCCTCACTTCAAGCAAGGTGTGTCATCTGCATATTAAAAGTTGTCCATAAGCCTTCCTCCAATTCTGATGCCAAAGTCTTCCTCATATAGTCTAGCTTCTCTATTTGCTTAGCATATGGATGGAATAAATGTGGTGAGAGAGTGCAATCCAGACACACACCTTTCTTGAATTTAAACTATTCCCTTGTTCCGCCTCTTGACCCAGGTATGTGTTCTGCACGAGCACAGTGCAGTACTCTGGATTTCCCTTTCTTCTCGGTGCTATCCATGGTTCATTATGATCCACGCAGTCAAATGCGTTTGCACTCTCAATAAAACACAAGTCAACCTCTTTCTATTAGTCTCACCTTTCAACCAAGATCCATCTGCCGTCCGCAATAATAGGCCTGGTTTCGCATTCTCTCTGAGTCTGGCCTGAATTGCCGGCAGCTCCTTGTCAATGTATTGCTGCAATTGTGGTTGAATGATCTTTAGCAAAATAGGATTTGCACATGACATTCATGATACCTGCATGCTACTGGGTCACCACTCTTTGCAATGGGAACAACTATGGATCTCTGCCAGTTGCTTGGCCAGGTTGCTGTCTTCCAAAGTTCTTGGCACAGACGAGTGAGAGCTTCCGGTGCCTCATCATCTTGTGAAACGTTTCCACTGATGTGTCATCAATTCCTGGAGTCTTCAGGCTTTCAGTTCATCTTGAACTTCTTCCTTTAGCACCTTGGTTTCTGCTGTGTGCTACCTATTGGAAAGATTGAATGTCAGCGACTTCTTTTTGGTTCAGTGACTGCGTGTATTCTTTCCATCTTCTTTCGATGCTTCCTGCTGCATTCAATGTTTAGCTCAGAGCATCTTTCAATACTGCAACTTGACGTTTGAATTTTTTTCTTCGGTTTTTTTCCAGTTTAAGATATGCTGAGCATGTTCTTCCTTTTTGGTTTTCTAGCTTTAAGTCTCTGCACATTTTATTATAAAATTTTACCTTTGCTTTCTCAAACTACCCTTTGAAACTTCCTGTTCAGCTCTTTAACTTTATCATTTCTTCCATTTGCCTTAGCTACTCTGTGATGAAGAGCAAGTTTCAGAGTCTCTTCTGACGTCCACTTTGCTCTTTTCTTCCTGTCTTTTTAAATGATGTTTTATTTCCTTCATGAATGATGTTTTTTATGGCATCTTACAGTTCATCAGATTTTCCATCCTTGGTGTTCAATGCAGCAACTCTCTTTCTGAGATGGTCTCAAGTTTTGGGTGGGATATACTCAAAATTGAATTTTAGCTCTTGTGGACTTGTTTTAATTATCTTCAGCTTCAACCTGAATTTACATATGAGCAATTGATGGTCTGCTCCACAGTCAGCCCCTGGCTGCTGACACTGAGCGTCCCCATCATCTCTTTACCCAGAGGTAGTCAGTTTGGTTTCTGTGTATTCCATCTAGAGAAGGTCCTGTGTACCATCACCAATTGTGATGTTGAAAAGTGTATTCGCTATGAGATCATACAATACTTATCCTTTGAGACTTATTTTGCTCAATATAATGTCATTAAGGTTCATATGTGTTGCGGGATGTATAAAGGCTTCATTTCTCTTTATGGCTAGCTGGTAACATTCCAGTGTAAGGACATGCCACATTTTGTTGACCCAGTTATCTGTTGATGGAAACCCCCCTCTCCCCCCGCCCACACACACTTTTGTCTATTGTGAGAAGTGACGCAAAGCACACGGTGTACAAATTCTTATCTGCACCGCCTGATACAGCTTATTAAACACACTATCCTTTCACTACTCTTTCTTGCTGTGCCCGTCTATCAAATCAAATGTACACATCGATGTGTGTCTGTTTTTAATTGTCTTCTCTTCCATTCATCTGGAAGGATAAGCATTAAATCAAGGCAAATCTAATACCTTGTATGCAGAGATGGAAAGTGTATTAGCTAGCCAAGCTGTATAACAAATTACTATTGCCTCGTCAGCTTACAACAGCACTCATTTATTCTTTTATGATTTCTGATAAGTCAGGAGTTTGGGCACCACCTCACTGGGCACTCTGCATAGGGTTTCCTAAGATTGAAATTGAGGTGACACCTGGATTGTACTCCTTTTTTGGAAGTTAAAGGTTCTCTTTCAAGTTTATGGTCTTTGGCAGAAATCTTGCGGTTGCAGGACTAAGGTCCTCATTTTTCTGTTGGTCAGTGTCTGCTCTTTGCTCCTAGAAGTTGTTCTTTAGGCTTTGCACACGACCCTCCTCCACATGCAATAGCCAGCAGCAAGGGAAAGTCCTGTTAATTCTTCTCGTGCGTGGAAGCTCCCTTGCCAGAAACCGCTGTCCACTTTAAGTGCTCATTTAATTGGGTCAGGTCCATCAATAACAATCTCTCTTTTCTGCCTCTTAGGTCAACTGATTTGGGACTTTAATTATATCTGCAAAGCCCCTTTACAGTAGCACTTAAATTAGGGGTTGACTGCATAACTGAGAGGATGTGCCTGTGTATTTCAAATGCTGGGTATCTCAGGGACCATCTTAGAATTCTGATCACCACAGATGGAGGCATGTTTTGCTAAGAAGCAATTCTCTCTTAGCAAATATTGGTGGCCCGCATTTGAATAAAAGTCCAGTAATCTAAACACATCTTCCCTGATGTTTTAGGGCATTTCCACCAGACAGGCTATAGACAGTAGAAATCAGCTCAGCTCCCTCCCCCTCCCCCCTAGATTTAATATATGAGGTGCTTAGAATGGCCTGACTAAATTGGGATGGGGTAGTGTCCTCGTTAGGTTTTGTGTCAACCTGGTTGGCCGTCATCCCTCATACTTTGATCTAACACAATGCAATCAACTCCACGATGGGATCCAGCAGAAAGCCCTCTCTCCGTGAACAGCCCTCAGCTGCGGAGTGCAGTTCCCTTGGTCACATCACAGCCTTGACGCAGTTCGGACAAAGACTCCTCAGGGATGTGGCCTGTTCCTCTTAAGCAGATTCCGTGGGGAAGCTCGCCACTTGTGCGCAGTCTGGATCCTGCATCTGGTAGGGCGACCTCCTGCCCTATGGCTCGCCAATCCCAGGAGTCATCAGCAAACTGCCACCCATAGATTCACTTGACTTTGCATCTACCAACCTGTGGTCTTCCTGGGTCACCTTCCTGTGCCCTGGTTTGTCAGCCCCTGAAACAGCGAGGGGCAGGAGAAGCCTCCAGCTTTAACATCTGACTCGCAAACTTAAGCTGGACTGGCCTGACCAACTCCAACAGCTGAGCGAATCGTTTTCTTGATATCAAGTTCTCTCTTCGTGTACCTATATACATGGCATGAGCTTTATTTCTCTAGAGAACCCAGTCTAACGCTGATCAAGAGTGGGAAGAGATGGGAGGCAGTGAGTCGAAGACCAAGGTGATTTGGCCCAGACAGCACCTCTTCCTGTGGATGCTAGCCCACAGAGCTGACTGGGAGCAAATAGGTGAAACGCCTGCTGGACTCCTTGCCAAGGAAATCATAATTCCAACCTATTGGACAAATCATTCACCCCCGAAACAACCCGCGGGCCCCCAAATGTTAAGCTGAAGGAATGAATTGTAAGGTTGTCCAGGTTCTAAGAAGGGAAAAATCACTCAGTATACATGTAATATTTGGCAATGGCCGAAAATATACACTAAAGAACCACTGCCCCCATCCCCCACCCTGGCCGCAGAGGAACAGGAGAGGAAGATGGAGGGTCGAGAATCAGTGAAAGAAATAAGCGTGTGTGTGCCATTATCTCCATGAACAACGGTCTCATTTGCCCGAAGATCTGAATCAATGCATTTGAGTTTTGGCGCTGGAGAAGAATATTGAAAGTCCCATGGACTGCTAAACGCCCAAACAAATCTGTCTTGGGAAGAAGTTAGGTCAGATGCTCCTTAGAGGCAGGGGTGACAAGACTTTGTCTTACATACTGTGATAGTTACACAATCTCGTGTCAGCTTGGGGGTATTAAGAGTGAAGGGGTGGAGTCAAACCTGTCAGTCAGGTCACAGCCTGATGAGGCCTCCCTGTGGGTGTGGCTTTCTCATGAGGATTCTGGGAACTTCCCTTCTCTCTTTCTGGTTTACATTCCTGTGAGGAACCATGTGGAGACCCTCACCAGGCTGAGCTGCTTCCACTGCCATTGGATCCGCAAAGCCTGCGATCTTCCTGCCTTCGACATCCTTGCATGTGTTTCAAGAGCCTGAAGAGGAATTGATAGACTAGTATCAGACTTATGGACTTGATCAGGACTGGGCTGGGACATTTTCTCAATATGCAATTGCTCTGTGATACAAAGGGGTACCCCCCTAAAATCCAGAAATGCAGTGGGCGGAGCAGGCTTTCACGTACGCATTTTTCCTGCGAGGTGAGCCATCGAGCACCTCACTCTGAGTGAGTGCACCCAGTGGCATCACCTAGGGAGGCTCTCTCTGGTCACAGTGAATTTTTTCGTGAAAGCAGTTTCACTCGAACCTCATTTTTTGTGATGGCTAATTTAAGAGAACAGTGTGCAGCTGTGAAATTTTGTTTCCTGCTTGGGAAAAAATGTCACAGAAATGGTTGTGATGTTGAACACGGCTCACAAGGACAGCGCTATAGCAAAAACTCAAGTGGTTTTTTCATGCCAAAAAAGGTGAAATGTCAGTTGATGACAAACCTCGTTCTGGATGTCCGTCAACTTCCCAAATGGACAAAAATGTTGACTCTTAGTACACTTGGAGTTCATCCCACCAGGCCAGACTGCTAATCAAGTTTTTTTATTTAGATGTTAGGAAAAGATGGTGTAACAGTGTTCAGCAAAAAAGGTCTGATTTGTGGCCGATGGGGACTGGTTTTGCCACCATGACAATGCACCTGCTCATGCATCCATCTCAGTGCACCTGTTTTGGGCTGGCATAAAACAGCATGCCTCTCTTGCCCCAGGCACCTGACCTCACTCTGTGCAACTTCTTTCTGTTTCTCTGCATGCAGAGGGACATGAGAGGGCAGTGATTTGAATGTGGAAGAGGAGAAGCAAAAAGCACAAAACAAAACAAAAAAAAAAACGAGGGTGGTTCTGTCAGCCATCCAAACATCCATACGAAGAATGAAATTGCAGATTTGACAAATATAAAGGAAAGCCATTTGAAGGTGATACGGTTGTTTTGTAAAAAAAGAAAGAAAAGAAAAAGAAAGAAAGAAAAAGAAAAAATTTAAATAATATATCTTTGGGGAAAAATTCCATTTGGGGCTGGGGTACCCCATCATATGTTGTCTGAGTGAGAGTGGCACTTAGACTGAAGTGTCACCCCTTTGTGTCCATGGGAGGCGTGACGAGTGACTCGCTCTCGGCTCATACGGGTTTGTTCAGTCAGGTTTTCAGTTGAACTACTGATCAGAGTTGCGAACACTGAGCAGATGACTGTCTAACCTGGCTGTTCAAAGAGTGGAAAGCTCCAGCATGGGGCCATTCGACAACCGAGGTATTGCTGTATCTTTCACTTGACTACTTACACTTCCGAAACTGAGTTTTCTATCCATTCTGAGAAAAAAGATGGTCACTTTGAATAGCACTTCTTCACCACCATCTCTATTCTTCTGCAGCTTCTATCTATCTATCTATCTATCTATCTATCTATCTATCTATCTATCTATCCATCTATTATCTATTTATTTATCTATCTATCCATCCGTCTATCTATCTATCTATCTATCTATCTATCTATCTATCTATCCATCCGTCTATCTATCTATCTATCTATCCATCCATTATCTATTTATCTATCCATCCATCTATCCATCATCTATCTATCATCTATCAATTCTCATTTCCCCTTCAGCTCTATTAATATTTCTTTTGCTCCCTCTGTTGTCTTTCTCTAAAAATGTTCACCTCTTTATCTCTCCATGGCACATTCGGGTTCATTTTCTTATGTGACTTCTGGCTTACCTCTCTGTCTTCTTAGTCCAAGCTTCTCTTCAATCTTCCCTATGAGCTGCCCGCACAGTGTGGAAAGTACACATTTCTACAGGGTCTAGGTGGTACTTTTCCAAATATGTCTGTTTTTTCTCGTAGTCTGTTGTTTGCTTCTTTTCCATCTGTAATAATTCCAAACTTGCCCTTTTGGGGGGTCTTCATCTGAATGTGTTATTGGATCAAGCTCGTGGAGGGGTGTCTAGTCGTGTTACTGATGCTGTGTGTCAAAGTACTAAATCTGTACTCATTCCAAAGAGAGGTGACCCAGCAGAATCCAAAAATGATAGAACAGCATCGCTGAAAGGACGCGCAAGCCAGGTTTTGTTGGAGACCGTCCAACAACAGTCGCAGCAGTACACGGAGGACAGGGAGCTGCCGGCGCTCCAGGCTGGGTTCTGGAGAGGATGTGGAACCAGGGCCATCATTGCTGACACATGATGGATCTTGGCTGAAAGCAGAGAGTACCAGAAAGATATTTACTTGTATTTCATTGACTATAAAAAGACCTTTGACTGTGGAGATCATAACAAACTATGGAGAACCTTGGGGATTTCAGCACACGTCGCTGGGCTCCTGCAGATCCTGTGCATGGGTGTGAGGCAGTTGTGTGAACAAAGCAGGGGCATACTGCATGGTGTACCGTCAGGAAAGGTCTGCATCGGGGTTGTATCTGCTCACCTTACTTGCCGTATATACGCGAGTATAAGCCCACACGACTATCAGCCGAGGCCCCCAACTTTACCACGAAAACTGCATAAAATTGTGCTGAAAAGCTCGGCTAATACACGAGTATAAACGGTATTCAATCTGTATGCTGAGCAAATCATCAGAGCAACCAGATAGATCTTCAGAAGACTGAAGCGTCAGGATTGGAGGAAGGCTTATTAGCAACCTGTGAGATGCAGATGACACCACCCGGCTTGCTGAAAGCGAGGAGGACCTGAAGCGCTTGCTGTGGAGGATCAAGGACTGCAGCCTTCGGTGTGGATGACGCCTCACTGTAAAGATGACCCAAATCCTCACAGCTGGACCAATAGTCAATATCTTGATAAAGAGGGAAATGATTGAAGTTGTTAAAGATTTCATCTTGCTTGCATCCACAGTCAATGGTCCTGGAAGCAATAGTGAAGAGATCAAACGACACACTGCGTTGGGCAAATCGACTGCACAAGACCTTTTTAAAGTGTTGACAAGCCAGCGTGTTCCTTTGAGGACTCAGGTGGGCCTGACCCAAGCCGTGGTTCTTCAGTCATCTCATATGCATGTGAAAGTTGGACACGGAATCAGAAAGACGGAAAGAAAAGTAGATGCATTTGATCTATGGTGTTGGTGATGAGTATTCAAAGTATCGTGGACTGCCAAACGATCACAGCTCTGTCTTGGAAGAAGTCCAACCAGCAGGCTCTTTAGAGGCAATGATGGCAAGACTGGGCTCCACATACTGCGGGCGTGTGGTCAGGAGAGACCAGTCCCTGGAGAAGGTCATTGTGCTAGCAATGTGGTAGGGCGGTGACAAAGAGGGAGGTCCTGGACAAGCTGGGTCCACACAGTGGCTGCAGCAGCGAGCTCAAGCACAGCAACAATGGTAGATGGGGCCGGGCCAGGCAGGGGTTTCTCTGTTGTACAGAGGGGCGCTATGGGTCAGAATGTAACCACCACCACAAATACAGCACATGTTTTGTGTTTTAGATGGTGAGCTTACCTTCAGCCAACAACAATCTTGGCAAGGTACAGTGGTTTCTCCTCGGGTTAGCACTGACCTGGGACCACATCATGCTAATGTATCCACTTGATTGCCAGACCCCACAACGTGTGTAAGCACCAGCCCCAGGCATTCACACGGGCACACCTATGGCTGCAGATTCTCGGGAGGGATTTTTAAACTAACAGCTTTATGGAGATATAATCTGCATACCCGAAAAGTCACCTTTTTCAAAGGGGTAGAATTCGGTGTTTTTAAAGTATCCCCAGAGAACCATACAATAATAACCAGCAGATAATTATAGGGCATCTTCAGTGGGTCCCCAAAGAAAGGCAATCCCCATAGCAGTTGCTTTCCCTTGAGCTCGTCCCTGGTCCCTGGCGATCACCAGTCTGTACTCGCTGCTTCTATGGACCTAGAGATCTGGCGATTCCACCGATGGATAGAAACAGAGTCATGTGATACTTGGCCTTTTGTGACCGACTCCTTCACGTTATCATAATGTTTTTGCGGTTCATCCGTGGATCCCTATTTCACTTGTCTTAAAAACGGTCAAGTTTTACACCTGCGGTGTCCTTCACATACCACAGATGCACCTCTTGAAAGTGTACCGTTCAGTGGGTTTCTAGAATGTTCCCAGAGTTGAGCAACAACCATCACTCTCTGAGTTCATCATTCCAACAGGAGACTCCGTATCCGTTAGCAGCCATCCCCATTCCCACGCCCGCACCAAACCCAGCGAACGTTAGTCTACTTAATCTCTCTATGGGTTTGCTGGTTTGGGGAAGTTAGTGTAGACCAGTGGTTCTCAAGGCCTTCCTAATGCTGTGACCCTTTAATACAGTTCCTCATGCAGTGGTGACCCCAAATGATAAAATTATTTTTGTTGTTACTTCATCACTGTCATTTTGCTACTGTCATGAATCATCATGTAAATAGCTGATATGCAAGATGTATTTTCATTGTTACAAATTGAACATCATGAAAGCATAGCGACGAATCACAAAAACAATATGTCATTATATATGGTGAACTATTTATCTCTAATGACAAATCAATGAAATCTTGTCTTGAAGCATGGTGTAGCATGGGTAACAGTCTTCATGCCGGGTACTCATGTGTGGGCGTATCTGCATGTGAGGGGACCCACCTGGAGACAGAGAGAGGAGCGGGGTCTCGGTACCTAAGACCACCAAAAATATGTGTTTTCCTATGGTCTTAGGCGACCCCTGTGAAAGGGTGATTCGACACCCCGCCACTCCCAGGGGTCACGACCCACAGGTTGAGAACCACTGGTGTAGCTGGAGTCCTACCGAATGCAGCTTTTCCCAGTTAGCATCCACTGTGACAGTGTATGCGTCACTCATTCCTCTGTACAGCAAATCCTCTTTCGCTGTATGGATAGGCCACACTTTGTCGGGCCAGCCGTCCACGGATGGACGTGGGTTGTCTTCATGTTGGCCTGTAGTGGACAGTGCTTTGACCAACAATTGTGTGCAGATTTCTCCGTGAGTATATGCTCCATTCTTTGGTGTAATGTATCAAGGACTGGATTTGTCAGATCACTCGATCACTCTGTAGCTAACTTCTTGAGGAACCTCCAAACTGTGTTACCAACCAATACTGAGCAAGTTATTTTAAAAAATATTTTAAAAATTATATCTGAAAAATAAATATTATAAAGCATGTATTAAAATATATAAATAAATAGGAATTTTTCAAATATAAATATTAAAAACTGTACAAAATATTCTTAAATATAAGAATGTGAAATTATTAAAACTATATAAAATATGTTTTTTAAATACTATAGCTGTAGTAGTATGCATAAAATAGTTCCTCATGTGGTTTTGGCTTGTATTTCCCTGGTGATTAAAGATGTTAGGATTTTTTACGTGCTTATTGGCCATTGTATACATTCTTTGGAGAACTGTCTATTCAGCTCCCTCGCCTGCTTTTAAATTGGGTTGTTCTGTGAGAGGTTATTGCACAGGTAGGTTATTGCTCAATGTTTTACTACATCCCTATAAATGCTGTTAGTCACGTAGTCTGTCATTTCTTAGTGGTCACCACAATTGTTACCTTAAACTATTGCATGCTAGTTATGCCAAGTTAACACCAACCTAACTGGAAGAGTACACAAAGATTTGGCTTTTAAAGTTCCATGATCTTCCCTGCCTATTCATTGTATTGACATAAAAATCACACTTTCTGCTTTACAATCCACTGATATGCTTTTATAAGTATAGCTCAATGCAGTTATCTCCCAAATCAAGTTGGATAAAAGACTCGCGCGCGCACACACACACACACACACACACACACACACACACACACACACTGACATTTACCGTATATGCTCATGTATAAGCCCATGTTTTATGCAGTTTCTAAGATTAGGTGCCTCGGCTGATATTCGGGTCAGCTTGTGCTCCAGTATGTACAGTATATTTACCTTTGCAGTTATTTAATCTCTTTGTGTGAACTCCAATTACTAGCTAGTCCGTATTCTTTCATTTTCGCCTGAAGGAGTCCCTGTTGGATTTCTTGTGGAGCGCGTGATGAATTTGCTCAGTTTCTGTTTACCTGAGAATGCCTTAATTTCTCTTTCCCGCGTGAAGGGTAGTTTCTCTGGGTCAGATTCTTGGCTGGCGATCTTTCTTTCAGCACCTCGAGGATGACATAGCCCTGTTTTCTGCCTTCCCTTATTCCTGATGACAATCATCTGTTTATCTTATTGAAGGTGCTGTTTACATGACGACATGCTTTTCTCCCACAGTCTTCAATCGTCTCTATCTGGCTTTGCGTTTGACACCGATGGGTCTGGACGTGCATCTCCTTGCATGATTCCATGGGAGTTCATGGAGTTTCCTGACTTTGTAGATTAATGGTTTCCATCATACCTGGGGAGTCTGGGACCCGATCTCTTCCACCTTTTTCATGAACATTTAAACCCCCTCCCCTTCACATAGCTAAGGCTCCGTTTATCTTTCCTCATTCGATTCCTCTGGCCGAATAATTTCAAGGAACCTGTCTTCAATGTCGCTGACTCCTTCTTCTGTCAGCTCAGATACGCTGCCGATCCCCTCTCGTGAATACGTCATTTTTGTTATTGGCCTTATCAACCCCGGAATGTCTATCTAAATGGGGACTTCAAGAAGTTCATGAGGTAAGTCCATTATCTTTTCCTTCCATTCCCAAAAACTTTTTGCAGCCCTGTCTGCCATGGCCGAATCGTTACTCATTTTTACTATTTGCTGAATCATTCTCAGGCGCCTCCTTCCTCTTTTAACTTATGTGTAATTCCTGGATGAAACCTTGGTGTAGCAAGAGCTACATCTGGGCTTCCTCAGCGACTCTTCTTACGGACTGGGCAGGGTCCATCCTGTCCTGGTCATTTACAGTCTCTGAACTTTTGGTTGCAAACTGGACATGTTTCAACAACATCATGCGATAACTCTGGAAACCCGATTCCCCTGTCCTCCCCAGGTTTTTGTTGCTGATTGTTCGTTTAGTGACCTTCCCAAACGAATCCAGTCTACCCTGTGCTCTTTCGTGCCACTGGTACATTCACTTGGTGGTCAACACGTTGGGCAGAGCTATCAGAGCTTAGATGACCTCATCCAAGAAGTCTCCCCGGGTTTTCTAAGGGGAACGCTAATGCTGAACAAGACAGCTTAAGAATCACCTTTAGTCTCCAGTTCCTCTTGGTGTAGAGCCTCAAGATCTGCCCGAGATGAGGGGGGTGGGGGTGTCTTTCCCTTCTCTCCTGGGCATGTGGGAGTGGCCCATCCAGTCCCTATTAGCGCTTGGTTTTTGCAGCCACCTTGATGACCAGGCGGTTCAAGTTGAAGGCCGTGAGACAGTTTGGGAGAGGGAAGGAGAAGCTAAGATGCCATAAAGCTCCCTGTTCTCACCAAGATTCAGCCATTTTTATTGAATAGATGCTCCTTGAATTGCTGCAAGTCTTTGGCTAATTTACAGAATTCGGGGGGGACGGGGGGAAGTTCCACTTGATCTTTTTATGTTTGTTGGTTGGTTCAATGTTGTCCTCGCTTTCATGGAGAGATAGAGTTTTGAAGGCTCTGGGAATGCTTGTCTTTGTTTAAATTCGCATCTCTGTCAGGATACAGGCTCACAGCTCCTTTGTCATCTTCCCGTGGTGGCGGGTGAATTCTGTGAGTAACCGTTACTCCTCTCGCTGTAGCCATTGAGGTGATAGCAAGGACTGTGCCTCTTTAGGTAAAGCTTTCGGTTCCTACCCTTGCGCATTCGGTACCAAGGAGCTCCATTCCCTCATCTGGGAGTCTGTGTGAAGCCCCTGGCGATCAGCATCAGCATCTGCGCACCAGCCTCTGGGCAGCCGCAGCATGAGCTCACCTCCATGACTACTTTAGGTCAGGTTCTTCCATTTGGGGGGGGGGGTCCCTGGAAATTTCCATGATGCCTTTGCAAGCTCAGCTCTGCGTCAAAAAGATGTGTATCACATTTCACCTGGCATTTCTAGCGAAATTATAAACAGGAGAGCAACCAGGTTATCTTGACAATATTCCTGGGGGGGGGGTGCCCTCTCTCTGTATTTTAAACACACACAACTGTTGAAATGCAGTGAGTAGAAGCCAGCGATATCAAATCTCCATGGGGATAATGAATGCTAGTATCTGGCATGCAAACAGGCCCGAGGGTCTGCCTGCGGCCAAGGGTTGGCAGGTAAACCCAGTCTGCCTGGGGCTCCCACTGGACCTATTTAATGTGCTGAAAACGTGATGCTTGGGCTGCGGCGAACAGACAGAGCTGAGGCAGTCTCCTGTACTCCCAGAGCTTCTGCCCATCCGGGTGTGGACCCACCTTTCCTGAAGTGTCTGCCTGGAGATCCTGATAGGATTGCTGGGCTCCATGCAAAGTCTTCCAGGGTTCTCCCCCACCCCCCACCCCACCAGCACCCAAAAAACCCAGGAAGGTTCCTAGACCCACGATTTCACGGGGAGACTAACTATCCAACACAGCACGCGTTCGGAAGAGACGTGACAAGGAAGTGTGCCTTGGGAGGGAGCAGAGGGAGGCTGGTGCTCCAGAGGCTTCCCTCCTGGTATAAGAGAGAGTTCTGAGAGGACTGAAGGAGGGAGGGGCTGGCTGCGGCCTTCTGGGATGTGTCCAGAGTGCATCTGACTATGAGTTTGAAGTCCAGCAGGGAGATGTCCACGTAGACTAAGGGCAGAACGGGTCATGGTCACGGAGCTCTTCAGAGGGCCGATGTTTCTTTATAAAGGTCTTTGGGGACCTTGCCAGTCATACGGAGGCCCCATTGCCTCCACCCCTCCCGGTTGAACCTCGAAGCCTATGCTGCAGCAGTTGTGTGCCTTCAAGGCCAGGCCAGCTCCTAGCAAGTGTATACAGTCACACAACCCCACTTTTCTATCTTTCCCTCCTGCTTTTCAACCATTCAGTCGCTTTTTCTAAGTCCTAAACTCCCCAGCTCAATGCCAGGATTAAGCTTCAGGCTATGAGGTGACAGTGGCCCTGGTTTCACGCCCATCTGATGGTTAGAGAGATTGGTGAGAGGAGGGAGCCTGCAGAACCCAATTGCTTCCTTATCACTATTGTCATCAGGTGCAGCCACCATTCACCAAGCACTTACCCTGTGCCTGTCCCTGTACTAATTGCTTTATGGCCTGGGTGTCATTTAAACCTCTCAGCCTCCTGGGGGGTGTCCATTATGCGCTCTACAAAGAGCGAAACTCCAATGGCATTAAGGGAGCTCCCTGCTCAGGGTCTCAGGGTATAAAGTTGAAGATCTGGGACTTGAACCCAGCAATGTTTTCCCTGTGGAACCCATGATCTCAAGCCTAATCGGTGATCCTGATTTCTGCTGTTCTAAAGTAACGGAAGGGCGGTCGTCCATCCAGGAGCTAGGACCTGCCGAACTGTCTGTCTTGAACTGGGTTACCTGCAGAGGGCGCCGGGGGTGTGGGGCGTTTGTCAGAGAGCTCTCTCTCCAGAAGGTCTGGGAGGAAGGCAGTGGGTGACGCAGCACGGCAGCGGCCTCGCTAGGGTTGATGTCATCCCGTGTGGTCACTCACGATGGCACCTTCCCGGGTTACCACCTCCCATGGCATGCCCTATGGAATCGTTAGTCACGTGGATGCTCAACCTTAATCTGGAACGATACATGTAGTTGCAAACTGCTTCCCTGGAGTAGTTCTTAGATGAGACCAACACCCACAAACTTGTCTGGTGAAGCCTTTCTGCTTTTACTGACGACGGTACTAGCAAGAGAGAGGAAGTCTTTGACCTTGCTGCCCCCTCCTTTTCTTGCCACTGCTACTTTCTGGTAAAAGAAAAGTCTTCAACCTAGGTTCACAACCACTACTCACCACAATATTGTGACAGAAACACTGGCTACTCAGGCAAAATCGACAACTCCGGGATCACTGACGGCAACAAAAATGACAGTGTGTACCACGGGCCGGCAAAGCCACGTGCTTCAAAAGATCATCGTCACTGGGGCGTAATGACAGTCCTAACTGGAACCTATTCAAGAGTCCAAGAAGCACATTAGCACAGAGCTTTCATCTTGTGGGTATATTGGTTCATGTTGCACATGAAAAATGTTCTTCTTTTATGGCTAACTGCAGAGATTTTTAAAAGTAAAAATGCAACGTGAGTCTTGCTGAAATGCTGCATGCAAAAAATGTAGAGGCTGTGATTCTGGCGTCGCCATCTCTGGTTGGATCATGCAGTGCAGTACATAGCCCCACACTCCCCTAGTGATGCCACTGAAGCTGGATAGGAGAAGGGAATTTACTGCCACAGTAAAGGGGATCTGGGATCTGGGTGGGACACCAAGAGCACGCACTACAGTCCACCCCTTGCCAGCTTAGATTCACTCGCTCTGTCACGAAGTTCCTCTTCTCCAGGACTCGGTGGTCTTCATTCCTATGGAACCTCATCAAAAAGAGGATTTGTGGAATAAACCACAGCACCCTTATTGCCATGGGTCCTGAGGCTGTAACTGGTACTCATCATCTTTCTTCTCTGCCCTCATTTTAGGCTACTGCTCCCCTAGGTCTAGTTGGCATGCCTATTTGGAGGATCCAGACACTCATTCGTCCAGGATCTGGGCTCCAGTGACTGCGTTCATAGGGTCATTTATGGGTAGAGCTACACATAGGAGTAACCAGAGATGCCCTGGTGGATCGTAGAAATGTCAGGCGTATTCTTTTCTGTTCTATCGCAGCAGCCATAACCCTCCTCGATGATCAGGGTCACCTGCTGCTACTGGTATGACTCCTTTGAATGTCTGCTGGTCTACCGGCACGATGAAGCAAAAACCACCAGGTGGAGGTGTGTATTAGGTGAGACTCTTACTACACCCCTTGGGAGAAGTGTACCATTCTGCAAACCAGGACCTGCGGGCACACTCAGCCAAATCTGTGAGTGTGGGGAGCACACCTTCTCAAAGTGGGTCGGTGAGTGGGCCCAGATCTGTGTCCTTTCTTGGATCTCAGACCCATGTGCTCTACCATGTGGGGATAGGGCACCCGTCGTTCTGCGTGATTGACCGAGTGCTCCTGAAGAACCTGTGCGTAGTCCAAGGGGCCAGGGTTGGAGCAGAACAAGGGGGGAAGTTATGAGGTTTGAAATCAGAAAAAGTCTGTGTCAGGGCTACATCCTTTCTCCAGAATGATTCAATCTGCACGCTGGGAAAATCATCTGAGAAGCTGCACTATAAGAGGAAGCATGCAGCAGCAGGCTGGGAGGGGGGCTTTGTAGGAACCTGAGACATGCAGATGACACAATAACAGAGACACCTCAGAAGAAATGCTATCGCTTCTGGAAAATCAGCCATTGAAAACCTGGTGCAACAGTTTTACTCTGTGTGTGTGTGTGTGTGTTTGTGTGTGTGTGTGTTTCAAGCAACCAAAACGTCCTCAGTTACTTGGACTAGATAGGAAAATCCTTCATCTGATAAGCCCACAGGAAACATAGAGAAGAAACATTGAAAACTTGCCTTTGATATCAGGAACACACTGAAGACTTAGCATCATACTCTAGATCCTAATCCATGCAATAAAGTAAAATAAAAGTATAAGGATTTTTAACAATTTGCTGCCATCAAGTCAGCTCCAGTTCATTTATGGGACAGGAGAGCTGCCCAGTAGGGTTTCTGAGGCTGTAAATCTGGGGACACTCCAAGGAGATGCCATCTTATCAGCATGTGTTAGTCTGGGTAGAATACAGGAACAAATTCTTAGCCATTCATATGTGTGTAAGAAAGAGCTATATGTAAAAGAGCAATTGTATATTGAGAAAACATCCCAGCTCAGTCCATTTCAAGTCCCCAAGTCCGATATTAGTCCATATGTCAGATACCAATCTATAAATTCCTCTTCAGACTCACGCCACATATGAAATGATGCCGAATGCAGGACAATCACAGGCCAGTGGGTGGAAAGCCTTGTGGATCCAGTGGCAGTGGTAGCATCTCAGCACTGGTGTGAGTCTCCACGTGGTCTCTCCAGCTCTAGGGCTCTAGTGTAGCTCCATGTGTCTTGTCAGCAGGAGGAGGAAGCAGAGAATCCGTGTGTATCTGACCTCCAGTGAGCTATGTATCTCCCTGGCATCTCCAAACGAGGTCATCAAACTGCTTTGATTGAACAGGCTATAGACTCCTCCCTTCTGCAAGTTGATACCAGATTAAGTAACCACCATACTTAGACACACGGGTGATGGAAAAGCAGAAAAGACAAGCACTGGGTGGAGCCGTTGCCCAGAGATTAGCGACTATTGGATCCACTGCTGCCCATTGTGCTGAAGGGACATGTAAGTCCTTGGTGCTGGCAGACCCAGAGGCCAGGTTGTCCCGTGGGAGTTAGGCTCATGACTGGGACTGCCTGGAAGCAACGTGGACCTTGGGGGTGGAGGAGAAGTTTGCACTGGGAGCTGGGGCCCTGAGAAAGGTACATTGGCTGCTAGAGACACTGAGTTGACAAGAGGAGAAGGAAGACATCTGCTGTCTCCTCCTGCACGCCCATGCATGGCTGCTGTTCACTGGACTGGGTCCCTCAAAGTCAGTCCCCAAATCCTGGCCTCCATACCCATGGAAAGAACCTCTGGGGAAACAAACATATATGCTAGGGGCGGGTGGATCCCAAATCGAATCCTCCTGAATTAGAAAACGGGCAAAGTAGAGACACACACAAGGGGTCCAGGAAGGAGGAGGGCAGGAGCAGGCTCTCCAGGAATGCCAGCTGCTGGAGGCTGACATGGAGAATCACAGATGGCCCTCCACTGTGGTGAGAGATGGGTCCCTGTGCTTTAAGCTGGTCACTGGTGGCCTTGTCACGCCAGCTGTGTTGGGCGAGGAAGGCATTTCCACTCAGCGTCTCACCCAGGCCGCCCATGGGCTGAGCCGCCGGGAGGGTGCGAGGTATCTGGGAAGGCCGGTCTCCTGGGCCTGGCCCTGGGATTCCACAGGCAGTGCCCACCTGCTCATCCCTCTCTTTGTCGGAGGAATCCCACCCCCTCACCCACCTTCCTCAGAAAGAGGGTCACATGCACCCCAGGAGACAGGGAAGGAGCTGCCCTGGCAAAGCACAGACTGCCACACTCAACTCATGGCTCAAGAGCTGCTTAAAGGGCCTGCATCATTGCACAGGATAGGCAGGCATGCACGGATAGAAGGGTGGACGGGGCCCCTTCTCCTCGAGCTCCTCCCACCGTGGGGGAAGCTGTCTGCAGTAAGCAGCAGCCCCTTGAGTTCCTTAAGGGATGGCCTTCAGGTAGTATGGCCAAGAGTGGTGGGGAAGGGTGCCCAGTGGGCACAGGTAGGTGTGCCAGGGCCCCTGAAGGGCCTGGATGGGCTTGTGATGCCTTGGGTCCCTTACGGATACTCTCATCTTTCTGAGTTTCTTAGGGCGTCCAGTGAGTTGTCCATAGGCCCCTATCCTTGTCCACAAACCCTACTCCTAGCCCCAGGGGTGGCACCCAAACGTGGCCCGAAACTCTGAGTGTTGGCTGGTCCGCTTGGACTGTGCTCCTCCATAGGGCTGTGGCTTCTCCCGGGATCCTTCTTTCCAGCAGCCCGGGCCTCATAGCCAAGTTCTGGGGCAGGGCCCCCTGCTGTGGTCGCCCAAGTGGGGGCAGGGAAGGGAGGAAGGGGCCTGGACTCAGGGACCAGGGTCACCCGGCCCTGCCCCAAGGGCCTGCTGACCTCAGCTGGTTTTGCCCCGGGACCACTCAGAAGGAGCGCCGAAGCAGAGTAGCCAGTGCTTGGTCTAAACTCAAAATGACAGGTGGTCCCTCCCTGGGTCATTCTGCTCCCTGGCTGTCCTGGGCTCTCACTGCCTGTCACTGAACCCTGACCTCCCCAGCTAATCTGCCTGAGATGCCGCATGGAGCCAGTTGCCTGCTGGTGCAGACGGTGCACGCTCTGACTGCTGCCAGGTTTGTATGTGGGGTCCTTCCTGTCCTACTAGGAGCCCTGGTTGCACAGTGGTTATGCGTTGGGCTGCTAATTGCATGGTCAGCGATTCAAAACCACCAACTGCTCCGTGGGAGAAAGATAGGGCTTTCGATTCCCATAAAGAGCGGCATACGTCTCGGAAACCCACAGGGGCAGTTCTACCCTGTCCTATGAGGTTGCTCTGAGTTGGCATCAATTCGATGGCGGTGATTTGATTTGGGTCCTCTCCCACTGCCTGCAGCCTGCGGCTCAGGGTGGCTTGTCCTCAGGGTGTCTCAGCCCTTGCGGCCAGATCAGGGGATTCAGGAGGTGCCATGGAAGTGCAAGGGCATGTGGGACAAGCTGGGGACACTGAGCCTACCAAACGAACCCCACGCAGGCTCAGTCGGGTCAGGAAGCCCTGCTAATTTGTCTCTGGTGGCCGGCGCTCTCCCCCACAGCCGGCACGGCCCTGGCCCTCACTCCCTGTGACAGGCCTCGTCTCAGGGCTCTGCCATCCATCAAGCCCCCAGCCCCCCGGAGCTTGGCTGCCCCGGGCCAACCGATCTAATGCATACCTTGGGAACTCGGTGATAAGATTCGATGTGGGTAATGTTCACCTCCACGTTCTCCTGAGAACCAGCGCAATCTGGACATTGGAAGTCTCTCGGCTAGTTTTCCAATCGGCCCTCTCCTGGGAGTCTGGGCTGCACGGTGGTGTGGGGAGGGGAGGTGGGGGGGGGGCAGTTTCCATTTTTAGGTTTCATTCCCGCTTGGAATGTGAATGCCTGTAGCCTGGTCTCCCTGCATGCCTCCTTCAGCTGAGGGCGGAGGAGCGAGCAGACCCACTGGCAGCTCCATTACAAGCACTTTGATCAATGGTTTCTCCCTATTTCGGGACCTGTACGTGGAAAACAGGATCCCTGGAGAGGCCCGTGGCTGGGCACTCAGCAATTAACAGAAACTCTGGCAGTTCCAAGTGACCCAAAGGTACCTTGAAAGAAGGGCCTTGTCATCTGCTTCCAAAAGATCACAGCCTTGAAGACCCCGTGGGACCCAACTGTACCCTGCATGCACGGGGCTCAGGAGTGTGACTTGACTCGAAGGCACTGCTTTGTCCACCCTGTGGCTTCCCGTCACAAGAGCTCGAGATCCTGACTTGGATCGGGGACGTCACAAACATGCTGTGTTAGGCCGGGTGGTATCCACAGGAATAAGCGGCTACTCTCATCTATGTACAGGCGACTCTCATCTATGTACAAGAAAGAACTTTATATCAAGAAGCAACTGGACATCAAGAAGGGGCCCCCCACCCAGTCCAAGTTCAAGTCCATAAGTCCCATGCTAGCCAGGACCCTCTTCAGATGCACATAGCTGCAGACTGGTGATGTCGATAGGTGATGCTGGAAACAGGGAGAGCCCAGGCCGGTGGGGGGCAGTGTCATGTGGGTTCCAGGTCAGTGGACACACGGCAGGGCATGGGCAGCTCTCAGGGTCGGGCCCACAAGGGGCCACCAGAGGTAGATACAAGAGTCTCAGGAAGGAAAAGCAGGAAAGGCAAGAGAGAAAGGACTTTTTCAATCTCTCCCTTATAAAAAAGGCCACGCCCCCAGGGAGGTGTCACCAGCCTGCAACCTGACTGACAGGTGAGACTCCGCCCTGACACTGTCATACGAATCCCAGTTGACACAAAATCTCTCTGCCACAGGCACCCAACTCAAACTCACCGCCATCCGGTCCACGCCAACCCAGATGCGTGCGGCCAGCTGTGAATTTCACACCAGCAACACAATGTGTTGAATGTGACTTTGTCAGACGATGTTTGGCAACTAGTGGTTACGCGTTGGGCTGCGATCCACAAGGTCTGCAGTTCGAAGGCACCAGCTGCTCAGCAGGAGAAAGACAGGGCTTTCTTCTCCAGTAAAGAGTTACAGTCTCAGAAATTCCCAGGAGCAGTTCTCCCTTAGGGTCTATAGGGTCCTATAGGGTCCTATAGGGTCACTATGAATTGGCATGCACTTGATGGCAGTGAGTTTTGAGTGAGTGAGAGATGTATTTGTGTGTGTATACACACATGGATAGCTGATATATAAATGAAGACAATTCTGAGAAATACACATACGTACACAAAACTGCTGACCTTGCAGTTCACAGCTCAACATGTGACCACTAGGCCACCGGGGCTTCTAGCAGGGTTCTAGGTGGATCTTATTCAACCTGCAAAGGGAAGCTTTCCCAGGGGGGGGTGGCAGAGGGTGCAGCTGTTCCCATGCTCAGTTGCTGACTCAAAGGCTGTACTGCTCAGAGGTGCCTTGGAATAAAGGCCTGGTGATCGACTTTTGACAAACCAGCCATGAGAAACCCTATGGTGCAAAGTGCCTTTCGGACGCACATAGGGTCAGTGAGAGCCGGGGTCTGGCTGCAGCAGCAGGCAGAGACTAGGTAAGGGGCAGCTTCAGGAGCTGCTCCACAAATGATCAGCATATCTCCAAGTCCCCTGGCTGCTGTCCCTCCTTCCTCCTTGGGTTCATCAAGTCTGTGCTAGGTGCTTGTCCTTCTAGTCTGGCTCTGATCGTTGCTCCATCGGGCCAGATGGCCTCCTGGGTCCTCAGGGCTTGTGCAGGGTTGGCCATGCCTAGAACCTGTGGGTTCTTGCACTGGTTAGGAAATGGCGATCCTGGCACCCTGGGGTGGTGGGCTTCAGCTCGGGCTCACCCTGGTGCAGCTCACCCACATGACTTCAGACCTGCGGGCAAGCTCACACCAGGGTCTTCTCCTCACTACGATGGCTAAGAACTCTAGAAAAGTCTCATCGCCATCCTCCTTAAACCTAAATCTACTGCCATGGGTCCAGCTTCTGGAAGGTCCTCCCAGCCCAGGTGGGGCACGCCCGTGGAGAGCAAAGATCAGCCCCTGGGCAGTGGGTGGTCAGTCACACCGGGCTTTGGAATCTCCGGGAATCCCCCTTCTTCCTGCCGAGCTGGGAATCAGCGCTGCCTCCTGCTGCTACCCTCTGGGTACCTTCTAAGGGGAGGTGCCATGGAGTGGACTGAGGAGTCCACTTGTCATTGCCAAAGAAACCCCATCCACCTGGGGCTGAAATCCCGAAGCAGGCGGAGAAGATCAATCTGGCCGCCTGCCTCCCCACCTCCACCCCCACCCCCACCCCCGGCGCCCCTCCCCACCGCCCCGCCGCGCCTGGCCCCCAGAAGCCCAGCCTGGCGTTTGCGACATGAAAAATGTCGGCGTGCTGGCGGGCAGCGACGGGCACATGTTAAAAAGGTTAGCCCCTGCCTCCGCCGGCCGGCGCCCCTCCCCGCGCACAAAGCCTTCTCTTTCTCCGGCTGCAAAGGGCCCTTTCAACGTGGGGTTCTAAATTATTTGAATTAAATCCGGGATCCTTCCGGGCCCTATGCCTCGCCGGTTATTTATCACCGCCTAAGTGTAGAGCTCTGTTCAGCATCTCCAGGGACGGCCCGACGGGCGGGCAGCATCTGAAACGCAGTCGACCCTCGAAGCCCCCAGCCGCAGGGGCGAGGCTGGCGGAGGGTGCAGGGCCCGGCGGGGCGCTCGGTGGCCGGTGACAACGCCCCCCCCCCCCCCGCCTCCGCTGAATCACGTGAACACACTTGAAAATAAACCTCGACCCCACTGAGGCAGGGTGACCCCCCCCCCTTATTTAGCAAACATTGCCATACACCCCCTCTCCCCAGCGGGCAGCCTCTCCACAGAAGAAGAAATGAACAAACCTTTTGTTGTGTCCAGGCCGCTCCCACCCGCCGCAGTTCCGCCGCGCGCCAGCAGGGGTCGGGACACGCCCTCATTTGAGGGCCACAGGAAGGCGCCCCCAAAGGACTGGCCTGCGGGTCGGGGGAGACACGGGACAGGTGATGGGAACTGGTTTGGGTTGCTTGAGGTCAGAAAATAGAATTTGGGAGCTCCCGTGGCGTAGTGGTCACTCGATAGGCTGCTAACCGCAAGGTCAGCAGTTTGAAACCAGCAGCTTCTCCGGAGAAAGACAGGACTTCCTATTCCCCCAAAGAGTGACCGTCCTGGAAACTCACGAGGCGTTTCCACCCTGCCGTATAGCGGCGCGATGAGTCCGCATGGGCCCGATAGCAGTGAGGGTTTGAGTTTAAGCCTTGGCCAGGAGCCCCTGTGTGACACAAATGGTTAATGTGTGTGTTAGTCTGGGAACTTTAGAGAAACAAATCCACAGAATCTCATATGTGTAAGAGAGAGTTTTATATCAAGGGTAAGAGCACATCAAGGAAACATCCCAACCCAGTACTGCCCAAGCCCACAAGTCCAACATGAACTCATATGTCTGACACCAATCCACAAAGTCCTCCTCCATCTCACAAAACACACACTATGACGCCAACTGCAGGAGGAAAGCTGAGTCAGTGAACGTGTAAGCATCTCAGCGCGGCAGGGGTCTCCACACAGCTGCTCCAGCACCCAGGGCTGCATAGGGGTAGGTCCATGCGGCTTCTCCTCGGGGATGTCTTGCAGGAAGTGATCCTTGCCAGCTGAAGCAGGGAACTGGCTAAGGCAGCTGCACCCTGGTCCGACCATCACAAAGCAAGAGACCAAGAACCAGAAAGGCGAGGTTCACTGAGCCATTTCTCTCTCTGCCCTTCAATTAACCCCACATGTGTTTATCGGTCAGGTTGGCACAATAAACTTTAACTAACTCAATGCTGACCCAAAGGATGGAGATTCAAATCCTTCCAGAGGTACCTCAGAATAAAGGCCTGGCAACCTGCCCAGGCCCTCCCCCAAGTCAGCCATTGAACACGCCCATGGAGCGTGTTTTCACAAAGGCACGTGTGATGATTTCCTGAATCCAGTTGATTTGACTGCAACTGAGCCTTTCGGTTTCTGACTCAGTGGCTGCAGTTGTTCTGCTAGACCAAGGAGATCGCTGGGTGCAGCCTGGGATTCCTGCAGTTGACCCTTGGGGCCAGGTGTCCTGTTTGGGGCCATACCCCTTGGAAGGCCAGGGTGTCTAGCATGCTCTGAGTTGCTGGCAGATACTGACCCTGCTGCTGGGACCAGCTCAGAGCTGCAGGACAGGACACCCCGCCTTTCTGTGGCCCCCAGCCCTTGATCCTGGGCTGCACAGTGGTCTCACCGTGCTCAACAGAAGCAGCGGGCGTGGGGAAGGTACTTCTGGATTCAGGTTATAAGGCACTAGGGCTCCCCACTTGAGGGGGAAGCCAGACGCCTCCTTGTTAGGGCAGGGCAGTGAGCTGGGACGTACGTAGAACCCCCTCCCGCCTCCCAGTCCCACTTCAGAAGGAGCTTAACCAGCAGTGCCACGCAGACCCCCTGTTATTGACGGGCCTGCTCCCCACAGGTGGGGGGAGGGGAGGGAGGACGAGAACATGGAAACAGCCCTTGTTTGTCAGTCGATAGTCATGACTAAATATATGCACCCTCGCCCACTGGGCCCTGAGTCAGAATGTGGCCCAGGTCATCCAGAGCTGGAGGGTCATCCAGAAAATTGACTGTGGCTTCTTTTGTAAGAGTAAAAATGGCGTGGGGGGGCACAGGGAGGGAGGGAGGGGATGGAAAAGGGAGAGAAGGAACACTAATGACCGACACGGCTGTTCCACAGAAACTTCGTCTCTGTGAGAAACGGTGGGCTCGCCTTGGAGAATTGCCCCCCCCCCCGGGGAATGATGCCGTCCTCGGAGTCCAGGGACCCCTGCTTCATCCACTCACAGGGGAGTTAGGTGAGACGGCCCTTGCAGAACAGGGGTGTGTGTTGGGGGGGGGGGGTGCAGCCATCTGCATTTTGTAGAAAACTCTATTTCTGTGTACTTCTAGAAGTGTCTGTATTTGGAAACATCTGGAAGCTACTGACCCAAGTTGGAGAGGCTGCCAAGGGGCAGGGGGGATGAACCTGCCCTGCTGCTGCCCTAAAAAGCCCCTGCCTTAAATCTGCCCATGAAAAGCCTCCTACCTTCAAACTGAAACCAAAAATACACCCTTCACCCTAAGAATCCAGCAGGGCCTTGTCTGCCTTTTTGCCATGGGATCAGGGCACCTCCGGGCTGCTGGTTCCTCCCCCAGCCCTCCTCAGAGAGTCTCTGTCCAGCCTCATGCACCCAGGGTGAGGCTGCACCTCTCAGGTTGCCCTGTACCTGGACTGGCCACGCCAGGTCACCCTGGGCAGTGAGTGATGCGTAGCTGTGCAGAGGCCCTGCTGGGCCTGGCTCCCTTTAGTCCAGGCCCATATGACCATGATGGAGAGGACCAAAGGCCAGGAGAGGCAGCTCCAGGCAATAGCCTGGGGGTCTCACTTATGGGAACTTCCATTTGGAACCACACTGGACTGAGTGGAGACAAGGAAGGTCTTGTATGGGATACCCCTGAGGTGTGGCATGGCTGCCGTGGTCAGTGCACCTTGTCCTGGCACAGTCCCACCAGGAGAACACAGGGATGGACCGTTGACTTTCCAGCAGACTGGCCTGCAGGTGAGCCAGCCACAGAAAGGAGGCCAGGGGTTACTTAGGATCTCAGAGCCCAGTCACACCTGTCCCAGGTGAGGGCCTACCTCCTACCAGGTGGTTTCATGTCCCACTGTATCTGTCAGGCAGGGAGCTGGGGCCAGAGATTGGGGACCCCGAAGAACAAGTGTCTCTGAAGTTCTGGCCAGTCTCCCAAAGGTACCAGCCTGAATCGTGTGACATACTAAGCACAAAACAAAGCCAGTGCCACCCAGGCCACCCAGGTTCCTCCATGCTGCCCGTATTGCTGGCCAGATATTAACCCTCATCTGGGGATCGATGAGGGGTGGAGAAGGCCTTCCTGTGTCTACGGAGAAGTGAGCAGGGCCCTGTCGACCCTGTTCTGCAGAGAGGGTCAGAGGGTCTGACGGGGAAGCCGCTCTTAAGGACCATGCCCTTAGCCTGGTTCGGCATCATCCACACCATTGGCAGGACCCTTGAAGCCGAGTCCACTGCTGCGGCCGCTGCGTGCCTTCCAACAGTACTCTGCAGTGAACCAGGCGGCTTCCGTGCAATGGTTTTATGGAAGTAGATCACCAGGCCTTTCTTCCGAGTCTGTCTTCATCTGGAAGCTGCTGATAGCCCTGCGAGCCACCCCCCCCCCCCCCCGCCTGGGAGGACACTTTGAGCGGCGGGCAGGTGGTCGTGCGTGGGGCACTGGTTGCCGGGCTAGGTGTCCGTGAGTTGGTTCTGGCTCATAGCAACTTGATGTCCCACAGAAAGAAACACTGCCCGCTCCTGCGCTGTCCTCACAATGGTTGTTGGGCGTGGATCTATGGTGTGGTCACTGGCAACCCCTCCCACTGAGGGTCTTCCTCATTTTTGCTGGCCCCCTAGAGGGGGTAGGTTCTTGTTGTCACATGCCCTGGATTCCAGCTCACAGAAGCCGGGGCCTAGGGGACACTGCTAGTCGCCCCAACACACGCAACAGGGTCACAAGTCTTCCAGGCCAAGAACACGTCCAAGGGTAGCTAAGGGTCTTTCCAACCTTCCTAATGTGGTGACCCTTTAATACAGTTCCTCAGGATGTGGTGACCCCCCCCCAAGCCATAAAATGATTTTCGTTGCTACTTCCTCACTATAATTTTGCTATTGTTATGAATCATACTATAAATATCTGATATGCAGGATGTATTTTCATTATTACAAATGGAACATAAGCAAGCCTAATTAAAGCATAGTGATGAATCACAAAACAATATGTAGTTATATATTGTGACATAGTTATGTGTTTTTCGATGGTCTTAGGCAACCCCTGTGAGAGGGTCGTTCGACCCCCAAAGGGTCGTGACCCATAGGTTGAGAACTGCTGGTCTGCATGGTGGGGACCCCAGACCTTGGAGCCCCTGGAGGCAGGTTGGGTGCTGGTAGTGGTGCTGGAGTGGGAGCAGCCAGAGTTGGGGGAGCAGGTGCCCTGTCATCAGTGGAGGGAAGCTGGACTCAGGAAGTGGGTGCGGGGCTCATGCTGAGCAGACCTTCCTCACAGCCAGCCCGGGTGGGGTCAGGCCAGGTCCACAGAGATGTCTGCTGTGTATTTCGAGATAAAATGGGATCGTGTGACCTAGAAAACCTCTGAGGGAGCATGGAAAACACCAGCCGCATTGGCAGCTAGGATTACAGCAATGTATTATCTGCCTGGAGCTGTAGGGACACCAGAGGCTCTGCTGAAGCCCCAAGGCTATGAAGGAAGGAGGCAGATAACAAACAGTACAAGAAGGTGCTCACTCCAGACACTAGGGGACGAAGAAGGGTGAGTGGGTGGGCAGGTGATTGGATAAATGGGTGGATGGATGGATGGATGGTGGGTGGATAAATGAGTGGATAGATGGGTGAGGCCACTGGCCCCAGGCTTGGGTGGCCCAGGTACTTCAAACCAGACCAGTGGGAGGCAGGGGTGCCCAGAATATCCAGCTAGAAGGATGAGTGAGTGAGTGGATGGACGGACAGGTAGATGGATAGATTAATAGTTTGTGGATCGGTGGATGGATGGACGGATGGATGAATGGGTGAGTAGGTGAGTGAATGGATAGGTGGGCAGGCAGGAATGGGGATAAAAGTTCCATCTCAGAGACTCAGAAGGGCTATTTGAGTGGGTGAGAGAGGACACAGGGCTCTAGGCTCCTGTGGGAGTGAGCAGAGCAGAAGGGTGAATGGGGAGTTGTCTCTGAGGACATTCTGCAAATATCCATTGGTCCCAGGACTGTTCACCGTACCCCTCAAATTCATACCCCTCCTCTCGATCCCAGATTAGTGACCTTGGGAAGCCACTGGCAACCTGAAGAATTGCCCCGTGGATGGATGGATGCTAGCCAAATCTGGACCAGGCCCTCGGCAAGCAGGATCTGGCCGCCAGATGTGAGCCAGCACTAGTGAGCCCAGTCTGTGGGCCACTAATTGGCAGAGGCTATGGGCGCCAGTGACAGCTGGAACTAGAGACAGGACAGACAGGGAGGCCAGTGGCCCTAGGCTTGGGTGGCCCAGGTACTTCAAACCAGGCCAATGGGAGGCAGGGGTGCCCAGAATATGCAGAGTGGTCCACTCCTAAGTCTGAAAACTTGGTGTGGGTGCCCGGTGGCCCCCAACAACTCCTCAGAACCTCAGGGCTGTTTTGAGGGGTGAGGGGCTGGGAGGGTGGGAGGGGATGCAGCCGGGGCACAGCTGCAGTAGCAGAAAGTGCGCCTTCCTGCACAACGTGGAAATGGGGAACTGGGCACCCTTCGGGCCAGTCAGGTGGCACGTTCTGCCCTCGGACAGATGGAGTTATAGCCAGTTTGCCCATAAACTCACCCAAGCGATTTATGAGACCCCATCAGCATGGGGCAGGCTGGGGACAGGGCTTCACACAAGAGCAAGGTGAGAGACCTTGCCCTCGCTGTCATTACAAACTAGACCTTCGCAGCCAGCCAGCGATACGCCCACCGCCCCCTTCCCACCATGGCCTGCACCCTGACCGGCATGCTTCTGCTGCCCAGGACCTGGCTTCTGTGGAGAAGGGGAGGGTGCCTGTGACATTGAAGGTGGGGTTTGCCCCCAAATGAGGATGCCCCGGAAGGTGAGCAGACATGGGTGCTGCTGGGGGTGGGAGGTATTTCCGGCCCACCTGAGCTTGGTGGGAGCCGTTCCCAGGAACCTAAGAGGCTCGGGTGGAATTTCTACCCCCAAGGCAAACCCTAACCGGTACAACATCACGTCGGCCGTGGCTCATAAACCAGCTCCATTTTCTCCCTGGCTACCCGGTGTCCCCAGTCCCTCCCCCAAGAATACTAATGCCATCTTGATGGGTAGCCTCTGAGTCCTGTCTGCTTCTGTCTGGCTGTGACCACAGGATGGAACGACCGCACAGGTGAATCGGACACTCCATGGCCAGGGGCACAGAGCGCTGGAAGCCTTGCATGGGCCTTAATCCCCCCCCACCCCACGTCCTTGACACACGAAGGCCCCGCAGCAAACCCCAAAAGGGGCCACGGGTAGGGCCAGCCTCTCCTTAGATGCCACGACTCTGGGTGGCGACAGGCAGGGCCCCTCCTCACCTGGGATTATGTCTTCCCAGGGTACTGCTTCCCAGGCTGCTCTGCTGGGATGTTGAGGAGCCCGGGAAGAATGTTTGGAAACTGACCGTGGTAGTGATGGTACCAGACCGCTTGGCGTGATTGAACGATGGAATGCGAATGTATGTGTTCCCTCCCAATTCATGACACTAAAATGAATAGCAAAGCCAAGAGGAAGGCGCTCAGTGAGGAAGATGGACATGGCGGCTGCAACAATGGATTCAGATGGAATAATCACTGCGAAGATGGCAGGACACTGGCCAGTGCTTTGCGCTATTGCACAACGAATGGGTCGCTATGGGTCAGAACCGACTCGGTGGCCCCTAACAACCATCGCCTTGCCACTGAGTGGACTAGGGCTCAGGGTGACCCCCTAGGCAGCGTTTGCTTGACTGTGGCCCTTTCGAAATCAGATTGCCAGGCCTTTCTTCCAAGGCGCTTCCAAGGTAGGTTGAAATGGCTAAACTTCTGGGTAGTAGTCAGGGGCTTAACGTTCTGCATCCTCGGGGGCCTCCTGAGTTTCAGGCCCAGCAGCAGGTGGACGTGACCTGGCCTGATGGACATTAACTTGAGGGATGAGGGGGGAGGTCCAGCCTGTGTGAGGGGGCAGGTGCATGGGTTCTAGTACAGGGTGGGGGGTGAGTCTACACTTTACTGGGACACGTGCTTCCTTCTGCAGCCCTGGCCCGCAGCCAGTTCCATGAGGACGCCCAGAGCCCAGCCATGTGCCCGGGTCCCCTCAGCCCAGCATTGTGATGTCACCTCCCTGGGAGAGGGGAGCACCTTCAGGGTCCACTCTGGATTCTGTCTGGAGCGATTTGTAACAATGAGAGTGTTCCAGCGAAGTCTAAGCGCCCAAGTTCATGAGCCTCTGGTGATCTACGCGGGCTGGAATCCGACAAAAACACGCGTCCTCCTTTCTGTCACTCGAGGATTGGATAGTGTACCCCCCAGTGGGCCTTGTAAGGAGGCACTCACGCCCTAGGGTGTGATCCTCGAGTCAGCTGTGAGGAGGTGAGGGCGGAATGCCCACCCTTACTCTGGCCATCGTCCTGATCCGGCTAAATCTGGCATTTCCTTGTCTCTCTCAAGAGAGAGAAGTGAGCAGAGAGAGAGGCGTGAACTCCCCCAAGAAGAACTGGAAGCAGAGCGTGTGCTTTCGACTCGGGGTCCCTGTGCTGGGAGCCTCGTGGACCAGGGTCTCCCAAAGTGGGCTGCAAAAGCAGACACCTGTACTCTACCTTGGGGTGTGACTACAGTGCTAACATTCTTCATTAGTGCCAGTGGGGCACTAATTATTTTTTAGTTATGAAAAGGATGTGGGAGAAAGGCAGGGCTTTCAACTCCCATAGTCACTGTCTCAGAAATCCACAGGGCCAGTCCTACCTTGTCCTGTAGAGTTATGAGTTGGCGTTGCCTCAGTGGCAGAGAGACAGAGAGAGAGAGAGTCAGAGAACCCGTGGCATAGACCCAGGATACAATCCATGCCAAGACCCAAGGAGAGACCTCCCAGGCACCCTGGGCCCGTAGACGTTGAAAGGAGGCCAGGAGTTTCCCTTAGAACTGACAGACCTTTCCCTAGAGCTGGTGCCTGGATGTGAACTTCTAGCCTCCCAAGCGGAGAAAAAATAAATGTGTTTGTTACAGCCATCACCCGTCCTATCCCGCATCTGTAGTATACTCTGTACCACACACCTTTCCTCACCGGTACACACGTCCATACTACAGGTCTGTGTGCCTCCACACATCTGCGCCGCACATCTGTACTCTGTGTCAGTTCCCACATCGGTACCCCATGTCTATGCCACACGCCTGTACCATACATCTTTACCCCATGGCGTACACACAGCAACACCACATATCCTTAGCACATGACCATACGACACGTCTGTGCTCCTGTCTGTATTCACATGAGCACCACACCTCTGTACCTGACAGCTTTGCCACATGTCTGCCCTGCACAGCTTTCCACGTGCCTTACCACAAATCTAAGCGACATTCCTGAATGCACATTGGTACCTCACATGTATGCAGGCAGTTCTACCACACATCTGTACCACGTGTCGGTACCACCTGTCCTATCCCACGTCTGTATGGCAGGTCTGTATCCACGTCTGTGCCACACATGTATACACGCAGCTCTACCACACATCCATACATGTGTCTATGCAACATGTCCATCCACATGTCTGTGCACGTATGCCACCGCTGTACCCTGTACCCTGTCTCTCCCGCTGCACATCTACACCGCTTGTCTATACCACTGATTGGTGTGCACATGCGGGTCATATGCATCCGCTCCATGTCACAGCAGGGACACTGGTTAGGGCATGCTGGGCTTTGGAAAGACAGGTATGACAGAGAGAGTGGCGAGGACGCCAGGGGCTCTGGAGGCAGGAGATGAGGGTGGGGGGTTCTGGAAGAACTTTGGCTGAGGGAAGGAGTCCAACTCGAAGGTGACCTTGAACATGACAGGAGGGAGAGGAACTGTTCGGGCAACCACTGCTTCCCAAGACCACCCCTAGTCCTCTTCAGATCCAAAGACACTGGCTCCCAGCATGCACCCCCACTTCTCATCTGCATGCCCGGTGGGTGCTAACTGGGGGCCTGAGAGCCAGACCAGCCCTTCCTGGGAACAGGATGGCTTCTCATCCCTCTGTGGCCTGGTCTTTTCAGAATAGGCTCAGACCCAGAGAGACTTCCTGCTCAACTGCGGCTGCCCTCCTGGAAACCACTGGACCCTGGGCCGCTGGACACTGCTGTGCCAGGCGGCATGGAGGTCTGTCAACAAGATGAGGGGCCCCTGACCTCCGGGAAGAGAGCAAGGAGGTGGAGGCCGCTGTGTTCTCTGGGGCAGAGTGGACAGTGATCCCAAGGGCTTCCTGGCGGGGGGGCGGGGGGCGGGGGCGGCCTCCAACGCCTGGGGGTCTGTGTATATGCTGCGGGGTGGAGGGCATCGATGTTCCAGCCTGGTGCTTCCTCTCGGCTCAGGGAGGGAATTTCTGTCGCCCTATACTAACAGCAACTCAGCTGGCCAGAGGGGCCAGTACTCTTGGCTGGACTGCCTTGCTTGGTCCCAAGGCCAAGCTTCTACCTGGGGTCCAGGGCTCATCAGACACCCACAGGGTGGTTCGCCCTCCTCTGCTTTAGTCTCACCAAGCAGCTGGGAGAGTTGGTGGCTCAGAACCCACCTTCTTGTCCCTGCACCCCCTCCCCCGCCAAAGTTCCCCGGAAACAATTGTTGCCTTGGTTGGATTGTTACATAATGGAACTCCATCCTTGAAAAAGCCCAAGCAGGCTCCACTGGTGACAAGGGGACAGGTGTGTGGGTGATGGGTAGGGGGTCTCAGAGGCTAGGGAGAGCTTGCTCACCTGCCTGGTAGACACTCTGAGAAGTGTGGAATCCTGAGCCCGTGCGGCTTCCACGGGGCCCTGTTCCACAGCCTGGTCCTGGAGGCAGTGGCCTTTCTGAGTCACCTTCCGCGAAGGATGCTATAGACATGCTGAGTTCACAGGCGCTTGACACTCCGGCGGTGATTTTTGACAATGGGTCCGGACTCTGCAAGGCGGGCCTGTCAGGAGAGATTGGGCCCCGACACGTCATCAGCACTGTCGTAGGGCATCCCAAGTTCAAGATGACGTCAGCCGGAGCCAACCAGAAGAAGTACTTTGTCGGGGAGGAGGCGCTATACAAGTATGAGAACTTGCACCTGCACTACCCCATCGAGCGCGGCCTGGTCACCAGCTGGGACGACATGGAGAAGCTCTGGAAACACCTTTTTGAGTGGGAACTGGGCGTGAAGCCCTGTGACCGGCCGGTGCTCATGACCGAGCCTTCCTTGAACCCCCGGGAGAACCGCGAGAAGATGGCACAGATAATGTTTGAGACCTTCAACGTGCCCGCCTTCTACCTGTCAGACCAGGCGGTGCTGGCGCTGTACGCCTCCGCCTGCGTCACGGGCCTGGTGGTGGACAGTGGGGACGGGGTCACTTGCACGGTTCCCATCTTCGAGGGCTACTCCCTGCCGCACGCGGTCAACAAGCTGTACGTGGCGGGGAGGGACATCACGGAGCACCTCACGCGGCTCCTCCTGGCCAGCAACCGCACCTTCCCCTGCTCTCTGTACAAGGCCCTGGTGAATGACATCAAGGAGAAGCTGTGCTGCGTGGTCTTGGAGCCCGAGAAGGAGCTGTGCAGGAGACCCGAGGACCTCCTGAAGGAGTACAAGCTGCCCGACGGGAACATCATCCACCTCGGGGACCAGCTCTACCAGGCGCCGGAGGCCCTCTTTGCGCCCGACCAGCTGGGCATCCACAGCCCAGGGCTCCCCAAAATGGTCTCCAGCAGCATTATGAAATGCGACGCCGACATCCAGAAGACGCTCTTTGGGGAGATCGTGCTGTCTGGGGGTTCCACGCTGTTCCAGGGGCTGGACGACCGGCTGCTCAGGGAGCTGGAGCAGCTGGCTTCCAAAGGGACCCCCATCAAGATCACGGCACCCCCTGACAGGTGGTTCTCCACGTGGATCGGGGCCTCCATCGTCACCTCGCTGACCAGCTTCAAGCAGATGTGGGTCACTGGGGCGGATTTCAAAGAGTTTGGGACATCCGTGGTGCAGAGGAGGTGCTTTTAGGGGGCTCTGGGCACGGGCCGCCTGTGGTGGTGGTGTTAGTGGGCTACTGGTGGGGAATGGAGTAGCCTGTGGGCTTCATCGGGATGTTCAATAAAAGGGGAAAACGGTGGAAAGACGTGGGCATGTGGAGTGTATGGTTCCCTCTTAGTAGCATCCAACTTAATTTCCGATCCTGGCCGTGAATCTTGGTCAGGAAAGTCTATGTCTCTCACCCTCTCCCACTGCGCTTCTGGGCACCACCATTTCCTGGACTGATTTCCTTAACTTGAGCCCACGTTGCCTTCACCTCCAGAGATTGTCATCAAGGGAGATGACCAGGCCTCATGCCCAGAAACTTGGTTCAGAAGGGCCCTGGAATCTGCATTTTATATAATGCCTTAAGTCATCCTGAGAGTCACAGTGCCTATACACAGGGTCTTAGGCCATTCTGTCCTGGGACCCAGCGCCCAGGACAGAGGCAGCAGGCAGAATGGGGAGGGAAGAAAAGAAGGGTGCTCTCCTCTGCTTAGGGCCCAACAACCCTCCTGAGGGCAACAGGATTCTCCCTGTGCAATGACAAGACCGGTTGGCTAAATGTGACCCAACCAACTCCACTACCCTTGGGAGAGCAGGTGAGCCAGGTGCAGCAGGGGGAGGTTTGCTAGAAAATTGGCTCAGAGCGACTTTCTCAGGGGCGAGCTTCACTTTGCCATCATCCGCCAAAGATATCTGCGCTGGGTATAGAATCCACGGCTCATACTTGTTCCCTCTCAGCACCTGAAGCACGTTGTGCCAATTCCTTCTGACAGTGCTTCTTGGCCTTTCAGCTATGATCAAGTATAGTTCCTTCTGGCTTTCATCCTTTCAGATGGGAAATCCTCCGTCCTCCAACCGATACTCTCCTGTAAATAACCCATCACTTCTCTTTGGTTGATTTATTTTTTTCTTTGGTTGAGTTATTAGAACTCGGATTACAATGTGCCTTGATCTGGATTTCTCCGCGTTTACCCCTGTGTGGAGTTTGCTCAACCTCTCAGATCTGGAGACGTGTCTTCTGACGAATTTGGGAAATGTCCGGCTATTGCCCTGTCAGATGGTTTTTCAGTCTCACTCTTTGCCCCGCCCCGAGCCTCTCTCTGCTGTGTTCCTGATTATTTTCTCCCTCCAGGTCGAGGGCCACCTCTTGGTCTGTCACGAGCTGCACTGACCCCTGCCATCTCTGCCTTACTTTTGAATCTACACTGTGGCGTTATTGGAATTTCGGTGGCATGCATTTATTTTAATGACCACTTCTATTCAACTTTTTTTTTTCATTCTTGGGTTTGTACTAACTTCCATACCTTTGCTGAAAGTTTCTGTGTGTTTCAGGAGACCCCGGGTGCGTTTTTATTATGGTTAGTTTAAAATCCCCATCAGAGCATTTCAACAGCAGATTCAGCTCAGTGTTGGCACCTGTTGATAGTGTGTGTGTGTGTGTGTGTGTGTGTGTGTGTGTGTGTGTGTTTTCTCATTGCAGTTCTGTTTTGTTTTCTGATTCTTGGTATGATGAGTGATTTTCTATTCTACGCTGGATGATTGGCGTACTTTACGCCACTCTAAACCCTGTTTAATCCTTTAATGGCGGGGGAAGCAGGCCCCTTCTCGAGGTGCAATGTGAGGGCTGAGTAAGGCTGGGTGCACAGACTCAAGTGGCCCCCAGTGTCTCTCTTTGAGTGGGTGGAGTAACATAAGCCATTGGGCCCCCCTCACACCAGAGGAGAGGGGATCAGAATGTTGAATACTCCTGGTACCCACTGGCCCTGCTGACGTCTGGGATGGGGTGAAGCAATACCACCTAGACCTGAGACATATCCCTTGCTGCAGAGGGGTGGGAGTGGGGACTCACCTTTCTGCTGAACCCACTGAATGCATTGTCTTTATTGTCCTCTTCTTGGGAATAGCATCTGCTGTCTGTTTCCAGTGAGCAGGAGATGGATGATTAGCTCCTGGCTTAGTTCTAGTCGACCCTACAGGGCAGGGGGACTGGGGTAGAACTGGGGTAGGGTTGGATCTTAGATCAGTTCCCCGCTCTCGTCTAACCAAGAATTTGGGAGGGTATTGTGTTAGTCTGGGTAGACTAGAGAAACAAATCCATAGACCCTCATATGTGTATAAGAAAGAGCTTTATATACAAGAGCAACTGTACATTAAGAAAACATCCCAGCCCAGTCCAGACCAAGTCCATAAGTCTGATATTTGTCCATAGGTCCGATACCAATCTATAAAGTCCTCTTCAGACACACAAAAACACATGCAATGATGCCGAATGCAGGAATATCACAGGCCAGTGAGTGGATAGTCTTGTGGATCCAGTGATGGTGGAAGCATCTCAGAGCTGCCAGAGGTCTCCACGTGGCTCTCCAGGTCTGGGCGCTAGGGCAGTTCCATATGTCTTGTCAGCTACAAAGTCTCCCAAGGAGTGAGTAATGAGAGAGTGTGTCTCCCGCCTCCAAGGAGGAAATCCAGAGCTCCCAGAATTCTCAGGAGAAGGCCACACAGAGGCCTTGTTGGCTATCTCCTGATTGACGGCTAGACTCCACCCCTACACTCTCGATCCTCAAATTGACAGCCGATTATGCAATCACCAAAGTTAGTATGCAAAGACCTCCATGGTGACAGAACTGGAGTCTCCTGTCCGCAGGACCTCCTGTTGGGTAGATGAGACAATAAAGAAACACAAAGAACCAGTGTTCGGTTGCTTGTGGTGGCCGGAGGTCATCTTCCCACCTCCCATAGTCTTGCTGTGTTTGAGTGTTGGGTCGTTAGAATTGTAAGAGGAAGAAGAACTTGGTAGAAATGGGGCTCTAAATGAACGGTTTTATTTCCATAGTTCCCGAGGATTACAAGCGAATTTAGAGAGGGCTACTGCCCCGACTCCCGGTGCCTTGACCTTCATGTCAAGGCTCAGAACCTGTGGCCTTCCAAGGCTGTGCAAGGAAGGCTCTGAGAGCAGAGTTGAGCCCACATTTCCAGTCCAGGGTCCTTCCCTTCTAAACTTCTTCCACACCTTTCTCCACCCGAGGGCCTGTCTTCATGTGACTCAGCGGCACCTCAACATGCTAGTGAAGCAAAGCTCCTTGCTTCTGTCTCATGGAGAGAGTTAAAGATTATTGTGCCAACCTGGCCAATAGACAAAGGCGTGGGGTTAATTGAAGGGCAGAGAGAGAAATGGCTCGGTGAGGCTCGCCTTTCTAGTTCTCGGGTCTCTTGCTCTCTGATGGTCGCACCAGGGTGCAGCTGCCTTAGCCAGTTCCCTGCTTCAGCTGGCAAGACATCCTTGAGGAGAAGCCACATGGACCTACCCCGATGCAGCCCTGGGTGCTGGAGCAGCCCTGTGGAGACCCCTGCCAGCACGAAAATGCTTACACCTTCACTGATTCTGCTTTCCTCCTGCAGTCAGCATCATTGTGTGTGTTTTGTGAGACAGAGGAGGTCTTTGTGCATTGGTGTTGGACATATGAGTCAATGTTGGACTTGTGGGCGTGGGCAGCACTGGGTTGGGATGTTTCCTTGATGTGCTCTTGCCCTTGATATAAAACTCTCTCTTACACATATGAGTTTCTGTGGATTTCTTTGTCTAAAGTACCTAGATGAACACACTCAATGCACCTATTGAGCACGCACCACCTACTTCTCCTTAAATTGTGGCTGATGCTACTGCTCCTGTTATCCTGGTGGCGATGACAGTGGTGATGGGGATGGGGATGGTTAGTAGAGGGATGATGTGCTGGTGATGACAGTGGTGATGTGGATGGGGATGGTTACTAGAGGGATGATGTGGTGGGGATGGGGATGGGGATGGTTAATAGAGAGATGATGTGGTGGGGATGGGGATGGGGATGGTTAGTAGAGGGATGATGTGGTGGGGATGGGGATGGGGATGGGGATGGGGATGGTTAGTAGAGAGATGATGTGGTGGGGATGGGGATGGGGATGGGGATGGGGATGGGGATGGGGATGGTTAGTAGAGGGATGATGTGGTGGGGATGGGGATGGGGATGGTTAGTAGAGGGATGATGTGGTGGGGATGGGGATGGGGATGGGGGTGGGGATGGTTAGTAGAGGGATGATGTGGTGGGGATGGGGATGGGGATGGGGATGGGGATGGGGATGGGGATGGGGATGTGGTGGGGATGGGGATGGGGATGGGGATGGGGATGGGGATGGGGATGGGGATGTGGTGGGGATGGGGATGGGGATGGGGATGGGGATGTGGTGGGGATGGGGATGGGGATGGGGATGGGGATGGGGATGGGGATGGGGATGGGGATGGGGATGGTTAGTAGAGAGATGATGTGGTGGGGATGGGGATGGGGATGGTTAGTAGAGAGATGATGTGGTGGGGATGGGGATGGGGATGGTTAGTAGAGAGATGATGTGGTGGGGATGGGGATGGGGATGGGGATGGGGATGGGGATGGGGATGGGGATGGGGATGGTTAGTAGAGGGATGATGTGGTGGGGATGGGGATGGGGATGGGGATGGGGATGGGGATGGTTAGTAGAGGGATGATGTGGTGGGGATGGGGATGGGGATGGGGATGGGGATGGGGATGGGGATGGGGATGGGGATGGGGGTGGGGATGGGGATGGGGGTGGGGATGGGGATGGGGATGGGGATGGGGATGGGGATGGGGATGGGGATGGGGATGGGTGCAGTTTCAGACTACTAGGTTTTGTTCACTACTTTCTTAAGTTCGTACAGATGGAAAATCCCTTGCAGGGTCTGCAGCAGGAGCTTCAGATCACAGTGGCTTTTCCTTTTGACTTCTGAGAGAGGCTGTGGGTCCAGGTGGGTGCCACATAGGCTCTGCTCCAACCAGTGAGACAGCAGGAGTGGGAGTCGCTACATGTTCAGTTATTCCATCTGCAGCTTAAAGACCCTGCCTGGATTTAAGGGGTCTCTAACACACAAGGACCCAGGGGCAGGGTTGGCTAAGTCCAGGTTGAAGGGAGAACAGCCTGTCTCTAGCATTGTACTTTCAGGTCCTGGATGTCAGGGGCCACAGAAGTCCCCAAGCCTTTGTGTTCGATTGTGTTGTCAAGAGAAACAAACCAGTGACTCTCATCTATATACAAGAAAGAAGGTGTCCAAGCTCAGGTCCATAGGTCTGATGTTAACTGAGCCCTCTTCAGACTCAGCTAGCTGCAAGCTGATGACACTGAACGGTGAAGCCAGAAGCAGGTGACCACAGGCCTGTGAGTGCAGAGATCTGAGGGCGGTGGAAGCATGGCATGGCGCTGAAAGTTCTAAGGATCAGTTGGCCCATGTGGGCCACCCCTGGAGGCAGCCACAGAGTCCCAGGGAAGCCCCAGCAAAGGTGAAGGTGAAGTGACTGAGAGGAATCATCTGTTCCATCTCCCACACACAGAAAAACCAGACCTTAGGGAGCTGCCACCAAGCGACCGCATGACTGACAGGGAGATATCTGCTCCTAGCCAGGAGTGTCTAGTGGACATGACCTCTGACTGCCACACTCCTCAAGGCCACCCTGCCCCATACTGCACCTTCCTGTCATCACTGGTCCCCTCCTGCTCTTTCCCATCATTCCCCTTCCAGCATGCACCTTTCTCATTCAGCCCCACCCCTTCTGTCATTTCCCATCCTGCCCTTTCCCATCTTGTAATCATACTCATTCTGCCCCTTCATCTGCCCCTCCCAATCCTATTACCTTCCATCCTGCTCCTTCCATTGACCCTCCCCATCACATTCCTGTCCGTCCTGCTTCTTCCCATCAGGATCACTCACATCAGATGCTCAAGATTTTTCTGATGGGCAACATTTGGGCTTGAGAATTAATAAAAATATTACATGCTTCTCAGAATCCTGTGCCGCATCCCTCCTGTACTGACATCAACAGGGTGGGCAGCCTCCTTCTAGGGAACATGGGCCGAAACCCTTTGCACCTTGACAGTGTTGCGGAGATATGGGTGGGCACACCTTGTCTTGGATGCTCCAGGTCTGGGGACAATCTTGTCCCCACTGTTTCCTTCCTGTGGCTACCCTATGGCTTCCTGAACTGTCCCCACCCACACCCCCTAATCAGGCAGGGTGCGGGACCAGGTTGCAGATGCAATGTCATTGAGATCAGGGTGGAGGGCAGCCTCTTCAGGCTGTCTTCAAGACAAGACACTCCCCTCTGGAGCAAGGCATCCTGGGAGCACAGCCCTCGCAGTTACACTCCACCCCCAGAGCACACCCTCCCTGTGCAAACCATCCTCAAAGGTCACCAAGATTCAGGAACCCTGGTCTCCACAGCCCAACTGTCCAGTCACTCTGCATGCACCAGAGAAGGCCCGCCCAGTCCCAGGTACCCTCTGTGTCACTCCCGCCCCTGTGGTGACACAGCCACATCTGAAGAGGGAAGAGGCACCTACTGATCTGGCTCCTCATCCCTGCCACTGAGCAGTCAGCTCTCCAGATGGGGTGGTCCAGGAAGTGCCAGCTGGAGGTCCCAGGCCCACCACCAACTTGGGGTTTTCATTTTGGGATCCTTGTGAAGTGGGGGTTACACTGCTGGGAATCTGTGTGGGAGGGGGTACCCAGCCTGTGTCGAGGGTGCTAAACAGCCAGAGATGCTCAGGACTCTGTGCTCCCACCATGCCCCTCACCAATCCCCCTTGATGCCACCCAGAGGTTTGGGGGCCCCTGTGAGAGAGCCTTCTCCACCTGGGATGGAGTTGAACCGAGCAAGGGCTGAGCCCAGGGCCATTGGGGGAGGTGCCTGGGGCCTAGAATCCACCCCTGCACCCCACCCGCCTTGCCTAGAATATGCCTCATAATCCGCTGCTGGGGCAGCGAGGGCATGGTGAAGCTCGTCAGGGAGGGGACAGCTTCCCCAGAGCCTGAGTCCCCCCACCATCCAGCTCAGGGCCTTGATCCACCATGGGACCGTGTAAACCCGTGAAGTCCAAGTGCAGACCCCATAGACATTCTGAGCTCACCGAGGTCCAAGTGAGCATGGACTTCCAGCTGCCTGGGAGTGTAGGCTCCTGCTCTGCTAATCTCTGAGATTGTAAGAAGGTCCAGGGGCCAGGGTGCAGGGGGGCTGGTTTGAGGCTGACAAACATATGCCCCTTCCCGCACCCACAGCCTCATGCTGACCCCCAGCACCTCTGTGAACAAATCCAAGGCCATTTCCATACCACTGAAGCCAAGGTAGGTGGTCTTCCAGAGGCTTAAGAGCAAGAGAGGGTGGCTGTGGGCAGAGGGGATGAGGGTCCTGCCTGACTTTTGGTGCCCTCCAAAGACCCACAGAGAGCACTCAGCCTGGCCGCCTGGCGCCTGACTTCCTGTCGACCCTCCCCCCCCAAGGCAGGGCAGCACTCCCTGCAGTGTGGCCCTGTACCCGGCTCCCAGCAGCAAAGACGGGCTGGAGGCTGGCTCTCCATCCCCACCCAGTGCAAAGACACAAGCCCACTTGCCTTCTGTCGGCTCGGTCAGAGTGGACACAGTGCATGCTGCATGTCACCAGATGCTTGGAGGCAGAGGAGGGGCCTGGGGGGGGGGCAGTGCGGCTAGTCCGTGTCTCAGTGGTTGGGCTGCAGCTATGAGCTGAGGGGGCAGGGGCTTCCCAGACCGATCAAGGCCCGAGACTGAGCCTCTGTTTCCTCACAGACCGGCTGGCAGCCTGGCACAGAGCAGTGTTGAAATGGAAAAGAGCAGATTCACGAGTGGTGAGGAGGGTGCGCTCACTCCTGGCCCTGGCCCACCCACCCACCCAGCTGGTGCCCAGCCTCTCCCCAGACCCCGCTGGCAGGGACTGACCTGGGAGAGCGGGTGTCAGGAGGGAGTGACTGGGAGCTCGGATGCTGAGCTGGCTGTGGAGTCCCCGGAGCAGGTGGCCACCAGAAACTCTGGCAGCTGGGAGAGTGTCCCTCTCCAAGTGCCACCCTGTGTCTGTCCAAGAGGAAATCCCAGCAACCCAGAGTAGTTTGATGCCCTCCTGGTCCAACGCAGAGGAAGCCAGGGCCAGTGCCAGCCCTGAGGTCTTGATAAAAATGAAAGGCTCTCTACTGCACAGGCCCTGTCTGGCTGGGGTCCCCTTACTGCCAGGCTGCATTTGCCCAAGTCCCACTGAACCAGCCGGCCGTGTCTCCCCTCACATGGGCTTCGGCTCTGAGCCAGGCTCTCGGGTCCTCATAAAGGCTTTGCTGCCCGGTGTCAGGCCTGCTCTGAAGGACAGTCACCTGGGCCTCTCATAGCTGAGTGCTGGGGACGGTCTGGTTACAATGCATGTATTGTCGTGGTCTGCCCACGGAAATGTAAGACGGCGAGTCCCGACTATCACACACAACGCATGGGGCTGGCTCCAGCCCCCCTCACGGAGACACTGTGCTGGGGTCCCTCCCGTCACGGCAACCTCTTCTTCCTGCACCCACTTTTTGGCGGTGGCTGGTGAGGAGGGCGGAGGCCCAGGCCAGCTTCACACCTGAGCCATCTTGACCAAGGTCAGGATCCGGGAGCAGGGCAAGGCCCAAAAGGCATGCCCAAAAGCAGGGCATGGCCTGGCTGGTGACAAGGAGGTCGCAGCTTCCTTCCCCAGAGAAAAAGCATCCTTGCTTCACAATTGTCTCCTGACCCGAGGCCACACTGCGCTGGCAGGACCCGTGGTGACTCTGGGGGAGGGCAGTCGGAGGGTGGAGGCGTCCCCGAGGCCCACTGCTGCCTCACCAGCCAACTCTGGCCAGGGGTGGCCACTCTGAGCCCCCAGGGGCTGGGGCTCTGTGCACCATGGTTAGGGTGCCTGTCAGGGTCCAGGACCTCACGCGAGAGGTCCCCAGGGGCTGGAGCCGCGCTGCCTGCCTCCCCCGGAAGGCATGAGATGGGAGGCTGCCCTGATCGCTGCCCTGGGCCCCCTTCAGGCTGTGCCGAGAGCCCTCAGCCAGCGTAAACCGATACCTCACAGTTATGCAACCAGGCGGCAGGGATGGCTACAGTGACCAGCCAAAACAAGCAAGGCCGACTCCAGAGTGTGAAATCGCAGCCCAATTACAGGGCGCATGGGGCGGGGTGGAGCTGGACCGGGATGAGACTCTCTTAGGCCGGGCAGAGGGGCCAGAGGTCCGCCCACTCTGCTGAGACAGGCCAGGGCCCATGGCCACCTCGGAGCCCTGGGGAAGATGGGGAGACTTCCAGAGCCTTCTCCTCTTTCCCCCAATTAGACCAGAACAGTTCACACAGAAACCCTGTGTGTGAGAGAGAAAGGGAGAGAGAGAAGAGAGACAGAGAGATACAGAAAGACAGAAAAACCCCTTTGTGTGTGTGTGTTTGTGTGTGTGTGTGTGTGTGTGTGACAGAGAGATAGACAGAAACCTGTGTGAGACACACACAGAGAAGCAGAGAAATGCATGAGATGGACAAATGTAGAGATACCTTCCTGTCTGTGAGAGAGAAATTCATGTGTGTGTGCGCACGAGAGAGATAGAGACAGACAGAGAAACGTGTGTGTGTGTGCGAGAGAGAGAGAGAGAGAGAGGCAGCTAAGGCCATATTTCAACGTGGCTAGGCCACGATTCTCAGTGGTCTGGCAGATATTTTACCATCACCCTCCATTTGGTGGGCTCATGGGAACAGCGAATCCATTGGAAGAGGAGTTTCTATGGGCGTGTGGCTCTATAAGAATGTTCTGGCCAAGCTTGCCCTTTATCCATCTTGCACTCAGTACGTCATCCTCTGGCCTCTGCTTCTGCCTGATGTGTCTGTTTGGGTTGAGGTTCCTCGGTTCTTTCAATCGCATGAGTCAGGAGAAGCCTCCACCCTGATGCCTGACCCAGGCATTCAGGTCTTGCCAGCCTCCACAACCGCCGGAGCCATTGAGGTTACATACATCTCTCTGTTGATTCTTACATGTCTGTCTGCGCCCCTACTGTCACTCCTCTACACAGCCTAACTTAAGACACAGAGAGACACTCAGAAAAGGCAGAGGGAAAGAGACTGCTGCAGAAAGACTGAGAGACGGGGGGGGGGGGGGGGCAGGGTGACACCCAGTTTCTCTTGGTGCTCCCAAGGAGCGTGCATACTTAGTCTGTGTATTTAGCACGTGTTAGGTACACTATGCTCTCTGCCAGGCAGCCAGGGCCACCCCGAGTCTCAGCACTCACAGCTTGGCTGTCACCAGAAGCTCACGCAATGGAGAGGTCAGGTGCTGTTGGTAAGGGCTGATGAGACCCCCATACTAGGGTCCCCCACAATCCAACATGGGGACCTGTGTGTAGCCCAGGCCCCATATGTACTTATCACGTGAGGAATAAATGGGGGATGAGTGGCAGGGCCTCATGAGTGGATGGACAGGGGATGCAAAGACAGAGGACAAAAAGGACCCCCATGTGTGGAGGGGACCTCTCCTGCTGCTGTGTCTCCCAAGACAAGCTGTGCAGCCAGAGGCCCATGCCAAGGGAGGCACTGCCCCCCAGAAGGTCAGCCCTGGAGGGCACATATATCCCCCAGCCTGGATGCTGGGCACACAGGACAGGGTGTGACTGGCGTCTGCCTGCCCACGGAGCAGGACAGAGGTAACCCCAGGTCTACGTGGGAGGCTGGCAGGCAGGCAGCAGAGCGCTCCAGAAAGATCTACAAGGGTGGAGGGACGTCCTTCGTGGGGGATGAGGGACCTTTTATCTCTCAGGGAGCTGGGCGAACGTTTCCCATAAAACATCCCCAAGATCATAAATCAGAGAAGTGGAGGCCAGGTTCTATAAAGACCTTAAAATATCACGGCCATTCGTGTGGGAGACGAGGATGTTAGCCAGAAGGAGCCGTGGGCCCGGCAGGCTCTGGGGTTCCAGGGAAGCAGAAGTCCATGGATGGGGCATCACCACAACCCCTGAGATCCTGCAGACCCGCCAGCTTAGCTCCAGCCTCGCTGGGGCCCTGGGCATCCACATTTCACAGGCTAACCCTCAGCTGGTGGGGTGGGAGCATCTGAGAGGGAGGGCCTTCTACACTCCCAGAAGGCCCAGGGGGGTTTCTACCCCCCTCTCCCCAGGGTGGGGTAACAGCAACTCCCAGGTAGTCCCTCACCCCGTGGGCCAGCACTGCACTGGACACTGCAGACTGAGGAAGAGTCAACATCCTGACCACACTTGTCCTGACACCAGGGATGGCACCTGTGCCCTGAAACGGCTATTCACTAAAGGCCACATGGGCTGGACATCTCAGTCCCTAAAGGTGGCAAAAGACTGTCCACAGCTCAGTGTTGGCCCCGTGTCCTCATCCACAGCCGCCTGTCTTGGAGAGCAGTGTGGGGTCTCTCGCTGGCTGGGGACCGGGGTCAGGTTGACCTAGAAAAAAGTGCAGAAAGACATGGAAGATGGTGCAGGGGTCCTTGAGACCAACTTGTGCACAGGAGCTGACTGACATTACCAAGGACAAGGGCCAGCCATACAAGGCATCTCCAGCCAGTTCTGAGCTGACCTTGAATGCATGCCCAACCCCGTGGCTGTCCAATGGACCCCAGGGCACAGAGCCCCTGGCAAGTAGAACTGTACGCCATGGCAGTACATTCAGAAGCCGATCCCAGGCCTTTCTCCCAAGACATCTCTGGGCGAACTCTCACCTCTAACCCTTCAGTTAGCAGCTGAGGCACCAGCCTCAGTGAGGCACTGTCAGCACCAGCATGGGACTTACAGCAGGGCCACTCATGTCAGCAGCCCAGGCCTGAGAGTCAGCTCATAGGAGGAAGTGGGGACAAGGGTGGAGAGGCAGGCGGGTGGAAGTCACCACTGACCTGGGTACTGCTGGGGAGGCAGTGGTCCTTGAAGTCCAGAGCCTGTTTCCTCTAGCGAGAGCCTGGGTCTGAGCACAGCCTCTGCCCTGAAGGTGGGTGCCCAGGAGTGAGAGCCTGGCTCTGGGTGCAGCCTCTGCTTGAAGGCAGATGCCCAGGAGTGAGAGCCTGGCTCTGGGTGCAGCCTCTGCTTGAAGGCAGATGCCCAGGAGCTCTCGTCCAAGTGGTCCTCACTCTCCCCGCTCTCAGGCCAGCAGCCTGGCTATCTGATGATATGGGCATCTGCACCAGCAGGCGCTACGGATTCTTTCTCACCCAGCTCACCACATGAGCAGTTTCTCCGGGTCACAGGAACACCCTACACTGGGTGCTGGCGCCGAGGGGCGGCTTGTCCAAGTGTTCTGGCCATGGGCATGTTGCCCACCTTGCCCCAGATGCCCAGTTCTACCCACCTGCCCACAAATGCACAGGTGCTTAAGAGGTGGCCACGTCTGCATGCAAAACCCACAGCAAACAGGTGCTTGGGGCATCTGGAGGCAGAGGGTGAACCCCTGGGTGTCCACACCTCCCTCGGCCCTGAGTCCACGCAGCCGCCGGGAAGCTGACTCTGCAAAGGGGCAAAACACATACTGCTTCCAAGTCCACGTGTTTGCCATGACCATGGTCTTGTTTCGCTCGGTTGCTCTGGGAGGTGCTGGGGGCCCATTTGAGTGGGTTTTTCTTGCGCCGTTTTTCATTTGGGAAAGTTGGTGGGTAGGAAAGGGAAGGAAGGAGTCAAGTGCTTGAAATACAAATAAACCTGGGAAACCGCTGCCGTAAACCACAGCGAAGCCCAGAATCAGGAGGAAAAGCCTCTCCTGGGCTGCAGAACTTCTCCCGGACTGCTGAGCCTGTCCCCGGCAGCATCACCTGCCCTGAGCCTGCGGGCAACCGGCTGGAAGGAGCTGACAAGTTCACTTGCCTGGTGGGTTTTCTGGCACTCCGTGGCTGTGAGGTCCCCCACCCGCCTGCTCCCACCTGCTGCACCTCAGGGGTCCCTGGAGGCTCTTGAAGGCTATAGAGAGATCCACACGCTCACAGAAGCACTCGCAACCCAACACTCTCACACATGCACGCTCAGGCACACCGCACTCCCCACCCACACACCATTGAGTGACGCCCAACAGTGAACTGTGGACACCATGCAGCCCCCCTCCCCATGGCCACGCCCTGCAGTGCTACTGGGATGCCAGCGGTTAACAGAGCAGCCGCCGGAGTGACTTGAGAATGACAGTGCGTGCATGTCATCCTTGGCCTGAGCCCCGGCCGGCAGAGTCAGGGACAGGACAGGCGTGTGCAGGGACCCCTCCCAGAGCCGCAAGGCTGATCCCAGGCTGGGGGGCTGTCTTCAATCAGGGAGAGCCAAGGAGAGGCTCCAGATTCAATTGCACCCTGATAGCATCTGGCACAGGGAACATCGACTGTGGCTTGCTTAGAGACTGGAGGGTGGAGTGGGGTAAGACCTAGAGGCTGGGATGTTCCCTGGCCAGAAGCCCCAGCAGCCCCTGGGCCGAGCTGGGCAACAGTTCTGGAATGATCTGAAGGCCCCTTACAGTGTAAGGCTTACACTCCAGGGTGGAGACGCTTGGGCTGGGTGTCTAGTCTCATAACGATGCTGGGGGTGCAGGGGGACAGGCGAGCCTGGGGAAGAATGCTGCTCCTGTCCCCAGAGGCCCGGGAGAGGCTTTGCCTAGGAGCCAGAGGGGCCTCTGCATGCCATGGTTAGTAAGGGTGGCAAGAGTTCTCAGATCTGCCAGCAGCTGCCCCGTGTCTCCTCACATTCTCCCGGCTCCTGCCATTTGGAGAAACCGAGATCTTTTCAAAATCACATGGGGGGAAAAAAGAAAGAAAGAAAGAAAAAAGCAAGCCCATCTCCTCGCGCAGACTCTGTAAGCTGATCTTTCCTACGGTGCCCTGTGAGATTCCCAGACTCCAAACACGACCATTCTCCCCAACCCCAACTCCTACATCGGTCCCGGGTCTGAAGCAAGCCCGGCGTTTCTGCTGGGACAGCGAAAATCCAGCCGCCCATCTCAGCAGAATGGCACAGCTGCCTTTACTTAAATGTCCCTCTCCCTGTCCTGGCATGAAGAGTGAAGGCTCGGCCACGCCCTGGGACAGCCACCAGGCTCCAGCCATGGGGACAGATGCAGGAAGGCTGGTGCCCATTCTCTGCTGGCTGGGACCTCCCCACTGCAGGCCTCTCCCTGTGAGGTCCTTCCCCTTTCCTATGGCACCTTTTCCCCATTGGGACCCCAGGTAGGGGGTAGAAGAGGGGTGGGGGCAGGAATAGGAGTTCCGCCTCTGGGTGTGACATCTGTCCTGGAAAGGAGCTGAGGGAGAGGGACAAGTGTCCACTTGGTGAAGGAGGAGGTCAGTGATAGCTTGGAGCTGGAGTGTCTGTCCCTGGAAAGGCTGGGGGCTGCCTGAGGCAATTGCTGTGTGCCATGAGTTCCAGCAGCCTGGCTGGGACAGTCTACAGTGCTGGGGGGCAGGGTGGGGGTGTTGGATTGATTCGGGCTCTCAGGACAGGCTGGGAGAACTGCCCAGGTCCCACCCCTGAGGTCACATGCCTAGGCAAGGAGGAATGAGGTGCTGGTTGAACCGTTTATAGCAAGGGCCAAGGGGTACCACCCAGAGGCTGCACCTCAGTTGTCGGGGGACTGTGTGAAGAAGACGCCAGGTTCACGGACCCCTCCCCACCCCAGCGCTTTGGTCTTCCACAGAGCGTCTTAAGCAGAGAAAGCTCAGAATCCTCTCTTTCCACCACCACCACCACCACGGTCCAACCTGCAGGCCCAGGGCCCTGCTCCTCAGCTCCCTTCGGGCAGCACTTCCCTGAGGTAGCTAAGGGTGGACTTGAACCTCCCCCCACCTCTCCATTTGCAGCTCAGGAGATCCAGGGCCAGGAAAACACACACGCATTCTTGTCTCAGGGCTGCTACCTCACTCTGTTTGTCCTGCTTGCTCCAGGGGCTGCCATTCCTTAAGCCCACCCCCACTCATTCGCTCACCTGCACCTGGGGGGAGCAACATCCCGGCAGGGGGCTTGGTCCTCATCACTAGCATGACTAGTGTCTGGTTTCCTATGACTTTTCCACCGGATGACTGCCAGTGCTGTGTTGCTCAGGAACCATCGAGTCGATTCCCACCTAAAGCAACCCTCTGACCCATAGCATCCCGGTACGTGCTTCCAGAACGGAACATTGCGCGATTTGGCGCCATCCTCACAATCGGTGCCCTGCCTGAGCCCACTGTTGCCGCCACGGTGTCAATTTAGTCCTTCGGGGTCTTCCTCTTTGGTGCTGCCCCTCCACTTTGCCCAGCCTGGCACCGTCTCCAGAGACTGGTCTCTTCTGACAACACGCCCAAAGTATGTACGACGAAGTCTTGCCAACCTTGTCTCTAAGGAGCCCTCTGACCTTACTGCTTCCAAGACAGACTGGTTTATCCTTTAGGCGGCCCATGGTACTTTCCATGGCTTCCCCAGCACCCCAATTCTGATGCGTCCATTCTTCTCTGGTCTTCCTTATTCAATGTCCATCTAACTGTAGAGGAAGGCTGAGGTGTCTGTCAGTAGCTCTTCCTTTTGTGTGCATGTGTGTGTCAATAACTTTTGTAAGGAATGCCCTTATTATTCTTGGTTTTGTGTTAAGGCTGCAGGGTTGTGATCTCAGGACAGCGCGCGTGGAAACCAGGGCAGGTTGGTTCCTTCCCTTTTTGGCTCTTGCAGCCCTCAGGTCTTGTCTGCTTCTCAGGGAGGTGGGTAGACCACCCGTGCGCTGTTGGACAGCTGGGGAGGCACCAGGTATCCTAGCCTTGTTCCCGGACACGGTTTTCTGAGACTCTGAAAAGGCTATCAATTTACCTCTATCAAAAGCTTGTGCTGCACCGGCCCACTTCTCGTCTCCCAGTCCACTAGCGTGGCTTAATCCGTTTTCTGGTTTAAAACTACCTTTACCTTTGGGAGGCAAACCAGACTTGACTTGCTCATGATGCAAATTCTGCCCCACCCACCCACCTGGTTTTATGGTAAACCATTTCAAAGATTCAGAAAAGTTGTCAGAGCCTTACGGAGAGCACCCATACATCCACAACCTAGAGTCTGTCAGTAATGCTGTGTTGTGTGTCGATCTACGTGTCCAGTCCTGTGTTCGTTCATCAATCCCTCTTATTTTTGTTGCTCTTTTTAAAATGGTGTTTACTGGGAATTCAGTGAATATTTATAGGATAGATTATCCATTTGACATCCAACAATTCATGCACATTTTGTGTTGACTCATCGATGGAAAGGTTTTATCCCTTTCCCACGTCCTCTCTGTGTCTCCAGTTTCCTTCAATCCTTCTTTCTCAACCCTCTGAGCTCTGCTCTTCGTTCAATACCGCTCTTTGGCTCAAAATGACCGGTGACTCCACCATGGGGTCAAGTGAGTTCCACACCTAAAGGATACGGGTCAAAGTCTCACTACCGGACCAGCAAGTCTGTCCTCTTTTGTGACTTTGAGTTTTGTTCTGAATTTTTTATGTCATTCTAGCCAGGACCTTCCAATGCAATCCTTTTCAGAGTACCAGCTGGTGGCAGCTGGGCACCATCTAGTGCTTCTGGTCTCAGGGTGGTGAAGAAGGTGGTTTGCGTGGCCCATTAGTCCTTTGGACGAATGGTTTGCGTCTCTCCTCTGATTGTCACGACTCTTCTTTCTTCTAGATGGAGAGAGACCAATGGTTGCAACTTTGATGGCTGCTCTGGAATGTTTGAGATCCCAATCACTACTCGTCAGTTACCAATGTAAAACATTGTACTTACGAACTATGTTCTGCCGATAGACCTTGTCCCCCAAGACTGTGGTCTTGATGTCCTAGGCTTAGGGACTCATTCCCTTGAGGAGTTTTGTTAAATTTAAGAAGTATTCGTACTCTTGCTTCCTGTATGCTTCACTACATTCATGAGTATCTTTGTAGCAAAGATAAATACCCTATATAGAACTGTTCTATATCAAATCTTTTTATATTCAGAGGTATTCTGTTGTATTAGGTACAATCCATTATAGTCTGACATATCCAGCACAAAGTGACCCTGTGTACGACAGAGAGAAACATTGCCCGGTCCTGTGCCATCCTCACGATTGTTCTGATGTTTGAGCCCAGTCCTGAAGCCACGGAGTCAACCCACCTTGGTGAGAGTCCTTCTCTTTTTCCTCTGCCCAAGCTACTTCCCCAAGCGTGATGCTCTTCCCCCAGGGACCGGTCTCTCCTCCCAACAGGTCAATGCATGTGAGACAAAGTCTCACCATCTTTGCCTCCAAGGCACCCTCTGGCTGCACCTCCTTGTGGCAGTCCACGGTACTCTCAGTCTCCTTCTCCAGCACCACATTGAAGCCCATCGGTTCTTCCTCCGTTGTCCTTATGCATTGTCCAGCTTTCGGGTGCTTGTGAGGCTGTTGGAAGTACAATGGCTGGGTCAGGCCCACCGGAGCCCCCAAAGTAACCTTGCTTTTCAACACTTTAAGGAGGTCTTGTGCAGCAGATTTACCCAATGCAATGTATCCTTGGATCTCTTGACTGCTGTTTCTGGAGCATTGGTTGTGGATCCAAGCAAGATGAAATCCTTGACAGCTTCAATCTTTTTCTATTTATCATGATGTCACCCTTTCGTCCAGATGCGAGGATTTTGGTTCTCTTTACATTGAGTCAGAATCCACACTGAAGGGTGCAATCCTTCAGCGAATGCTCCAAGGTCCTCAATCTCAGCAGGCAAGATTGTGTCACCTGCATATGACAGGTGATTCATAAGCCTTCCTCCAGTCCCGATGCTGCATTCTTCCTCATATCGCCCAGCTTCTCTGTTGTGTGCTCAGCACACAGGCTGAATAAGTCTGGTGAGAGGACACAACCCTGACTCACACCTTTCCTGATTGCAAACCATGAAGTATTTCCTGGCTCTGTTTGCACAACCGCCTCTCCATCCACGTACAAGTTCTGCAAGGGCACCATGAAGTGGTCCGGAATTCCCATTCTTCTCCAGGCTATCCATCGTTTGTTGGGATCCATATAGCTGAATGCTTTTGTAGGATTAATAAAACACAAGTTAACATCTTTGTGGGCTTCTCTGCTTTCAGCTAAGATGTTTCTGACACCAGCGATGATCCTCCTTCTTCCGTGTTCTCTTCTGAACCCTGCCTGCCCCTCTGGCAGCTCTCTGTCAATGCACTGCTGCGACTGTTGCTGGAGGCTCTTCAGCAAACACTTACCGGCATGTGATGTTCATGATGTTCTGTCATGTGAGCATTCTGTTGGGTCACCTTTCTTGGAAATGGGCCCAAATAGGATCTCTTCCAGTTGCTTGGCCAGGTATCTGTCTCCCAAATATCTTGACCTTGATGAGTGGAATGCTTCCAGTGCTTCAGCGTCTTGTTGAAACATTTCAATTGGTATTCTATCAATTCCTGGAGCCTTGTTTTTGACTAATACCTTCAGGACAGCTTGGACTTCTTCCTTCAGGATCATTGATACTTGCACACATGCTGCCTCCTGAAATGGTGGACTGTCGACTAGTTATTTTTGGTAAAGTGACTCTGCGTCTTCTTTCTATCTTCCTCTGAGGCTTCCTGCATCATTCAATAGCTTGTCCATAGACTCTTTCAATACTGCAACTCGCAGCTTGACTTTTTTTTCCTTGAGTTCTTTCGGTTTAAGATCTGCTGAGCCTGTTCTGCCTTTTCAGTTTTGTAGCTCTAGGGCTGTGAACATTTCACTAAACTATGTTATTTTGTCCTCTCGAACTGCCCTTTGGAATTTTCTGCTCAGCTCTTTGATGTCTTAATTCCTTCCATTTGTGTTAGTCCATCATGAAGAGCAAGTCTCAGAGTCTCTTCTGCCCCCACTTTGATCTTTGCCCTCTTTCCTGTCTTTTTAATGAGTGTCTGCTTTCATCGTGAAAGACGCTCTTGATGTCCTCCTGCAGCTCATCAGCTCTCCCGTCATCGTGTTCAATGCAGCAAAACTGCTCCACAGATGTCCTTGAAATCCAGGTGGGGTAGACTCACGGTCATGTTCGGGCTCTCATGGGCTTGTTTTCATTTTCTCTGGCTTCACCCTGAACTTACATATGAGCAATTGATGGCTTGCTCCGCAGTCGGCCCCGGCCTGGGTTCAGCCACTGATGCGGAGCTTCCCCAGCATCCATCCTCACAGAAGTCGTCAACTTGATTTCTGTGTATTCCATCTGGAGAAGTCCACGCGTGTAATAGCATTTTGTGTTTTTGACAAAAAGTTATTTGCAAAGAACAAGTCATTGGTCTTGTAAAATTCTATCATTCACGCTCCAGCTTCGCTTCTTTCATCAAGAATATTTTACAGCGACTGTTCCTTCAACTTCGTTTTCACCGTGTGAGCTCCAATTGACCATAATTATCAATGCATCTTGATTGTATGCTTGACTCATTTTGGATTGAGGATGTTGGTCGAATTCTTCCGTTACTTCATCACTAGCTTCTGTGTTTGGGGCATAAATTTGAATAATAGTTGTAGTGATTGGGATTCCTTAAAGGTGACAGCATTGTATTTCAAAATAAATCTTGAAATGTATTTTTTGACAATGAATACAATGCACCTGCAAGGAATTCCAATCATTCCCAGCATAGCAAACCTTACGATTTTCTTATTCATGATGGCCAATAGCAGTTCATTTCAGCTCACTAATGACTAGGATATTGATCTTTATGATTCCACTTCATTTAGGGAGACTTCCAATTTTCTTAGATTCATATTTTGTACATCCTAAGTTTCCATGATTTGCAGATATTTGCAGCTGTTTGTTCTCATTCTGAGTCGTGCCCCATCAGCAAATGAAGGTCCTGAAGGCCTTACTCCATTCAAGTCACCATGGTCAAGTCCACTTTGAGAAGGCAGTGCTTCCTCCATCACAGATAGAGTGCCTTCTGACCTGAGCGGCTCATCTCCTGGAGCTCTCGCTGACTCTGTCCTGCTGCTTTGCTGTGGGCCTTCCACATCAGATGATGCTTTGTTGCTGTCCATAGGTTTTCAGCAGCTACTTCTGCTGAAACGGACAATGATTTCTTTTTCACAGGTGGCTTGGCTTCTTTAGCTATTTTCTAGAAAAACTCCTAGACTTTGAAATTTTGTGCAAATAGGATGAAACATTATTGATTATTTTCATGAACTTTTTCGAAACCCTCTCCTAAGATCGAAGCCATGTATTCCTTGACAATGCTATTGATATTGAGCTCTTTTTAATGGCAGGGGATGGCTTTGATTCCCACTGCTCATCTACTTTAATTTTTTTCATTTTTTGGACCAGGTTTGGCATTGCGTTATTTTTTCCCTAAAGGTGTCCATTTTTAACTCAAAGTCTCAGCTGCCTACCAGTCTCAAAGAAAGCCCTGTGCCTCCATCTACCTTGGAGCATAGAGTGGGAAGGGCTCCTCCGTGCTGCAAAAACCACAGTCACGGGGACCAGCCTTCCAGGAACAAGGTGAATCTGGAGTGGGCTCAGCAGCACTTGAACCACCACCCTTCCCCCTCCCTCTTCCTAAATTTGGAGGAACCGATATTATCGCACTAAAAGGGAGAGCACATTCCCTAGGGAAAGGTCCGATGGAGACCTGCACTCAATAGCTCTGAGATCAGTGTCATTTCCTCGGGGATCACACCTGGTAAAGTGAATCGTGACACCTGTCTCAGGTGTGTACAGAGGACCAGGTAGATCATGGCATTTGCCTGGTGGCCCTCACAATCGCACCAATAGAACTCAACTGGTCCAATCGGGAATGAGGAACTTGGTCTCCCAGCCTCTGTCCTTAGGCCGTAGTTCCTCCTATCGTGGGACTGTCCCAGCTCCTTGTCTAGAGAGACTGAGCCCAGAGCTCTTGATGAGCGGAGGGGCTGTGGGCTCCGAGAGACCATAGCAGCGAGACTTTACAGGGCTAAATCCCAGCGAGGAGAGTGCCATTGAAGAGAGGGCCCCACAGACCTGCGGGGAGAGCTCTAGAGTCTTCAGCTGATTCCCACATGCTTGTGGGGCAGTGAGTTTGGGAAACGACCTAGGCCCTGGTAAAGAGCCCCTGGTAAAGAGCCCCTGGTAAAGAGCCCCTGGTAAAGAGCCCCTGGAAGGGAGCAGGTGAAACAATCCCCAGAGCACACAGAGAGCTGCGAGGGGTTCATGCTCCCCCCTCCCCAGATGGGGGCTCTTGCAGTAGACAGTCTCCAGGCAGTGCCTTCAAAGGGTTTCCATTTATTTGTGACACCGAAGTAGCCACTGTCTAAGGGCTGTGCAGAACTCGCCCTGAGAGAAATACTTGAAAACTGTGGTCGGCCGGGTTGTCTAGAGAAACAGATCCAGTGACCAAAGACTTGATATCAAGACATCATTATAAATCAAGAAGGCACCCAACCCCAGTCTAACTCAAGTCTGTAAGTCCGATATGAGTCGATGAATCCTGCTCCAGACTCACGCAGCCACAGGCACTGACGCAGACGCAGGAAGGTCACGGGCCGCTGGGTGCAGAGTCGTGAGGCTCCAAGGTCGGTGGGAGCACGGCAGGGTGCCGGCAGCTCTCAGGGTCAGTGCCAGAGTCACAGCCAGCAGGAAGGCGAAGGGGGAGAGGGAGAGTAGTTCCCAGTTCACCCTCTTATCCATCAAAGAGTCTCCAGCTGTGAGTTGATTGGCAGGTTGGACTCCATCCCTACCCAGGAGTGTCTAGTTGACATAAAATCACCGAACTACCCCCCAAAAGTAAACTGATTCCAAATAGCTTCGCTGCACCTCCGAACAAACCATCGCAATATTTAAAAGAATCATCAAAATCCAACTCCCAAGTACATACATGTAAAAACACTAGTATCCAATAAACAATCAAGCACTCAACTTGAAGAAGCTCTCAATGGCTCCATCTCAGTTATTTGAACAGCAACCCCTACAACGATAGAAATAAAATCTAAGCCCTTGTCATTGTTAGTGACCTCAGGCATGACAAAATGAAACACTGCCTGGTCACGTGTCATCATCATAATCATTGCTATGTCTGAGCCCATTGTTGCAGCCACTGTGTCAGTCCCAAACTCGGAGGGTCTTCCTCTTTTTGACTGACCTCTACTTTACCAAGTGTGGTAGTTACATCATCTGGCGTCAACTTGAGACTCTTACGAGTGAAGGGGTGGAGTCTAGCCTGTCACTCAGGTCGCAGCTTGATGACCTCCTTTGGGGTCACCATGGAGATAAATAGCTCCCTGGAGGCCAGATACACTCACTCCCTGTGAGACATTCCTGTTGACAAGCCACATGGAGCTACAATGATAAAGCCAATGCCCTGGAGCTGGAGGAGCCTCATGGAGACCCACGCCAGTGCTGAAAGGCTTCCACCACCACTGGATCCACCAGGCTTTCCACCCACTGGCCTGTGATCTTCCTGCATTCGGCGTCATTGCATGGCTGCGTGAGTCTAAAGAGGAATTCATGGACTAGTATTGATATAAGGCAGTGGTTCTCAACCTTCCTAATGCCATACCCTTTAATACACTTCTTCATGTTGTGGTGACCCTCCAACCATAAAATTAACTTTGCTGCTTCTTCATAACTGTAATTTTGCTACTGTTATGAACTGGGCAACCCCTGTGAGAGGGTCGTTCAGCCCCCAAAGAGATCGTGACCCACAGATTGAGAACTACTGATATAGGGAGTAATACTAGATTTATGGACTTGATCTGGACCAGGCTGGGATGTTTTTTTTCTATACACAATTACTCTTTGATATAAAGCTTTCTTGTACACATATGAGTGTCTATGTATTTGTTTCTCTAGTCAACCCAGACTAACACCAAGCATGTTGTCCATTTCCAGGGCTGGTCTCTTGTGAGAATATGGTCAAAGTACATGAGATGGAGTCTCACCATCCTCCACAGAAGGCTGTATTTATTTCAAGTAAAGTTGCTTGTTTTCTGGGAGTCTGTGGTATTTTCAATATTCTTTGCCAAGATAATAATTCAAGTGCATCAATTCTTCTTCAATCTTCTTATTCATTGTCCGACTGTCACATGCATATGAGGTGATTGAAAATACCGTCTTGGGTCAGACACATTTTAGTTCTCAAAGTGACATCCTTGCTCTTCAACAACAAATTGAAAAATGTCTTGTGCATCCCAGTGCAATTTATTATTTTATTTCTTGATGGTTGCTTCCATGAGCATTGATTGTGGACCCTAAGAAAACGAAATCCTTAAACATTTAATCTTTTCTCCATTTATAATGATGTTGTCTATTGGTCCAATTTATGAGGATTTGGCTTTTCCTTTACATGGAGTTGTAAATAATCATGAATCAATGTTGACAAACATACTGTGTTAGCAAATGTGTTCGTCTGGGTAGACTAGAGAAACAAATTCATGGACACTCATATGAGAGAACTTTATATGGAAGAGTAATTATACATTAAGAAAACATCCCAGCCTAGTTCAGATCAAGTCCAATACCCTATCTCGATACTAGTCCATAACTTCCTCTTTAGAGTCATGCGGCTATGCAATGACAGTGAATGCAGGAAGATCACAGGCTAGTGGGAGGAAAGTCTTGTGGATCCAGTGGCAGTGGAAGCATCTCAGAGCTGGCTTGGGTCTCCACGTGGCTCCGCCAGCCCAGAAGTCTGGCTCCATCAGTGTAGCTCCACCAGGCTTGTCACCAGGAGTGTCTCAAAGGGAGTGTGTGTCTGTCTCACCTCCAGAAAGCTATTTATCTCTGTTATATCTCTAAGCGAGGTCATCAAGCTGCGACCTGATTGACAGGCTAGACTCTATCCCTTTGCAAGTTTACAAGATATTTTGTAACTGCCACAACAAATAAGCAGATGCATGAGAAGAAAGAGCTCTTCATTACATTATCACTCTATTTAATAAATGTTAAAGGGATGGTGGAAATATAAAATCGTGGGATCTTAAAGGCTTGTATTTAAACAAGCAGCCATCTAAGTGAGGCGTCAACTAAACCCACATCAAAAAGCACACCAGCCTGTGTGATCCAAAGATGACAATAACAAAATCCAAATATGATGAAGGAAAAAAGCATCAGAGCTTAACTTGTGAAACCCAATTTGTAGAAGGCGATGGAGGGCTGTGCGAGCCCAAAATCCATCAGCAGAGCATCTAGTCAGAGCCTCTGGCAGATCCCCTCTAGCCACAGACAAGGGATTTGGACAGCTTTACTCTCAGACAGAGATTATTGCAAACTTGGTGATGGTGGATTGAATCATGGTATAATATGATAGTTGGTCAGTTGACCTCCCTCTTGACCTAACTTGAATTTTCTCAGGCTCCAATATTTTTTGCTTGTCCTGTGACAAAATTTCTTCTTTGCTCTGACTTCTAAAATATTATTGGTGGTCTTTTCTTTCTTAATCCATATTTTTATCTTTATATCAGTGGTTCTCAATTTTCCTAATGCCACGACCCTTTAATACACTTCCTCATGTTGTGGTGACCCCCTCAACCATAAAATTATGTTCCTTGCTACTTCATCACTGTAATTTTGCTACTGTTATGAATTGGGCGACCCCTGTGAAATGGTCATTTGATCATTGACCCCCAAGGGGTCGCGACCCACAGGTTGAGAACCGCTGCTTTATATTATTTTCTTCTTTCTGTTTCATTTTGGTTTTTAATAGTTTCTTTAGGGTTTACCAGTTTGTGAAGCACAGAAGGAGTGGATTCATGGAGACAATAACTGATGCAATGATTTATTTGGGATGCTCGGGGTGGTGTGGGGGGAAGGGTTAAGGAATTTGGGGAGCGAACAATGAATGCAGGGGGAGGGAGCATTAGAACTGATGGTGGTGATGCATATACAACTCTTTCTAAAAGCGGTTTAACTATGGAAGTGTATGAATATTATATTGCAAAAACCTTTAAAAAAAAAAAAGAAAGAATCCAAATTTGACCGAGAGCTACCACGCTGAAGGAGAAGAGTCTTTGCTGGGGGAGCATGGAGTTTGTTAACGGTCGTGGAATAACTTGGGAAAGGACAACAGTAATAGGTGCACAACACAGAGTAAAATCAATGGCCCTGAGTTATGCATGCAGAAATTGTTGAATTGGGGACCATTCTGTCATGTATATTTTTGCCACAACTCAAAAATAATTCCACCAATAACAATGAGTACAAGGAAGAAGAAAATGTTCTAAAATAGATTGCAGTAATGATTACACAGCTCTTCTTGCCTGTGGCTGAATTATTGAATTGTATGACACGTGGATGAGATGCCAATAAAACTGTTTCAAAAAAGAAAGAATATTGATAAGTGATGAAAATGTAACTATTGACTCTGACTAAGGAACAGAGACTATCAAGTGATGACATCATGCACTATGGAAACTGTTATCCAAAGCAATAAAATATTATATTTTATAAGAAACATAAAATCATCATTTGGTAAACCCCACAGTGATTGTTATGGTAGGCAAGAATCATCAGTGGGTAGTAACACCACTGGGTAAGGGGTGATGGCAAACAAGTCCTTGAATAGTCTCAGTCCTTCCCCAAATTATGCTTACAGGTCCTAATGAGAAATATAGTAACCTGCAGAGAGGAAACCTGGTAGGAACTCAAGAAACCAAGTGAGTCAAAGTGACATTACAATGTCAATGTCAATGTCCAAAGCCTTTGGACTTGCTATCCTGAGAGGGGCACAGCATCATGTCTGTGATATTCTTGCCCCAAATGTACAACTTCAGTCTTATCACAAGGGAATGCCAGGCAATGCCAGCAGAGGGACAGGCTACACGATCAATGACAGTTCCCTTTAAGGGAGTCTGGATAAGGAAACAGAGAGGCGCCATCCCACATTGGAGAAGATTCAGGATATATGATAAATAATGCCATGTGGGGCCGTGGGTTAGAGACTAGATTAGAAAATAAAGACATTAGTGAGATAGATAGAATTCATATCAGTCCTGCATATGAGACAATGGTATTGTATCCATATTTATTTTTCTGGTTTACATGACTTGACCTTTTTATAAATTGGTCAGATGTTTCAGAAATGCTTTGAAATTTAAAAGTCTGTTAAAAAATTATCAGCCATGTAAAGACATAAGATTATAGGTCCCATACACTCTGGTGACTGGTTGATGATTCAACAGATTGTAAAAATGGAAAGAGAAAAAGAAAGAAAGATGACAGGTCCCATGACCAAGAGTCAAACAATATATAGAACTAGATCTAGAAATCATATAAATGACAGAAATATAAGGACATTAAAGTTACTATTATAAATAGAGCCAAGAAAAGGCAAAGAAAAACATAGGTATAATAAAGAGAAAAATGGAAGAATAATTAAAGGCCAAAACTGAGCTTCTAGAAATAAAAAATCCATTAACTTACATGAAAAAATACATTGAGTAGGGTTAGCAATAGGTGAAAAACTGCAGAGGGAAAAAGTCAGTGGATTTGAATACAGCAAAGGATATTATCCAAAATTATATGCAGAGAGAAACATTAGTCTGAAAAATAGCAGAGCATAAATGACTCGTGGGGAAACTTAAAGGAAATCTGAGGAAATAAGTGCTGAAATGGTTTCTGATATTGATGAAAACTGTAAACCCACAGATCCAATAATCTCAATGATCTTCCGGCATTAAAAGAAAAGAAACCTGAAGAAAATCATGTGGAGGCAAGTCATAATCAAATCATGTTCCATTGAAATGAAAGTTGAAGTACTTTATCAGACAGTTGGCGTTGGTGTGGTTCCATCAAGCCAGTTCTGACTCATAGCGACCTGTGTACAAGAGAACAACACACTGCCCGGTCCTGCACCATCCTCACATTTGCTATTATATTTGAGCCCATTGGTGCAGCCACTGTGTCAACACACCTCATTGAGGGTCATCCTCTCTTTTGCGGCCTGCAGGATGTTCTTCTCCATGGACTGGTGCGCCTGGTAGCACATTCAGAATATGTGAGACCGTCTCACCGTCCTCTCTGCTAAGGCCCATTCTGGCTGCACTAAGGTGTGTGTGTGTGTGTGTGTGTGTGTGTGTATCTATATACATATATATATTTGTACTTCTGGTAGTCCATGCTATACGGAGTTTTCTTCATCAACACCACAATCGACAGGCATCAGTTTTCTTCAGTCTTCCTGATTCATTGTCCACCTGTCCCACGCAGATGAAGTGGTTGAAAATCAGATGACTTGGATCAGGTGCACTGTAGTCTTCAAAGAGAAACCTTTGCTTTAAAACCTTCAAAGGGGTCTTTTGCTGCAGATCTGTCCAGTACAATATGCCATTTGACTTCTCTACTACTGCTTCCAAGAGCACTGATTGTGCATTCACGTGCTGTCTAGGAGTCCTGGTGGCATAGCGGGCCGCACGGTGTGCTGTCAGCCGCCCGCTCAGCAGTTTGAGTCTGCCAGCCGCTCTGTGGAAGCAAGAGGGGGCTTTCCACTCTCCTCGAGATTTGCACCTTTGGAAGCCCACCAGGCACTTCTACCCTGTCCTACGGTGTTGCTGTGAGTCGGAATGAGCTCAATGGCAGTGAGTTTGGTTTGGGGGGATTTGCCACTTACAAGAAACCCCCTTTATATGCAAATATCCAGATAGGTTGAAAGTTTAGGGATGGAAAACGGAAGACCAACCAACCAAGGAAACACTAACCAAAAGAAAGCTGGAGGGTCTTCCTAGGGACCGGCATTGACACAGAGTAGGGCAGGGAGTTCTTTCTCAGGTCATGGAAGAACCACTTCGGAAACCTTCCCAGTCACGGTCCGTGTACTTCTTCGTTTGTATCTTTGTTGCTTTATTAAAGCTGAAATCAGGCTACACGAGCACTTTAAATGAATAAACCCCAGTCCCAGCCTTCAAGGAGCTTACAGATTTTTAACCAGGGCAAGAAAATAGCCAAAAGGCAGAAAGAGTAAGCTATAATAAGCTGTGATGAGAGACAACAAGGATTAAAGACGGTGCTGGGGGAAAGGTACTCTCATTCACTCTCGATGGAGACACGCGTGTCTTCGTCACTCTGAAGGGGGGTAACCAGGGACATTGCTTTGACAGCCAGCCCGGTAGTGCAGCCCACGGAGAAAACAGATGCGCTGTGAGTCGTTTGCAAGGGCGGTCCCACAGGACGCACACAACCGCCATTGCACTGCAGAGAATCATTTCTTCCCTCCGTGATGTGGCCGGGCGGCTGCTCTTTGTACTCTTGCTACTATCCGTCATAGACAGGGCACCCGTATCATCCTGTATCATCCCAGGAGAACCAGCAGGCTGTGTGCCATGTGGCTGTGTGTATCCAAAAGCTGGCCTGACACCATTCAGAAAGAACAATGTCAATCCCGAAAAAGACATTCAGCTTCAGGGAGTGGCTCCGTGTGGAGTGTTTAACCAAGGTGTAGTTTTGATTCATCAAGGCGGGTTGAGGAAACATGGATAGCAAACAGGCCAAGATAAGAAAAATCACAGAGAGCTTTTCACCAGGTTCCTTTTTCCCTTTTCAAGCGGCAACATTGGGATAAATAGCCTGACCTTTTCATCAAACTGTAGGAAGATGCCAATTTACGTCCCTGCGTTTGCATCGTATCAGTCATTCATTAGCCAACTATTCTTAAGAGGAAGTGGCATCATCCGCTTCCTTTCCATTTTCTGTTTTATAACAGCGTTACTCAAGGATTAGGTCAAACTTGTGAACAAAACACAAGAAAAAAACACGCACGCCCACACAAATATCTCAACAACCCCCTCAATACCTGCACACATGCGCACATACACAAGCTGGAGCGCCTGCATTCCAATGAAGAGAGATCGCAGAATAAGAACTATTCTCCTGGATGAGGTGCCAAACCTTCAAGAGGACATGAGACCAGGAAGTACCGTGGCTTTGCGTCAACTCCAGCTCACGGTCAGTCCCGTGTGGGTCAGAATAGAACTGCGCTTCACCAGGATTTCCAGGACTGGTATTTGGGGGAAGTAGATCACCAGGCCTTTCTTCAGAGACACCTTTGAGTGGACTCAACTCTCCAAGCTTTTGGTTAGCAACCTAGTGCAAAGCCTTCTGCACTGGCCCCTCTGCTTCAAGGTAACTGGCCCAGCAGACACCCCCTCCCAGGAAGCCCCTGTTTAGACTGCACTAGGTTCTCTGGATCTCATGGGTAAATCCGAGACTCATCCCATCTTAGGATTTGTTCTGTTAAATCCTTTTCCTTAGCTTCCCTCTTGCTTAAAAGACTGGTAGAAAGAACTTTGCACGCTTTTTAAAAAAGTATCTTATTCCCGAAGGAGACTAAGACGAGGGTGTTGCTGAGAGAACTTGTGGGCAGCGACCTATCAACCACAGAGACATATTTCAACACGTCTGTTTGGAAGAAACTCATACGTGTGTGCACGGGGACCCAAGGACAATATTTTTTTCACCCACCTCCATAGATCCTGGACCTGATAACAGGAACAAAACTACGAAACTTTTAGAGAATGCCTAGAAAATCCGAGTGACCTTGTCTTCCAAAACAAACAAACAAACAAACACTTCCATGGAGTCAATGTCTATTCACAGCGACCCTCGTAGGACAGGGTAGAACTGCCTCTGGGGGTTTCCAAGACGGTAACTGGTTGGAGTAGAAAGCCCGTCTTTCCCCCGAGGAGCAGCTAGTGGTTTCAAACTGCTGACCTTGCAGATCACAGCCCAGTGTGTGACCACTGTATCGCCTCAGCTCCTGGCCTTGTCTTTTTTAAAAGGAGGACAAGAGCGCAAACCATAAAGGGGGGTGGGTCGTGGGGAGTCAATAGGTAAGGCGTTATCGAAAAGTCCCTGGCTGGTGGCAGTTGGAGCCTACCCATGGCTGCACTCAGTCAAGGCCATGTGCGGTGCTGCTGGAAGATACCAAACTCAAAACCAGGCCCACTGTCACTGAGTCCGTTCCGACTCCTAGTGACCTCATAAGACAGAGTGGAACTGCCCCTGTGGGTTTCTGAGGCTGTGACTCAACGGGAGTAGAAAGCCGCAGTTTTCTCCTTGGGAGCAATTGATGGCTTCAAACTGCTGACCTTGCAGTTAGCGTTCCGTGTTAGTCTGGGTAGACTAGAGAAACAAATCCATGGACACACACATATGTGTATACGAAAGAGATTTATATACAAGAGCAATTGAACATTGAGAACACATCCCAGCCCAGTCCAGCTCAAGTCCACATGTCCAATATTAGCCCATATGTCTGATACCAATCTATAAAGTCCCTCTTAAGACTCATGAAACACATGCAATGAAGCCAAATGCAGGACAATCGCCCGCCAGTGGGTAGAAAGTCTTTGGGTCCAGTGGCGTTGTAAGCATCTCAGCACTAGCAGGGGACTCTCTGTGGCTTCTCCGGCTTCAGAGGTCTGGTTGCATCCATGTGGCTTGTCAGCTGCAATGTCTCCCAGAGGGTGGCAGAGCAAGAGAAGCATCTCTCTTCTCCTAGGAGGAAGTCCCAGATTTTCCAGAATTCTCAGGAGAAGGCCATGCCCACATAGAAGTCTCATTGGCTATCTCCAGATTGACAGCCTAGACTCCACCCCTACACTCTTCATCCTTAAATTGACACCAGGTTAGGTGACCACCACACAGCCCATCATGGACCCGCCACGCCATCAAGACTCCAGAGATCACAGCCAAGAAGACCCCGTGGTCTTTATGGAGCAATGCTACTATGTACCGCATGGGGTCACCAGGAGTCAGGGTCGACTCACTGGCAGTGGCCTTCTGGTTGTCTGTGGTCAAAATGAAAAGAGCTTGTTCTTTCAAAGAGAAGACAATATTAAAACAATGAGAGACATTTTAAAAGTATGTGAATCGTACAGATGAAGAGGGGACATGACATGATAAGATATCTGGGCCATGTGAGGGGCAAGGTTCAGCTCAGGACCCTGGACCCTCCTTGCCTGTCTGGCCCCAGCCAGTCCTCTGGACTCAGACGCTCCAGTGTCCTGGAGTTACGCTCAGCAGTTTCACCTCTGACTGACTCCCCCATGGCTGGAGTGCCTACACCTCCCAGCAGTCATTCTCATTGGCCAGAGGGTCTCAGCGGGGCTGGCCTAGGCTGCCCTCGCTCAATCTCAGCAGGCAACACCACTCATGATCTCTGCAGCACAGGAGGAGCAGGTGAGCTCAGGCTCCCTGCAAAGTGGGATAAGCTGGCTTGTCTGCCAATAGCACCTGGTTTCCCACTGTGTGCAGACCCCTACCCTCCTGCGCCCACCCACGAAGTGGACCTCTGAGTACTGCCCCCTGTGCTGGCCAGGAGGGCTGCAGTAAGAAGTTCCTAGATCGATGCTTGAGGCAACTTTTGGGAAAAGTTTGCCGTCGCAAGGAGAGAGTCCACAATTAAGAGTGGTTATTCTGGCAGAGATGAGGGAGAGAGAGAAAAAAAAATAACATAGCTTTCATAAGAGCGTCAGCTGAACACGTTACAATTCTTCCCCCAAATCGACCAAGCCGTTTTCACAACATAAAATGAGTAAAAAATGTAATTAGTTCAAGGTGTCCTTCACCTCCAACTCGCTGGAGGCCCACAGCTCAGGGGTTTTTAAAAAATACATATATTTAAAGCAAATATTATTGCGAATGACTACTCTGTAATTTGGATTAATTGCTTTTGGTTTTTTCTGGAAATAAAATCTTTAAGGCAAACCCATAAAAACCCTGGTGCTCTGGGCAGCTGCAGGCAGTACCTCATTTACAGAGAGCCCGGTGCCACCCCCCAGGGGACCTTGGTGGGTTATGGAGTCACCTATAAGCCAAAGCCCCCAGAGGAGCCATACCACACTTTACAGGTCCCACAGCCAGGAGCTGCCTGCCCACCGCAGTGCCCCAGGCATGCCTAGCTGAGGGGTGGAGCCTGTGAACCTGGGGAGGACCAAAGACCCAGGGTGGATACAGAAAGACAGCCCAGGATTACCATTCCCACGTGCCCCGAGGCCAGGTTGGCAGCTGGCAGGGGCCTTTCTGGGTTAGCTTTGAGGCAGGGAAGGCTGGACTCTTGCCCTCACTTCCCACACCTGGGGAGGGACATGCGGAGCTCCTTCTCTGGCCCTGGCTTCCCTGCCCACTCTAAACTCCAGGGCGCCTTCCTCTGGGTGCCAGAAAGTGGCGGGGGTCAGGGAGGGTGACCTGCCTGGGTTTACTCCTTCGTAGAAGCCTCTTCTGACCACATGGTCTCACAAGGGCCTGGGAGCCTGGCTGTGTAGGACCATGACTGTGGTACACCTTGGCCTGGGAACACTGGGAGGGGGAAGCCAATATGCCCAAGCTGAGGTGGCTCTCGAGGGCTTCCCGGAGGAGGTGGCCCGATACCTTGTTATCAGTCCTGGCCGGGACCTTTGGTGATCTCCTTTCCCGAGGGCTTGCCCGCCTCCCCCCGCCCCATGCTGTTGTGAGGGACGGCTCTCCTCGCAGATCCCACACTGGGTGGGTTTGTGCAGAGCCTGCCCGAGCTGCAGGAGCCCCCAAACAAAACCCTAAACCTGTTGACAATAAGTTGACCCAGAATCCATATGCTCTACAGGTTTCCAGGGCCTGATTTTTCAGAACTAGGTCACCAGGCCTTTCTTCTGAGGCCCATCTGGGTGAACTCAAATCTCTGGAGGCCTCTCCATGATAAATCAAGCACTTCTAGGGATCCTGCGCTCCCCCCCACCCCCCCTCCCAGAAACACACAACACACAGTGGTTAAGAAATGCTTGGAGGCTTGGCACTGCCTCCCAGGCTCCCTCAGGACTTGCCCCACGGTTCCAGCCACCTCTTGTCCTCCCTTCTCCCTCCGATTGGCGCGCATAGGCCTGTACGGGTGGTACACCTCCCTGCAGACTGGAAAGAAACTGCAGCCATGCCTCCTGTCCCTTCTAAACACTGCAATGACCTGTGACCAAGGGGGAAGGTTGTCAAGAGCCAGGACTGGGTGTCCTCAGCTGCCTCCTCTGGAGGTCACCTGGGGACAGGAGGGGACCTGGGTATAGGTCAAGAAGCTGGATTCCCACCTATCTGGGGGTTCTTGGAAGAGATGCCAGGACAACTTGGGTACTTGTCTGGTTATCTTTGGAGGGCAGACTCAGTTCTAAGGGAGGGTTGGAGCCCGGCCGTTACACAGAGCCCGGCCGTTACACAGAGCCCTCCTGCAGGTGGAACCCATATCCAAGCCCGCTTTTCAGATGGAGGTGGGGAGCCCAGGACCACATGGCCTCCAACGTGAACAACAAGGAAAACCGAGTTGACCCAAACCCAAATCCACCGCCATCGAGCCAATTCCAATCCACAGCGACTGCACGGTGCACATGAGCCCGCAAACAGACAGCCTCTGCTCTCTCCCGAGGGGCAGCTGGTGGGTTTGAACCCTGAACTTTGTCCTCAGTAGCCCCAGGCTTGCCTCACAGCACCCCCTGGGTCCCCTGAACCAAGCAAAAAGGAGTTCACACTCAGAAATTAAGTTGGTGTTTGGAAAAAAAAATTTATTGATTCGAATTCCACATATCTGGTAGGGGTGGGGCAGGGTGGGGCAGCAGATGGAGCCGTACTGGGAGAAACTCTGGATGTAGTGACCTCTCAAGGACCAGGAGGACTTTGCTCTTACTTTCAAACCCTGTGCTAATGACAGACTGATATCTTGTCGCTGGAGGAAAAGGAGCATGTGTGAGAGTAGGCATCGAGGAGGAAAGTGTTATACTACCCTAACACCTTCCTAAGGCTTTCCTTGTCACCCGCCTCCAGGGATTTAGCCAGGTGGCAAGAACTTGGTGCCTAGAAGGTCTTGTTCACTACCATATAGTATTCCACCACCTGGAACGGACAGATGGCAGTTACCAGCTTGCAGTTGTGCATTTAGTCCGGTTTCCCTTTGTCCACTTCCCTCCCTCCCCCCTTCTTCTCTCCCACTTTCTCTTCCTTCCCTTCTTTCTGCCGTATAAACAAGATCGCAAGTTGGTGCCTCTCTCGAGTCACAAACCTGGCTGCAGTGTTGGTGACACATGCTTCTTCTTTGAAATTGGACCGTGTTGGGGAGATATCCGTGAGCAGTCAGCCCAGGATGAGAGTTCTCTACTGGACCTTCTGACCTGGCCCCCAGACCGCTGCTGTCCATCCATCTGTCCATGCCCCTGAGGCACCTGCACTGACAGAGGGCTTGTGCTCGCCAACCCCGCCCCCCTCTGGAACAATCCTGAGCCCGGTTTCAACGGCTCCTCATTGCACACCCCTCCTCCTCCCTCCCTCGTGCTACTCCTGTCCCAAGAACCCATGATTCTCTGCACTCTCAGCTCCAGGGGGTTCATTGTGTGGAGTCCCAGAGGAAAGGGAGACCTTCCTTTCCAAGAACCCAACAGAGCCAACTTGCTTCCCAGCTGGGTCGAAATCCAGCCCACCCCATCTCCCCTGGGGAGGAGTAGAGAGCAGGACGTGCCAACTGTAGGCAGGGGGTCATCAAAGGGAGTCACTCGCCAGCACGGCACAGCCAAGACCTTCTCTTCTGGGTGGGAAGGCAGGCGTGTCTGACCCTCTCATCCCTAGTCCGGGCTGGACAGCTCTTTAATGAGACCACAGGTCAGGAGGCAGAAGGCCTGCCAAGTGGTGAAAGCATGCTTGCTCCTTCGGCAGTCAAACCAGGAGCCCACTTGGTCCCCTACTTCCATCCTTCTCATTCTGTGGTGGTCTCTGAGGAGCCTGGAGGGTCCCCACGACCCACCCACATTCCTCCCATCATATGCCCCTTAGGAGACAATGTCGCTTGCCTGTGCTGAGAGTCTACTCAGAGTGGAGTCCCTTTTGCTAAGTTCTAACTTGCGAACGACATGGCCTGGTAAGGGTGAGGGTGCAGTGGGGGATGTATGTGTGGCCCTAACTCTTGGTAGGGAGAAGTTTCCCTGGTTCTGGCCTCCCTCTTGGACCAAGTTCAGGATGGGGAAGTCAGTTTGTCAGTCTCCCAGCCCGTCTGTTGCTCCCCAGGGCAGGTCAAGTTCAAGGCCAGACTAGAGGACATGGATTTCTAACTACAGCTGGCCAAATGCCACCAGCTACTGCACCAGCTGTTGTAGCTGAGTGTGTGAGCCGGGGTTGCAGATCATCCCCCAAGGACCTCCAGCACTGAAGATCTGTCCCTGCCAGACCACCCACCCACCCCAACAAACTGGCCAGAGGTGGGTCGTGTAAGGAGCTGGCAGGATCCAGCAGCTCAGGACCTCACAACCCTGGACACTGTGCCTGGAATGAAATCCAGGCCTCACACAGCCTTCCTAAAGCAGCCACAAAGGAGATGGAGATCAGACACACATATGTTGACTGGAGCTCTTCCTGCAAACCCACTTCAACCACAAGAAAGAGATGTTTTTAAAGGCATTTACCCATATAGGTGGAGAGGGCCAGAAAAGTAGCACTTGTGGACTTTTGAGAGTCAGACTGCAGACAGGCCAGTGATCACCACATCACAGACAAAAGAAAGACTGTTCTAGATGAGCAAAGTGGTTGGTGAGGTCTTACCCTAAAACTCAGGACTACTTACAAAGGTACATGGGTGGACACCATTAGGAAGGCTAGAGCAAAAGGGATTTATGAAAAAGTATGTTCTTAGGTCCTCTCCTGCATCTTACTGAGAATTTCCTCTCTGCCACGCCAGCAGAAGTCCAATGTGGATTGCAGAGACCCCTGCCTTCACCTTCAACTTGGCTCCCAGAGTACTGGCAGCTAAGCTACACTTCCACTCCTCTGGTAAGGTACTTCCCCTGGGACATCAGGTGAGCCAACCCCTAAGGATACTGCTATCAGAGGTTCCCAGGACCACCCGTCAGTGAATCTCAAAGACAGCAAACCCCATGCTCACTGTCAGAGCACCCAGTCAGATCTGTCATCCCAGCTCCTAATCATGGGCAGACAGCCCAGGATCACCAGACAGCTGAGAAGAAGACAGAGACCAAAATTAGTAAAACAAAGGCATGCGGAACTCACAGAGACTACATGAGCAGAGGAAAACTTCAAACTATCAAATTTCAAACCTAAAGAACAGAGAAAATTGGGTAGAAAAGCACTAGCACAGCATTCCAAGACAATTCCTTAGAGCTGAAGGACATGAGTTTGCAGTTTTAAAGAACTCACAGAACTCACAGTGGACTTAAATAGACACATACCAGGGAACACCACTGTGAAATATTGGAACACCTGGGAGAAAGAGAAGGCTCTGTCAGAATCAAGAGAGGAAGACTTTGAACACAATCTCCTTGGACTTCTCTAGAGCTGCCCTGCAAAGCAAGAAGACAATGTTTCCAAAATTCTGAATGTAAATGGTCTACAACCAAGAATTTTATACCTAGCCAAACCATCATCCTAGTGTGCTAAAGAATAAAGACATTTCAGAGACATGCAAGTCTAGGGGTGGGGGGTGGGGGTGTGTATTTCACACACTCTTTCTTAGAAGTTACTAGAGGATGTCCTCTGTAGAACCCAGACGGTAAAAGAAGGAAATGTGGGTTCTAGGTAACAAGAAATCCAAAGGAATTTCTCCAGAGAAAGAGACTAGGGATGTTAGGATAGTGGCTATACTAGAGAATCAAAGTAGATTCATGAGTGCCAGAGCACAACCTACTATCTAAACTTTGGGACCCTCTCAAGAATAGATTGGATGGGCTGAACGCTAATGACTAAAAACACCCAGGGTATCATGCTTGCATTTGGTGAAATGAATTCCCTTATGTTGCCTTTGGCCCAGGTTCTGTAGCGGAATCGATGTCAGGACATCTAGCTCACAGTACAGCATTGCATCTCAGGAGACAGATGTGAGGACTGTCCTCACCTGAATCTCTGCAGCCATTGCTCCCTCATTTTAATAAGGTGAACAAGACCCAGCGTCCCATCTTGACCTGGTTTGGTTTGTCTTAACCCTGTGCTGACAAAGTTCCTGCTTGCTCCCTGTGTTGTTTTCTCAGGGCTGCGGTCACAGATTAACTTAGACATAGTCACTTAAAACAATGCAAATGCATTCTACTACAGTTCAGCAGGTAATAAATCTGAAGTGCATCTCAAGATCAAGGTCTCGGCAAGGTTGTGTTCCTCTCTGGAGGACCTAGGGTAGAATCTGTTTCTTGCGTGGAGACGACTCAATAGTATCAGTCAAGACAAAGCCAGAGGCTGACTGCCGAACACATCACCGATTGCTCATGCACAGCTTAAGTTGCAGCTACAGAAAATCAAAGCAGCTTCACCAGAGCCATGGTTCAACCTCAAATTCAACCTTTCTAAGCATGAAGACTGTCTCAAGAATAGAGCTGATTCGATCAACACTAATGACTGAAGGTCAGGAACATCGTGGGAAGACATCAAGGGCATCGTGCATGAATGTGGTGATGTGAGTTCCCTTCTATGGCCTGAGCCTTGATGCTTTAGAAAAGTAGCTTCAACAAAGAAAAGAAGAAGAAGAAAGAAAGAAAGGTAGTGCAGGGGTTTTCCTTTTAAGCCTTAGTTTTTAATTTTTGCCCCGATTTTCCACATTTGTCCAGCTTGGTGGACATTGCCTTGGTAAGCTGTACGCAACTGGGTTTCATTCTCCTTGTCTCATCCTAGGCTGCAGCCTGCTGTGATTGTTTTGCACTCTCTAGGGGCTGGTCAATAAATTAGGCAAATGAAGCATCTGCAGCCTGCTATGCAAATGAAGTGTCTGTGGCCTACCTACAGGAAACTGGTCAGCGTGTTGTCCTGTAAAAGAACAGTAACACATGAAAAGGGACTACACACCTAGACACAGGAGAGGTACATACGGGGCCCAAGTGTCAGAGTTAACAGTGACAGATGGCAAGGCCAAGAAGAATCTGTGCTGAGGGGGCTTGGTGAAGGCCCACATGTTTGAGAGAAGCTGAGAGAGCTGTCCTGCACTGAAGAAGGGAGCCTTGACCTAAATCATCACCTACTGATTCCTTAATAAAGCACTCAACTGTAATTATAGTTTGTGAGTTCTGTGTAGCCAGGACAATGATTACCAAGCCTCAAATGGAAGTAGAGGGTGCAGTGGGAAGGATAGCCAATGTAGGAATTAGTAAAAAGGGTGGAGAATGGAGGTATGTATATCTGACCTTCACCTCCTAGGAATCAGTCATAGTTGACCTTGATTCATATTACCTGTGTCCCCGCTAACCCCAGAAGCTAGGTAAGGCCTAATGATACCACTAGTAGGTAGTCTCCTTCTATTATGCATAATGTGCAGAGTTATTAAAAAGATAGGTGCCGAAGGAAAGACCAAACCGGATGCCAGAAGACTCCAATGGCCTTGAGCGCAGAACAGCCACAGAGACCAAAAGAAATAGAGAGATGTTGATGATCCACGTGGGAAGACGAGGCAAAGCATTGTAATGGGAGGTGCAAAGACCGAGGGTTAGGGAACCCAAAGGGAAGCACGTGATTGGCACTTCTCAAGTGGAGAGAACTAAAGACAATTCAACCCTTGAGTTGTAAGAAGGAAGGACTCTGTGGGCAAAACCAGGAACCCCGGTGCCATAATGGCAACGCGTTGTGCTGTCAATCACAAGGTCGGTGGTTTGAAACCCCCAGCCGCGCCTTGGGAGAAAGACGGGGCTTTCGACTCGCATAGAGAGCTCCAGGCTGTCCTACAGAGTCTAGCCTGTCCTACAGAGTCACGATGAATCAGCATCGACTTGATGGCCCCAAGCAGCAGTAAGTAGGAGGGGCAAATAAAATGAAATGCTGCAGGGAGCGCCAAAAGGAGATGGAAGGAGCACGCAGGGCCACTGCACCCAAAATCATCGCTTGTAATTTCTGCCATTTCCCGAGGGAGCCTGTGAGAAAGAACCGCTGGTCCTGAAAGAACCGCTTGTCCAAGTGCAAGGTGCTGGCAAAAACAAACACATACAAACAAGCAGAACAAAGTTCCAAGTACTGATGGACTCCATAGGGAGATGTCTCTGCAAACAGATGCTACTCTAGAAGCCCACCTTGATCTCTGCCAAAACATTTGGAAGAGAGCTCCCTGGTGCTCCATCCTCGTGCCGATCCCAAAGAAAGGGAATCCAACAGAGCGCAGAAGTGGCCTATCACACGTGAGCAAAATATTGCTGAAGATAATTCAGAGAGGCCTGAAGCCGTCTGTCCACAGAGAACCGCCAGAAGTTCAAGCCAGGCTCTGAAGAGGACACGGAATGGGGTCTCTAATTGCTACAGTCAGATGGACCTTGGCCCAAAGCGGAGACTATTAGGGATATGCTTACCTGTGTTTTATCAACTACGCGAAGGCATTCAACTTTGGGGATCATAACAAGTTATGGATAACATTGTAAAGAAGGGTCATTACAAGAATGGGCTCGTCTGGGACCTGAGCATGAATCAAGAGGCAGTTGTATGGCTAGAACCAGGGGATACTGGATGTTTATCATTAGAAAAGGGGAGTGAAAGGGTTGTAATTTTTTCACCTTACTCAGTCTACAGGCTGCACAATAATCTGAGAGCTAGGCTATGAGGAAATATTCCTTCCAGACTGGGGTGATATTCAATAACAGTCTTTGATACGCAGATGACACAACCTTGCTTGCTGACAGTGAAGATAACTTGAAGCACTTTCTGATGAAGCCAACGGTCTTCAGCATGGATTACACCTGAACGTTAAGAAAACAAAAATCCTCACAGCGGAACCAATAAACATCATCGTGATAAATATAGAAGCAAACGAAGTTGTGGAAGATCTTATTCTACTTAGATTAAGGATCGATGCTCACGGAAGCAGCTGGTGAGAACTCAAATAATGTGTTGCACTGGGCCAATCTGCTGCAAAGGACCTCTTTGAAGTGGGGCCCGGATGGTGTAGTTGGTTAGGCGTTGGGCTGCTAAACTCAAGACGAGTTGTTCAAAGCCACCAGCCGCTCTGCTGGAGAAAGATGAGGCTTTCTACTCCTGTAAGAGTGACGGCCTCAGAAACTCACAGGGGGAAGTTCTGCCCTGTCCTATAGGGTCACTAGATTCGGAGTTGATTCAATGGTAGTGAATCGGTTGTTTTTTTTAATGTTTTTCAATTTTTTGAGAAAGCAAAGATGCTACTTTGATAAATAAGGTGAGCCTGATCCAAGCCATCTTATTTTTAATTGCCTCATATACATGTGAAAGCTGGGCAGTGAACAAGGAAGACTGGAAAGAATGGACATATTTGATGGATGACGTCGGTGAAGAACACACCAAAAATCCCGTCTCAGAGGAAGTACAGGCAGAATACTCATAAGGATGGCGGGATCTGGTCTTGCTTACTTTGGACACGTCCCTAGGAGGAACCAGTCCTTGGGAAAGGACATCCTCTTTGGGCCATGGAAACGAGGAAGATGCTTTGTGAGCCGGACTGACACAGAGGCTGCAACAGGGAACTCAAAGATCGCAAGGTCCTCAAGGCCGGTGCAGAAGCAGGCAGCATCTTGCAGGACAAAGTCCGATCATCCTCAAGTCTAAGGAGCGTGCTGGAAAGTACTTGTCCCCAAGGTAGAGTGTCCGTATTTCCAACATTCCAGGGTGTACTCAGCATTCCTCACCAGCGCCGTCATTCAAAGTCGCTCACTCTCCTTCAGTCTCCCTTTGCCATGGCGCAGGTTGCAGGTGCATATGCGGTGCCCACATTTAGGAAGAGGCCAGTAATCTCCCAGTCTGGGTTATGATTCAAAAGCAAAGGCTTCAAATGTAATCTGAAGAATAAAAGGTGTTTCCTTGACTTTGATCCAGTTCAGCTGGTTCTGGGACAGATCTTTTGACTGGAAAGTAGGTGAAGCAAAGAGGTTTCTCTTATTGAGCAAGAGTGCGCGTGCGCGCGCGCACACATACACACACACACACACACAACTGCCATGGAGGCGGACTTGATTGGGAAGGCAGTCTTCAATGGATGACATCATCCCCAGAACATAAATCTCCATTTGTAGGATTTATTTATGTTAAGAACTCCACATCTGATGCTGAGTTTTGAATGGCTTTGTTTAAGTGATAGTTTTTCCTCTTCTCGTGAAAGTTGGGGCGATGATAAACAGCTCCAGCTGTAAAAATTAAGGCAGAGGTGATGCCTAGGTGATTATTACACAAAAATGCTGAGCGGGGAGGGGCCCGGCCCTTCCATCCTCAAAATAAAAAAATGAAAATTGCCCTCTGCCACGGTGTGCCATGAACAATTACCTGCTGCTTTTTAATTAACCCATTGGAATAGCACCCCCACCTCCCAGCAAGAGACGGGTCTTTGTCCCACGTGGCAACAGCTGGGCGGTGTGTTTATTAGAACAACTGGGTCCTGCGTGGTCGGGGTCGCGTGTGTGCTTAATGGTACGTTGTTTCCCCTTCTTCTTTGCATCAACAGGGCAGGTTTTGTGAGCTGAAATACCTTTGTCCCCCAAAGGTCCCATCACAGAGCAGCCTTGCTAGGTGGGTTTGCGCAGAAAACTCGTTGGCTGGGATGTGACCTGCCATCCCTGCCTGCCTGCAGTCAGGCACCATTTCTGGGGTGGCCACTGGGAAAGACTAGATGCCCTGCCTCCTCATCAGAAGTGGGCTCTGGGTTTGAAGCCGGACCCCAGATGGTGGAGATGCTCTAGACCCAGGACACTGAGCATCTGCGGCCCTTAAAAACAAGTGAGTGATCCACCCCAAGGCCAGGGCACCGCCCACAGCTCCTCTATTTGGTGGCCAGGGAATGTGCCTCAATTCTTTGAGACCCCGTGTGTCAGGATGAAGCAGAATGTCGTGGGGTTTTCAGTGGCTGGGATCTTGGAAGGTCATGACCAGGCCTTTCTTCTGAGGCACCTCTGGGTAGACTCAAACCTCCCATCCTTTGATGAGCCACCAAGCCAATGAATTAGTTGCATCACTCAGGGGGGGGGCTCCTATCATCTCCATTAGAAAAGGGGCCTTGAGGGTCACCTCCCTCCATGGAGAGCCTTCACTCTTCGGGCCTGGTGAGTCACAGGGAACCCAGGTGCTGAGGTCCAGCAGGCTGGATTCAAATCCTACACATGTCCTGGGATGCATCCCCAATGTTTCTGAGCAGCAGTTTCCTCATCTGTAAAATGGGAAACCCTGAACTCAGGGATGGAAGGCAAGCTGAGGGTTGGGGGCACTGCTCACTGCCTCTTTGGGTCCCACAGTCGGGATGTGATGACTCTGTGGAGGCAGGGTCCCCATCAAAGAATCTAAGACAGTGGCTCTCAACCTTCCTAATGCCTCGACTCTTTAACACCGTTCCTCATATTGTGGTAACACCCCCAACCATAAAATTATTTTTGTTGCTACTTCATAACTGTCATTTTGCTACTATTATGAATCGGGCAATCCCTATGAAAGGGTTGTTCGACCCCCCCCCCAAGGGGTCTTGACCCTCAGGTTGAGAACTGCTGCCCTAAGTGTGTGGTGGAGTAGCAAGAGGTTGCAGGTCATGCTCCTGGGACTAAACAACCCTGAGCTCCTGCTTCCCTCCACCTTCCTGGGTCAAAGTCACGTTCCTGAGACCCCAGTGACACTCTCTCCTAACTCAGCAATCCCCCAGCCTTCATCCAGTGAGCACTGCCTCAGACTGGGACCTTCCTGAAGGTTAGTGGCTCGAACCCACACAGTGGTTCTGTGGAAGAAAGGTCTGGTGATCTGCTTCCTACATAACCCTTGTGATTAGATGTCATTCAGTTGATTCCTACTCACAGGGAGCCCAGGGAACAGAGTGCAACCACCCCACAGGATTTTCTAGATCGCACGGGACTCTAGTGGTGCTGTCTGGTAAGCACAGACCAGCTAACCATAAGGTCTGGGGTTCAAAACCACCAATCTGTCTGGTTTCGGTCGGCTCCCAGAAACTCTAAGCAGTCATTCTACTCTGTCCTGTAGGGTCACTGTGTCCTGTAGGATCAACGTGATGGCAGTGGGTCTGAATCTTTACAGGGGCATCTAACCAGGTCTTTGTCCAAGGAGCCAATGGATGAATTTGAATAGCCATTGACTTTGATCAGTCAAGAGTGTGCCACGGAGCACAACTCTGCAGGATGCGGAGTCCATGTAAGTCAGAATCAACCCAACTACACCAGGTAGGATGCCCTCAGGACTTCTGGTTGCCTGAAGGAGCTTGAGTCCCACCTGCACCAGTGGGTCTAAGAGGGCTTGATGGGGCCTCCTCCAGGATGGGGATGAATGAATGAGTGAACGAGTGGTGCAGGGGGATGATGGACCCATGAGAAGCACTGACAGCCAGGAGACCAGTTCACAGTGGACAGTAGTCGCCAAGCCACTTAGACCAGACAAGAAGAATGGGGCAGACTCCAGGGGAGGGAGCTGCGGCCAACTCTCCTGGTGGCTCAGGGCCAAAAGACACTATTAAGATCCCAGTGGAGGGAGTGGGCTAGGACTGCCTTCTCTGTGGACATGTCCTGTGCTGGGTGGGTGCCAGTGCAGAGCTGAATGCCTGGGTGCTGGGAGAAGATGTGACAGTGGGGTAAAGGGTGAAGGCTCCCTTGCCTTTCACAGTCACCACCCAATGGTGCAGTTTCAATGGTCCTTCACCCGCGGGCAGCCAAGATCCCCTATTGCCTGCCCCAGGGTCCCCACCACCAGGGGATGGATGAGGGCGTTGAGACAGGATGCTGGAGGGACTGAGAGACCCAGAGGGAGTGTGTGCTAGAATCCCTCCATCCCCCTCCACCTTCCTCACCACAGAGCTGAGGCAGGAGGTGGCAGGGAAAGCTGAGCGCCAGAGGAGGGCGGGGCCCATCAAGCTCCGACTTTAGAAGCGCTTGATAGCGGCTCCCTTCGCAGTAAGTTCACCTGCATCATAGGCCCGGACTGCCTCCGGGCTGGAGGCTTCCTTCCCGCTGGACGCGGACTACACACAGGAGGGCTTCCGAGAGTTCAGTAGATCTAAATGGGCCGCTCCTTCACTGGGGGTCCAGAGTACCCACTCTGCAGGCAGTCGCAGGGAGGGACTCTGTAGGGGGCTACTGGTAGGTTTCCTCGCTCTCTGAAGCAGGGTCAGCGATTGGAGAGCCCCGCTTCCCATCTCTCTCTGTCTCTCTGTCTCTCTGTCTCTCTGTCTCTCTCTCTCTATCTCTATCTCTATCTCTCTCTCTCACGCACAGCCGCCCGCAGGAGCCCAGGGCTTCCAGGAGCCAGGGTGGGAGGGTGGGGGTGGGGATCTGCGCCCAGGGCGGGAGCAGGGGGCCTTGCCCCCAGAGGCCGCGCTGGCTGATTTGATCACCTTGGGGTCACTGTGACGACGAGGCAATTTTTCTCCGCCCGAGGCGCTCCTGGGCTCCTGCCCTTTTCTCGCTGGCTGGGAAGCCGCGTCTCCACAGCCGGCCGCTCAATTCGATTCGTGGTTTCGTAGCAAGCAAATGGGAGGGGTGGGCGCGATCGGGACGTGAGGGGAGCGTTCGCTTATGTGCCCACCCAGGCCATCGCCACCCTTCACATGAAAGGAGAAAAGGAAAAAAGGGCCCTTGGGACCTTGGTCCTGCGCTCCCCCCTCCTCCACCTCCGCAGGGGGTCCTAAGGGCGGATCGCACAGCCCCCTCTCCCCCTTCCCAAGCCTCCACCCAGAGCTCCCCACATCCAGTTCCACCACCCGGCTGGCAGCAGATCTCCAAGGCCCCAGCCTAGGGGGACACCTAGGGAGAGCCGCCTCCTCCCAGCACAGCGAAGACTGGGCCCAGGGCGGCTGGCTGGCTGGCTGGCTCCCGCTAGCTCCATCCCTTCCCGCGCCCCCTGTCCTTTGAGGGCGTTTTGAGTAAGGAGGTGACCCGCAAAGCGAACGTAGCTGCCGACATAGCAGAGCTCAAAGGCAGAGAGACAGACTCAAATAGGAGTCGCAGAGCTGGGGACACTCATGGCTCCTCCGGGCCTGCCGGGAAGGGGTTCGGTGTTGGGGGCCGGGGAGCAGGGAAGAGTGGAGGTGGTCCCCGAGCCATCTTGGCCCTTGGCTCGGGGACCAATTTTGAGCCCCAACGAGCAGATGTCGCCACGAAAGGTGCGCGGGGCGCTCGGCCGGTCGCCTGGCGTTTTCCGTTGGTCCCGGATCGCGGCCCAGGCGCGCCGCTGACTCCATTTCCAGACGGGGAGACTGAGGCGGGCGAACTCCAGAGCGCGTCGCCTCCTCTGGGTTACAGCCGCTCGGAACCGCTCTGTGGGGCCAAAGGCAGAAGAGGTTTCCGAACTGCAAGGGGCGGCCGCGGGGGGCGGGGTGGGCCGGGCCGCAGCTCCCCGGCATTGGGAGGAAGGGGCTTTCTTTGCAAACCTGGTGCGCGTCCCGGCTCCTGCCAAGGCCGCGCCCGCCGCCCGCTCGCCGCTCAGATCGCGTGTAGGATCAGTGATCGGCGCCGCGGCCCGGGGCTTCAGCAGCGGGCGTTTGGGAACGCGGAGAGCCAGCTCCCGCCCAGCGGCTGCCAGGTCTCGGCCGCCGAGCCCAGAAAGCGCCGCAGCTCGCCGTTTTCGTTGCTACCAGGGTCAGGCCAATGCTGGGCTCGGGACCGGGAGCCTGAGCCGGCTGCTGTTTCCACGCGGGCGGGCGGCGATTCGCAGCAACCTTAACACGCAGCTCTGAGGGTGCCTTGGGACCCGGCGCTCGGGGAGGACGGGCAGGGAAACGAAGTTGCCCCCGTGGGCGCGGCGGACCGTCCTGTGGGCAGCCGGCGGAAGCAGACCCTGGCTCCGCGGATCCCGGCAAGGCAAGGACTTGGAGAGTGGCGGAGCGAAGCTCGCAAACAGAGCCGTGGGATTCGTTGGCAGATTTTTAAAGAATTGAGCAACGAAAGGGAAAGCGTGGGAAACCGATTCCGTTTACGACTCCCCGCGGTCGGAGCCCGCGCGCCTGTGCCCCAGGCCTTGCTTAGACTCATCAGGCGCGGCTGGGTCCGAGCCACTGGGTCCCAGCTGTCCCTCCCTGTACCTTCTTGGGGAGCTGGGGGGCGAGGGGATGAATGGCCTCTTTAGCCCACGACCTCGTCTTTTCTTTCTTTTTTTTTTTTTTTAAGAAAGAAAAGCCTCTAGTGCATGCCCCAAAGCATTTGGCTGCGCCCCTTGGTGTGTACCCCAGGAGTCTCCCTCGGGAGATTAGGTTGCTCCAGCTGTGGGGCTCCAGGTGCTGCTGGGAGGAGAGGGCTTTCGGAGCCCAGCAGAGAAATTTGTGATCAGCAAGCCCTAGATTTCTCCATCTTTCAAAGAAGTCGGTCCTCCCAGTCCCTGAGAAGGAAGTCAGTTCCCAAACATATGGGGTTGGTTGGAAACTGACTTAAATGGTTTCACATTCCTCAGAAGTCTTGCTTGGGATTCGTTCCCTCCACCCTCTGTGAGATTGGCTCCCCACAGAAGGGAAGGCAAGCCATTAACACTGGGGGCTGCGCTTCGCGAATATCATCTCCCTGCCACACAGCTTCTGAAGATGCTGGACCGGGGAAACCAGTTCTGAGCCCTGCGCTCTCCCTATCTGCCAGATCACAACAAGGCTGAACCTGGGCTTGGAAGAGAGATGAGTGGGGGAAGAAGATGCCAGTTGACCTGTGAGTCTGATGCTGGAGAATCTGACCCTTTTGCGTGGTTGAGAGCTGACTGTAGACTGAACCCAGTGACCATCCACTACCCGACAGGAGCCCCAGCCCCAGCTGGATGCCCGCCTGCCCCGCACCCCCCCAACCAGCTTCCACCGCTGAGCTGGCCAGGTAGCTACCCCTCTTTCCCGCTCCTGTATCAGGAGCCTAATAGATCCTTGTGACCTCTAGCTTCCTGTTGCTCAAATCTCAAGGTATCCAGGACAGTTCCATTTGTTGAGGGTTAGGAAAACCGTGCCCAAGAACACCGCCCCCACTCCCCCCCCCCTAGAATCTGGATGTAGCTTAGTGGCTAGCATGTTAGGGATGGGTGGAGGGTGGAGGTCAGGCCTCCTCCCAGGGAAGCTCATAATAAGCTAAGGGAGATGTGCTTGGATTCTCTTGGGCCACTGGCATTTCTCCAAAAGGATGCTGGAGGATGAGTAAAACTGGATCTAGAATCCAACAGCACCCCATGGAGGCCCCTTGAAGGGCCCAGGCCAAGTTTATGGAGCTGGGAGAGAGGAGCTGGAGGGGAGAGGGTCTAGAACGCAGATCCAGGGGCTCTGTTGCTTAGCTCTGTCTACCAGCTTTGCGTTTCATTGTAGCACATGGTGCACAGCCAGACTCCCCAGATCTCAGGGCCTGGGCAGGTGGCCCGCTGGTTGGCCCATACCCTGCCTTGTACAATGCTCAGACAGCGGTGGGTGCCTACTGGAAAGTGTGGCCCCAAGGCTGCAATCACTGCTCTCCGCAGCTCAACCAGCCTCCCTTGCTCTCATCTTCTCCAGTCCCCTTTTTTGCTTCCCCACACCAGCCTTTTTTTTTTTCCCAGAGGAGTTCATCAGAGCTGGGTTTCACAAACTCCTTCTAGGCCCCAAACACAGCAGCAGTTGGTGGGGAAATCCCTCCCCCCCCCATCCAGTCCAGGGAGACAGTACTCAGCTCTGTATTTGGTTAGCATGGGGTGCATCTAAGAGCCTCTCCTGCCACCCAAGGGAGCCCAGAACTGGTGCACTGGGATGGGGAGTTTCCTCACTCCCTGGTGTTTCATCTCCCAAACCTGGCTTTGACTCATAGCTCTCCAGGGTCCTCAGACTTGGTTTGAAAACTGACATTGAACCTTTTCCCATCAAGAAATGTTACCTCTTCCCTCTCTGGGGTTCCCCTCACCCATCCTGTTTCCTCAAGTCCCAGATGTTTTTGAAGAACCTGGATGCAGAAGGACCGCTGGGCAGGATTCCCCTTTTCTGATGGATTCTCCCTCCCTCTCAGAAGGGCTTCTCCTCAATGCCTGACTGCTCTCAGCTTCTACATCTGACCACGCGGGGGCAGGGCCTGGCCAGGCCAGGACCCAACCTAGCCTGGGCCATGGCCTTGGGGACTGCCTGCCCAGACTCCTCAGTAGACCAGGTGAGGTTCCCCTCTGTGACTGCTCCAAGGCTCCAGTCACACTCAGCAGCTCAGTGGTCTCTCAGGCCTGCCTGAGCCCACACCCCTTTCCCAGTCCCCCTCTCCAGGCAGGCCAGAGCTGCAGAGTCAATTCCAAGGCCCTGGCAGAGAGCAGGTAGAGATAGCACACTGGTCCCTGCTCTGCACACCTGGGTTCCTCTGCCCTGGGGCCTGACAAGGCACTCTGGTGCTAGGGAGCAGGGAGAGGGCCTGAATGACCTCGGACAGCCCCCTGAATGTGACTAGTCCTTTGCAACCTTGGAGCCTGGCCACCCCTAGAGCAGAGGAGTAGGACTGAGTGGGGGTGAGAGGCCCTTGGCAGGTGAGTGCAACACCAACAAATTGTAGCCTTCTCAGGCCTCACACTGAACCTGGTTGTCTGCCCCAGTGGGCAGAGGGAGGGGAGTGACCCAGGCCTATCTAGCCAATGGTCTCAGCCATGTTAGGCTCCCTGGCAGGATGCCTGCCCTTGGAGCAGACCTTGTGTTCCAGGCTCTAGCTACTTCCCTCTGTTGCCAGCTCCCCTTGCAGGGGGCATTTCCCAGGCACCGTGAGCTGCTGAGATCAGTCCCTCTGGGGACCCCTGGAAGCCCCCAGGGGATCCTGGACTCAACCTGCAAAGTAGCATAAGGCTTGGAGAGAGCAGGTAGTGGTGTGAAGGGCCTCAGTGGTACCCTGAGAAAGGGAGCGCAATTGTCCAAGTGCAAATCCAGCTGCTGACCTGGCCACACTCACCTGGAGCAGGACATAGCCCAGACTGCAATACCAGAGAGCCACAGTCCAGCTGAGAGGGCCTACTTCCAGTTCAGCAGGCCCTCACTTGACCAGGCACCCAGCCCTGGGAGCCCAGCTCTGAATCAGCAGGGAGAATCCAATCTGGACTGCCTAGGCAAAAGACCTATTGAGCCCCCCTCTGGTTCCGGCAAGGTTGGCTGGGCACTTAGCTCTGGGTAGCATTAACCCTGGGTCTCTCCCCCCGCCCCTCACCCACACACACCTGGGATGCCTCTCCTCAAGGTTAGCCCTTTGGACACTGTCATTTCCCCTATTTTAATGGAAGGGCATAGAGTTCCCTGTGTAGGTCGCCTTAGAGGAACTAAAGGCTCCCAGTATTTAACAAAGAGGAGGCGTGGTATGCCCAGGAGCTCTGCAGGGGCACAGGGAGACCCCACCACTATGGGTGGGGCCCCTGTCCCAGGCCCAAGCAACCCTAAGCCCTGCTAACCAGGCAGGCCCTCAGGTCAGCCACCCAGCCAAGTAGCTCCTCTGTGAACTTCCAATTCGCTCTTGAACCCAGTCGTATCTTCCACAAGGGTCCCACACTCAGCCACCCAGGCCTGGTGGCAGGCCGCCAGCTCGTCCGGCCGCGGTCCCTGTGCTAGAACCGCTCCTGGGAGTGCCACCTGCTATGCAGCTTTACTGCCCGCAGGACACTTCGACCAGAGGGGATCCAGGTCCCCGGTAGCCCTGCTGCTGTGCTCGCTCCCGCCTCCCAGTACTCACCTGGGGGCCCAGGCGGCAACCAGGCGAGGGTAGAAAGCCAGAACGCGCCGGCCGGCCCCCAGGGCGGAGAGGTGCCCAAGTGCCCTGGGACGCCAGGCCTGGGCGCCTGGTGTTGGGGTGCAGCCGCTCCCTCGGCTGAGCGCGCGGCCCCCAGCGGCACGGCAGGGACGGAGGCTGCGGGTCCGAGTCCCGCACGCGGCCGGGGCAGTGGCGGAGCGCGGAGTTGGAGGCGGCGCCGCTGTTGTTTTTGAGTCGCGAAGCCGAGAGCCGCGGCGGCCGCCGCGGGGTGGGGACAGAGGGGAGGGGCCGGAGGCCCGAGGCTCTGGCCCAAAGAGGGTTTCGGAGGAGCCGGGAAGGGGCGCAGGGCGCGGACCCCTCGGACGGTGTCGGGACAGGGGGAGGGGGCCAAGGGTCGAGCGTGGAAGAAGACCCGGCCGGGGCGACAGTGATTGCAGAGCTCTTTAATTCGTAATAAAATTCAAGAAAATGAAATCATCCAGCCCAGCCCCGAGCTGGGTCTCCTGGAGCTTTCGCCCCCCAATCCAAGGAAGTTGCGTGCCACGCCGCCCGTCGCCACCCGGTCTCTGGCCCGGGCTGAGGCAGGAGCGCCGACGCTGGGACCCGACGCAGGACGGGGTGGGGGGATAGTCACCTCGCCTCCGGGGCCACCTGGGTCCTTTTAAAGTGGCCGGGGTGCGGGCCCGGGCGGGCGCGCGGAGCATGGACTGCTTTCTTAAAGGGCCAGTCCCGCGCGGCGCTGCCGGGGGGCGGGGGCGGGGGCGGGGGGAGCGTAGTGCGGGGAAGACCGCGGAGGCCGCCCAGAGCCCCCCAATCCCGCGCCGAGGCGGCGGCGGCGGCGGCGGCGGCGCGGCGACGACGATGATGATGATGATGAATACATTGCAAAGTTTTTTTGGCCCCGGCGAGGGGTGTCAGATTGAGCTCTCTGTGCGCATGTGCGAAGGTGTCCAAACTGACAATGCTGGGGAGATGAAGATAGTGTGTAGCTGCTTCTGGACTCAAGGAGGAGGAGAGAGATTCCGCGCGCCGACACCATGCGATCCAAGGCGAGGGCCAGGAAGCTAGCCAAAAGTAAGTCGCCCGCGCCGGCCGCGCCGCGCCGCCGGGCCGGGGCACGGGCCGGGGCTCCGGGCTGGGGGCGCGTCGGGGCGCGGCCGCTGTTCGGCCCCCGGCTCGATCGCCTGGCCCAGGCTGCGCCGCCTCCCGCGCTCCGGGACAGCCAGCTCGGCGGCCGCTGGGGCGCCCGGGCCGCGCGCTCCCCGAAGGCGCCGGCCCCCTCCTCGCGACCCCCTCCCCCCGGCAGGCGCCCGAGCCCGGGAACCCGAGCGCGCGGTGGGGGCCGGAGAGGGGGGCGGGGGGAGGGCGGCGAGGGAGCGCAAAGCGAAAGTTAGCGAAAAGTTGACGATGGAGAGCAACTTTTCCTCCTCGCTCGCTCGCTCGCTCGCTCGCTCGCTCGCTGCTCGCTCTCTCTCCGAGTGGCTAGCAGCCCTGGTCGAATCATATTCCGGGCTTTTGAAATAGTGGGCGCTAGAGCACCGCCTTTGGCGGCCGCGGCCGGCGGAAAGGAGGGAGACCCCGAGCCGGGCGGGGCGGAGGAGGGGGCGCGAGCCGGCGCCCCCCGGCTCCCGACGCTGGGCAGGGTGGCCACGCAGGACAGCGGTGGACGTTGGGGAGCAAAATGGAGACTTTGGCCTGCGGGGCAGCTGTGGTCGTTAAGTTCATTCCCAAGTGGTGCCCGCTCGGCGGCGGGCTCTCGGCGGTGGCTCCAGCACCTCGCGCGGCCCGGCCCGGCCCGGCCCGGGCGCCCGTGCCGCCGGCCGAAAGGTCCCTGTCCGGCCGCCTCCAGCTCGCCGCCGCTGTTGCTCTCGGCCCAGCAGGGCCCCTCCGCACCCGCTTGACCGACTCCTCCTCGAGGCTTGGCGGGGACAGAGGCAGTCCCGGCGAGACGGCCTGGTCCCCGGCCTTACTTTCTCTTTCGCTCCGCCTCGGGCCGAGCCCGGGCTCCGCGCGCCTAGCCTGCCGCCAGCCAGGTCCTCGCCGCGGGCCCGGTGCGCCCACCGCCGGACCCCACCGCCACGCCGCCAAACCTCGGGCAGTCGGCGCGCTATCCGCTCAGCAACCGAGGGCGCCGTCGGCTGCGAGTCCCGAAGTCCGGGGGCGGCGGCGGGCAAGCGGGGGCAGCGGTGCTGCGGTTCGGCGAGCGCGGCCCCCGCAGTCCTGGCCGCCGCCCGGCTGCAGCGAAGCGGTGAGCGCTGCGTTGAGCGTATTCATTGCCGCGGGCTCCATCAGCTCCTCGGCCCGGGGCTGCCCGCCCACCCTAGAAGGGGTACCCGGCCCGCTTCCCTGGGGATCCCAGCCGACCACCAGACCACTCAGTTCTCGGATCCTGAGTTCTGGCTGGCCAGTCTTGCAGCAAATGGGGTCGACTGGCCAGTCGGATCCCTCGTGGACGCGAGACTCGCGGCAGTTTCCCCAAGAAGCCATACGATCTTGCTGGGAATCCGACTCCGTCTGCCATGACCGCGGCCCCGCTGCCCGCCAAAGGCCACTCGCTGGCCCGCTGGGGAAAAGCAGCTCCAGGCCGCTGCCGGCCCCCTTGGGTTCCGTAGTGGGCCATCTGGGGCCCCTTGCGTTGGTGCCCTTTTCAGCCGGGCACATCTGTCCCATACTCCGGCCTCTTCCTCCTAAGCGTTCCATGACCTCCAACCCCTCTTGCTGCGAAAAGGGCAAAGGCCAGGAGTTTCTGGGCAGCCGTGTAGGGGCCATGTGTTGTGGGAGCCTGCCTCAGGCGCCTGGAGTGTGCCTTTTGGTTCGCGTGTTCGAATAGGTGTGAGCGTGGTAGGGGAGGGGGTACTTCTCAGAGTCTCTTCTTGGGCTATAGGCCGCCCTGCCAGCCTGCCGGGCTCAACCCCTGACGAAGAAGGGCCCGAAGTTGGAGGCAAGAGTGGAACTCGGCGGCGCTCTCCCAGGGCCTTCGCTGCAAGCGAGAGTTGCCAGCTGGGCTCTTGGGATCTGCCCCGAAAAGGGGAGCCTCCCACATACAGTAGGACATCACTCAGGATACTCAGCTACCTGACTGCTCCTCCCCGCCAGGTGGGGAAGGAAACCCAGGGCTCTGCTCTGGGTCCGGATCCCGTGTTTGTGGATGTCTGGTGGCCTGGCCCGAAGGTGGGAGCAGCAGACTGGACAGCAGCTCAGAGCACAGGTTTGCCTTTCTGCAGTTCTTAGAAAAGTGACCTGTCTGTCCTTCAGCCACAGACTACTGAACCCCCACTTGACCAAGCTCAGAGAACCAGCAGCAACCTGGAATATCCTGCCCCGCTTCTTCCAGGAGAATGTAGCCGCTGGAGCCTGGGCCGAGGAGGCAGGGGACCGTGGCTGCCAGCTCCAAGGATCACTGAAGAATATAATTTCATTGGACAACATTTTAAGCAGATGTGAATGTGTCGCTGGGAGCTGATTCCATTACCTGACTCAGGAGGCTGCAGGCTGGCAACTGCAACTCTCTTAAGGAGCTCCCTGCTTTCCCTCTGCCTTTGGACCCGGGAGGCCAGAGGGTGGGGAGGGAGCTTCTCCACACTTTACGTGACAAGTGAGCCGAAGCTGAGAAAGATGGAGATGTCCTTGCCCTTGGGGCCTGGGCTATGTCTGCAGTGTTGAGGGGGGAGGGGGCGCGGTGACCTTTGGGGTACATAAGGGTAGCCAGTCTGGTGGATGTGACCCTCTGACGCAGGACTTGAGGCAACCACCCATGAGAGTGAATGGGGGGGCTATGATTTCGTTTGTGCTCCCCACCCCTGGAGGATTCAGGCTCTAGGTCCCAGTTCAGGTGGTTGCTCCTGCCTGGTAGTCAGGTCCCTGGCATTTCTGGGTCCAGTGCAGGATCAGGCTTTTCAAGGGCAGAGGCAGCCAATGCCCTGGAAGGGTAGGGTGAGGTTGGGGTGGGGTTGTGTTTTTTGCTGGCCAGAGTCATTGTCCTCTAACCGGCACCTGTGGACAAGGAACAGGGGGAGGACAGTTCCCGGCCAGGGTCCCTTTACTGTGGGGGCAGTGCTGGCCAGTGGGGCCCTCTGGACTCACATTGAAAACCTAAATGCCTAACAAAAGCTTGCACTTCTGCTGTGGTGGAGAGCCAGGTGGGCAGGTTCCTGGGTCATCTTATTCAGCTGGAGTCAACAGCACAGCTGGTGGGGACATAACCCTGGGAGTGCTGCCTTCAGCCCAGAACCTCATATGACATCCCATGGAAGTGATACACTTTCTGGTGCCCAAGACCAGGGCACTCCCCCCTAACACCCTGGTGTCTAGCTTCTGGGGGCTGCTGTTCTTGCAGGAGGTACTGCTATCTTGAGAGTGTTTAGAATGGCATGTGTGTAGATAGGGGGTGGGGAGGGTGAGCGGAGCAAGCTCCTTGCAAAACCTGCCAGGCTCCAGGTCTGTTAGCCCTGCGCTTGGCCCAGGGAGCAAAGCAGTCCCCCTGCACCCTTACCCTGCAGAGTGGGAGTGGGGCCGCTGTTTCCCCTCTGGCCAATGGGTAGGGCAATAGTGCCAGGAAAGGTCTGGCAAGAGGTGGAAGCCTCACCCGCTTCGGGCGAAAACGCAGAGCCCAGACCCAGGGGCTGGCTCAGGCTTGGCAGCCAGCGGTGCATTTTCTGCCCACAGGCTGGGCATGGGCACTGGGCGCAAAGGTGCGGGTGGGGGGTGGGGAGGTTGCTGCGGAGGGTCCGAAAGGGACGAGATCAATGCGCCCCAAGGTTCCTTTCAGTGGCGACCTTTGGGCAGGCTCTCTGGGGACAGACGTGGCTGAGACCTCAGGTTCCCCACCAGCGAGGGCCAGGCCTCCTCTTTTCCGTTTGGCCGCTGAGAGGAGCAGGTGCGGATGGGGGTGGGGTTCCGCGGCTGAGGTTCCTGTGTCCCTGCCTGAAGGTGTGCAGCCCAGGGGTCTTCCCCCTTTCTGTTGGCACCTGTGTAGAGCCAGTCGTCCAGGGCTCCCCCCACAGGCTCCCTGGGGGAGGCACTGCCTCGGAGGTGGCTACTGCTTAGGCTTTATGGGGTGATTAGCCCCCTGTTTTGTTCAATTAAGAGGCAATTAGGGATCCTTGGGGGGCTGAGTCTAGTAATTAAGGTGATGTATAATTAGAGTTTCAACAAAAATTATCCAGGATTAAAAATCTTTTGAATAATTTCGTTGAAAATTTTCAAATAGCGTTAAATACAATTGATAGGGGCTTGAATCAAGCGTGCGTGCGGGTTGGAATCCTAGGCGCTGCCCCGCATGTAACAAGCGCAAGAAATCTAAGGATTTCCCGTGCTTGGAGAAAGTTCCCCAGGCTACCAGAGTCCCGTTGGGCCTCCCCACTGGGCAGCTGGCGGCCCTGGAGCTCCACACGGAGGCGCAGCCTCTGCTGGAGACGGCGCGGGCCTGGGAACACCAGCCTGCCTCTAGGATCGTGGCCGCTCCTGACGCTCCAAGATGGGGCCAAGGATCGCGCATCCCGGGCTGCGACCGCGTCTACACAGCGCAGCTGGTCTTTGCAGCGGCTGGGTCCAGGTGCTCTGGACCCGAGGCCAGCCTCCAGCTGCGTGTAACCTCCCCTTTCAAGGTCGGTCAGGCTCCAGGGGTCCCTGCTTCACTTCTCTGGCGGAGAAGCCCAGAAGCAAGAACTCTGCGCCCAGAACCCCCCACACACTCCTAGGAGTCCCTAGTTCCGCCCTTGCTCAATCCCTTAGCTGATCTGGACCTGAGGCTAATTGGAAGTCTTGGAGGGAAGGGGAACATTGCAGGGAAACCCAGGTGGAAGGTGGAGGTCCGGCATTCTAGGGGCAGGGTCCTGAGACTCAGTTTCCAGGAGATGGTGCTTGGAGCCCTTAGTGTTCACACTCCCCACCCCACTCACCGGAGTCTACACCTTGGCCAGGATCTGCCAGAGGCCCCACAGCCTTCTGGGAGCCTGTCAGAATTCCCCACCGCTGCTCTTGGTCCACTGAGCCTTTCCAGGAGATCTTAGCAGACATAACCTCACTTCCCCTTCCTTGCCTCTGGGAAGGATGGTGTGTGGAAAGTCACTGACATTTTAAAGGTAAGAAACCCTGGGGCACAGATAGGCCAAGTAACTTATTCTCGGTCACACAGCAAGTTAATGGTGAAACCAAACGGCAGTTAGATCAAGACCTCTAAGGGTTCTTACACAGCCCAGTGAACCAGCCCCAGGCACAGCAGGCTACAGCGAATTATTCCATAGGACTTCAAAAACAAACGTGTCTGAATTTCAGCAGTTTCTCAAGGCCAACGCTTTTGAAAAACAACGAAGACATCAATGTACTCATTTGGTGAAGGCAGTTGATTAACTCTGCCTGAGCCTCCTTCAGATAGGAGGACTTGGGAGGCCAATTCTGACTCTGCCCAGCTCCTAGCCCTGGATTGGAGTCCTGGTCCTTTACCTCCTGCCCCTGCCTGTGGGTGTCCTCTCCAAGGGCACAGGGCGGGGAGCAAAGGGACAGTGTTAGCCAGCCATCCTTGTCTGTAACCCCCACCCCTGCCCTTTTGCCTCTAGGAAATGCAGGCCCTGCAGCCTAGCCTGGGGCACGGATGTTCTGCCTGATCCTCTTCCTAAATCTGGAGGCTAATCACCAAAGTGCGACCCCCCCCCAACCCACCCAAAGGCAGAGGGATGCTGCTGTTGCTGTTGCCCGGGAGGAGGGAGCTGGCGCGGTGGTCAATTGGTCGGGGTTAGTGGGCTCGGCAGGTCCAGGCACCTTACAGGCCCAGGCCAGAGCTGCAGTGGTCACTGGGTGGGAAGCAGCTAGCACTGTGGTCCCCAGGGTGACTGATGGATGGCCTCGTCCTGCTTGGAGTGCAAGAAGCTTCTTGGAGGTTTTGGCCGTTACATCTTCTCCGATCTGGAGGTGCCTGGGCTGCAATGTCTGGCCAGCCTCTCCTGAGAGTCTTCGGAACAATGCCTGGCGCTGCCAGAGGGCCGGCCGGCCGCTCTAGATACATACTTGTTTAATAGTTAACATTCTGTGGAAAAAAGGAGGGCAGTGGGAATTGGGTGGGGGCTTTGCTTATTTTATATCCACTATAACTATTTCTGTCCATGAAAATTGGCTTAATTATATCAATGGAATGTTTCTTTTTCAATTCTGTATGCAATTAGTCCATCTTGCCGGCTGCAATTTATTTTAATAAAAAAATAAACCAGCAGTGTGTTCAGTTCCTCGTCCCCCGGGGACAAATGCGATTGGTGTGTTTAATTTCATTAACTACAATGCGGCCTACTGGAAAAATGTATAAAATCCGCTTTATACAGCTTAAACACTGGCATTTGAAACAAATCATTATTGCATTAGCTGTCACACTGGTAATTCTAGAATCTCAGGAAAAAAATATATTATGGCTGTTTTTATAACCCTTTGCAAATGCACTGTTAAAATAATTTATAATCATTTTAAAACCCGGCTCGGTCCTGGTGAATATTTTATCTCCTCTAAATAGGGTTCTGCATTCTCCCATGTTCATTGATGTCCGGATCCAGGGTGCTCGGCTCAGCCCCGGAACAAGCGAGTTCTGCACAGAGAAGTCAGTGGGATCTGCCCGTCAGCTGAGCTGGCGTGCATGGGCTGGCTTTGCCGCCTTGGACTGGGCCACATTTGGGGCATGAGATGGTCAGTGTACCCGGTCTGAAACCTACCCCGGGGCCAACAGGAACCCCCTGGACCCTGAGCCTGGACCCAGCTCTCTGCCCCCTCTCCTTCCCTCCTGCTGTTGTCAGGTGGGAGGAAAGGCACCCTTGAATGAAACAGGACTTTGCAGGTGTCAGGGGAGCAAAACCCGGCCACACGTGGTTTCCACTCTGCAACTTGGGCACCAGACGGAGCAGCCCCGGCTTTTCATCTCTGCCTCAGCTGCTAGCTAGGGAGTATGAGGGGGCTCCTGGTGACAGGGCTTTCTAGCCTGTCCTTGAGGAAGGCTCTGAATTAACCCGTCAGAGAACAGCAGGCATGTACTGCTGCTCCTGGTGCGGGCTATCTGCTTCCAAGAGTTGCCTGCTCTCTGGCTCTGCGGCTGGGTCAGGTGCTGTTGTATGGGGCTACTCCCCCCAGAGCCCCCTTCTGCGCAGTGTCCTGGTGGAGGTCGGGGGTGGGGTGGGGCTCAGAACCTGCTGGGAACTGGAGTGAGGAGGCCTTTGTGCCAACCTGTATCTCAGCGTCACTGGGTGGTTCCCCAGGGAGGGGTGGTAGGGGAAAGAGAGGGCTGTCCGAAAGTTTGTTTTTCCGGATTTGGAGATGTGCTTTGAGGAATTCTGGCTTGTGATGGCTGTGGGTTTGTGGAGGGCCTGCTGGCTCTGCCCCGGTCACCAGGGAGGGGCTCAGAGACATGCCTGGGTGGGACTGGGATGGAGGGATGGGCTTGGCTCGGGGGCCACTCAAGGAAGAGGCCAGGGACAAGGCCTTCATGCCAAGGGTTCCCAGGTCTTCCCAGGAGTATCGTAGGTAATTCCCAGGAATGCACAGGGTGCTTCTGACCACGCTAAAAAATATCTATCCCTGCTCCCCTTGGTGGATTGAAGGTCTTTGATCCTCTTTGGGCACTGAATTTACATTTTATAATAAGTCTAAATGCCTCTGGGGGGCTCTGAGGAGGTCCCCGGAAACACTCACTGAGCCACTAGAGTCGGAACCCTGCTGCCATGCCCTTCAGGGGTGCTGGGGGCTGGGCATGGAGAGCTAGGGATGCTGGGCTGGGGCTGAGCCAGGCCTCTCAGATGCCAGGCTCTGTGGACCAGCCCCCTGCTGCGTTGCCCTCTGCACACCAGGGTGGGGGCACTGGGCTGGTGGATTATTTTCCATGCCTTCTGATTTCAAGCTGAGAAATGAGGGACGCCGTCTACTTTCTTGCTTTAGAAAGAATAACAGTCGAACGCGGAGCCGACACGCTGGGTCCTGGCCATCAGACTTCAAGGTCTTATGTTGGGGGATTGGTGACATCAGACCCCATAGGTTGGACATCCCACAGGCACAGAACCCATGTTGGCCGTTCCGCCTCCTGAAGCCACAGGCAGCCCCTGGAGGCTGCAGGTGAGACGATACTTCAGGTCTTTACACATCAGGCTTGCATTCTTCCTGCCGCCTCCCCAGGCCAGGGGGTGAGGAGTCGATGAAAGGTTCTAGAAGGATCCGGCACAGTTGGGGTGCTTATTCCTGCGAGGTGTGGGTCCCAGCGCTGGCCTGGAATGGGCTAGTGTCCGGTCACAATCAGACAGGGTGTCAGGGCCTCACTTTATGTCCTTGGGCTGTTTGGAAAACAGCTTCACTGGTCTTCAGTCTCTCACCTTCTGCGTGCAGGGCTTGTCAGCGGAGAAGGGCTGTGGCGAGTGTGTCTGGACAGGCCCAGGTGTCAACGGGCACTCACTCTGTGGCCCTGCTGGAGGTCAACCCCCCACTGCGTCGTACAGCTGCATGCCCCCACCCACCCCTCAGGCTTCCCCTTCACCACAGAGAGGATCTTGATCCTGGCCGCACAGCCTCATCATGCAAAGAAACACACCCACCACCCCACGGGGATTCACTCACCATTGTATTCTCACGCCAGAACATGCAGACACCCAGTGCGAAGGCCAGGGCCTCCCAGGTCAAGTCCACAGGTCAGTGCCTCCCGTTTCCACCCCCACTGTCCATGGCCACCCTGGACATGCTCCCTCTAGGGCTTCCCCAGCTGTTGGCACCTGCCAGCTCCTCCTGCCAGCTCTGGCCCCTCTCATGCATGCTCTATCCTCCACGGGCCCCCGTGCGCAGGGTTCCGACACCTGAAGAGACTCGATCGTCATGCCGGGCTGCCCAGGCTGCCCAGGCTGTTCTGTCACGTGGAGCGGGCGCCCACAGCCTCTCTGCAGACACACAGGCCAGGGGTCCTTGCAGAGGCCAGGGCCTCTGTGGCCACGAGGCGCAGCTCAGGGAGAGACAGACCCTGCCCATACTTGCTTGACCCTTGGCTTGGGGTGGGGGCTGGGAGAGGCTAAGTGGTCCCTTTCAACTTGAAATGACTGAAGGGAGAAGGGAGGAGGAAGGGGTATTGGAGAAGGGTCTCACGGGGGTGAGCTTGCTTTCTCCTCTCTCCTTGTCTCTCCTCATCTCTGTCACTGCTGTTCTGTCTCTCTCTCTCTCTGACTTTTTCTTTCTGTCTCTGTATCCGTCTCTCTGGCTCTGCCTTGCCCTGGCTTTCTCCCTCCCATTGGCTCTGTCTGTGCCTCTGCCTTGCTCTGAAATGTGTTTGTTCTCTTCCTATCTTACGTCTGTCTGTCTCTGTCTCTCTCTTTTGCTCTTTGTCTTTCTATCTTTAAGTCTGTCTCTCTGCCTCTCTCTCACTTGTCTGTCTCTCTCTGTCTCCGTCTCCTCTCTCCCGGAGCCTTTCCTGGGCTGGTTCACAGCTACAGCTCTCCAACCCTTTGGCAGGAGCAGGTTGGCTGAGTGATGAATGGGCCCTGAATTTGATCAGAACCTATTCCTGTGGCACATTTAATCCCGTCTCTATATTCCGAAGCCAACAGTAGTCGATTTTACACCGAAATATGGATTTACATAATAGACTCGATGTGCTGCTCCTGGCAGGGTCTTCCCGGGAGAGGGCAGGCATTTGAGAAGGCGTCACATTTGTACCTGCCCAGTGGGCTGTAACAGCCTCTTCTGAGAAGCCGGATCCATCGGTCCATAAAGCACTTAAACAAAGGCTGGAAATGACGCTTACCAGAGAAGCCCGAGGGCTGGTCTCCGGAAAGCCGCGGTGGGTCCTGGGTGGATTGGAATGGCATGGCAGTCAGGGAAGGCAGGTGTCTGTCCAGCTTTTCTGCCCTGTGGCCTCCTACCCTGGGTAAGAGGTTCAGTCATTCCTGGTCCCTGCCTGCCTTCGGATGATGCGCTCAAGTTAAGGACTGGTGTGAAACCATCTCTAAGGAGCTAATGCTCCCGCCACACAGGGTCTTGGCTCCCTCTGTCCTGGGAAGGCGACTAGATGAAGTGTCTTGGTGAAGTGCCAAGGGACAGCTGTGTGCTGAGCTGACAGCTCAGGTACCCACATTCAGCAGGGGCTACTGGCCACCCCTCGCCTGGCCTACTCCCTTGGGTGGAATTACAGGGGCATCCAGGGCAGCACTTAGGGGGTGCTTGCATGGAGGAAGAAGGTTCCTGGGGCTCCCCTGGGAGGCAGCAGCTGGCCGTTTGGAGACTGCCTCTTGACTTGGTCAGAACACTGCCACTTGCAGCCGCCGCACCTAATGGAACAGGTCTACCTGGCTGGGCCACCTCCCGGAGCTGCTTCTCTGGGGAATCTTTGCCTGTGCTGGCAAATACCTCCGAGGCTCTTATTCCTGGAAAAGCCAGTATTCTTGAACTCCTCGAGAGAACTGGGGAGTCGTTTTCTCGGCCAGAACTGGCACTGCTCATGGGAGAAAGGGCCCCTCCCATCACCCCTTTGTCTGATCCCCATGCTGACGCGGGTGTGAGCATGCATACATGAACACCTGTGTGGAGCTTCAACCAGTCTGCCCTTCACACCCTTGTGGCCGGCACAGCCCTGGAGCATGTGCATGTGTGTGCACACCCCCATGTACAGCACCCCTCCGTGCCCCAGCAACCCCCCGCCCCCACACACAAACAAAGTGGTGTGAGAAGCTGTAGACCCAGCCCCAGGGCCTGGCTGTAGCTGGTTGTTCTCAGAGAGGTGAGGAGCAGTTTGGAGGTGCTTGCCAGTGCTTGGGGCCACTCCACTGTGTGTCTCCAGCCCCATGAAGAAGCATAGAGGAGAGGGGCTGTGTAGATAATCCCAGGGCCCCGGGGCTTGCACTTAGAAAAATTAGGCCCTCTTGAAAAATTACAGAATTATCCCTCCAGTGTCAGGTTCCCAGATAACGATGTGTCTGTGTGTGAAAATATTAAATTGCAATAACATGCCTAGCAAGTACCTCTCTGAATAGGGTATTCAGTTCCCAGCCCGGCTGCACATGCAGCCAGTGACTGACAGAGTACAAATGGTGTCGTAAAACATCGGGGCCTTACAGCCGGACCCCATCTTTTTTATCCTTCCCTGTCTCCCGGGCCCAGCCAGTCAGCCAGCCAGCCAGCCAGCCTTTCCTTTAATGAAATTGCCCAGCACTGTGGCTACTTATTTATTTCACACATTAGCAGGAGGGAAAGCTTCCAGAGATGGATGGATCAATGTTTCCTGGAAGTGATTTGACATGACGTTCGGAAATAAGGCTGATCAGCAGGCCGGCCTTGGTGTTTGTGAGTTAGTAGCCTCGCTTTCTGAAGGGGAGATGAGGGTTCAATTCCCAGCCAGTGTGCCTTCCATGCAGCCCCCCCCCCCCAATCGGTTCACAGAGACATGCGCATTAAGACTATGATGCAGAACAGGTGGCACCAGAGTTTCCCGAGTACGATAAGCTGGGAGACCTCCTTTTGGAAGTCAACCAACGAGAACCCAGGGGTCATCCCAGTCTGGTAGGGAACCCTGCGTGGGGCTGGTGCGTTCTGTTGGACGCTGGGTCACCGAGGTGGTAGCTAGCCACCACACTGACCCAGTCTGCAGGGTGGTGTCCTCAGACCTTCCAAAGTTCCCCTGCTCCACTCTGCTCATAGCCTGCCTTAGGCCTGTTCTTGATGGGTCTTGCCTCCCAGAGCTCGAGGGCAGACAGGCTCAGCCAGGTCGGCTCCCTGTCTCTGGACAGAATCAACAAACCGAAAGGATGGAAGTTGATGTTTCCACTTTCCAAAAAGCCCTCAGAGGTACCACGTTCCCGAAAAAGGGCTCCCGCCGGACATGGCAGCCCCATCTCCCCGCCGATGTCAATATTGTCTATGCTCTGGGGTGCCCGCGTGTGCGCCAAGTGTGGCTGGGAGCAGTGCGCCGGAGTGGAGGTGGGGGTGGGGGGTGGGTGGCACAGAGAGAGTTTGGGTGGGTGCATGTTTAGTCAAGTGTCCTTATGCACAAAGATCTAAACAAAAAAAAAGTAGAAAGTGAGTGAGAGAGAGAGAGAGAGAGAGAGATCTGAAATTCTGGGGACCGATAGCTGGGGCCACCTGGGGCTCTCACGTTTCATGGCTGGGATTCTGGCCTGAGAAGCAAAGGGGCCCCGAGTCTTAACTTTCCCTCCATCGAGGTGTTAATCTTACCTTCCGAAGGTTAGATCAAGCTGCTAAAAGCTGCTGTTGGCGATCAGATCTCATCTGCTAATGACGGTGGAGGGCTCGGGTTCGAGGCCCCTCTTGGCTGCCCCACTGGGGACTGCTCTGCTGGCAGTCTGGACAAGGGCTTATTCTTTGCCTGGGGTACAGTCTCCCTTGATGGGGGTTTTAAGTTGCCTCTGGACAGACGACCCTCGTTCAAAGGGGTGCAGGAGGAGGCTGGAGGCCACCGAGTGTGGGAAGGCCAAGGCGGCCCCTGGGTTCCGTCCATTCCCACAGAGAGTAGGAACACAGCACGCACAAGGTGGGTGGAAAGGGGACTCGAGGGACTGCCCCGTGTCGTTGGTGCCCTTGCTTTGCCTACAGGGTGGGTTCGAAGCCACCCTGGGTCGGGGAGGAAGGACCCTGTGTCAGAAGGGAGCCTGGGTGGGATTGACAGACCATCTGGATGCTCTGGGCCAGGCTGGGCCTTCTGGGCCTTCCGGCACTGGCAGGGTGGCTGCTTCTCCCCAGGGGTTGGGGGTGGCATCTGTAGCTGGACGTGGTGCAGACTAGCCACCGGAGCAGAGGACACAGGTGGGACCACTGCAGGGGACCTGGAGACCAGACAATCCCCTGCTGTGCCAGAATGACCGTACACCCCCAGGCCCTGGCACAGAACTCAGGGAAGTCAATCTAACTGTACCTCCATGCCTATCTCCGAGGCTGGTCCTTAGGGCCTTGGGGTCCACAGGCAGGCTTGGAGATGAGGAAGCCAAGCAAAGACCCAGACTGGGGCTGGGGCAGGGGCACGGGCATCATCCCGGGTACATTGTGCACCCCACACCTGCCGTGTCCCTGGCACCTTGCTAGGGAGCTACCTGGCCTCAGAGAGTGCTGCTGGTCAGCCCAGATTCAAGAAGGGACAGGCTACTCCATGCAGTCCCCACTACCTTGTGCTCCTGAGCCACCCAGGATGGAGCCCAGCTCTGCTTTACTGGCCATTGTGTGTTCCTGGAGGTGAAGGCCATTAGCAGCTAGTTCAGGTTTCATTGCCATCCCTCGGTTCTGCGTTCCCCTGGCTGGAGCAGGTTGTGCGCGTTCGTGAGTGTGTGTGTGTGTGTGTGTGTGTGTGTGTGTGTGTAGATCCAGCAGTGTCTGGAGACCACGGCATGGGACCTGCAGAGGAGAAAACCATAAAGCTAAACTCACTGCCGCTGAGTCAATACCGACTCACAGAGGTCAGGGTAGAACTGCCCCTCTGGGTTTCTGACACTGTAACTCATGATTGGAGTGGAATATCCCGTCTTTCTCTGGCCGAGTGACTGGTGGTTTCAAACTTGGGATCTTGTGGATCTCAGCCCAATGCACAACCGCTACTCCACCAGTTTGTCCCAAATAAGGCCGGGCATGAGGTATGTGCTAGTGAGTCCGAAACACACGTGGCAGCTTTCTTTGCAGGCGTACGTTAGGGAACTGCCATCTTGGCTTGGGATATGCTTGAAGCAGTGGCCTGTCCTCAGGGTAGACTTGGGCAACCGGAATGTTCTCTGGACTCTGACAGCTTTCTGAATTGGACTCTGGGCAACCTCATCAAGTTCTGATGACCAGAAGAGCCTCGGGAAAACTCTCCAGTCCTCGCTGGAGAGAACTTGGCTTTTGGAGTCCTCTGGCAAGTGTAGCACAGGACACCTGCCCTGGGACAGTCGTGGGCTTTGCCTCCCCTGAAGCGGAAGGAGAGGGTCCTGAGCCCAGACTTGCCTTTGGGGTCTCTGCCTTTGGTGGCTGCTATTCTGGGCACTTTCCGGGTGCTCTCCGTCAGAGTGGCAGGCCCCAGAGCTGACGGGGCTGTTCTCCTCACTCCACACCAATCCAGCTGGCACTCTAGCTTCTGAGGCTGCCTGACGTCATCGAGGGGACATGCTTTGGGCTTGCTTGTCTATAGGACAGTGGACCTAAAGTGTAACCACAGTATGCACACACACGCACACAGATGCACCCACAATTGCAGTGCCAACATCCACATGCTCTGATGTGCTCATGAGTACACATGTGCTCGCAGTACATGCATGTACATACACGCACACAACACACATTCACACAATACCCATATGCACACACAGCATATGTGTACATAGAGGCCCAGAAAATATGCAGACATGACCACGTGAACCTGACTCTGGTTATAGTCTTGGTTTCTTTGAGTGACGTGTATGGGCATCAGTGAGAGGGACCATTGGGATGAGCGAGCAGGCTTCTGGTTCAGCGTGATGTCACTCATCCCCACTCTCCCACCAAAAGGTGTATGGAAGGAGCCTGAGGAGGTGGCTACAGCTGAGTCCAGTGCTAGTCCTAGGGCTCCTTGCAGGGCAAGGCTTGTGGCATTTACCATGTGGGCAGTCCACCTTTCTATTATTCAATGGTGAACCTGGGGTGCATGGGCCCCCCCCCCTCTAGTGAAACAAGCTACGTCTCCCAAAACGCAGCAGGACAGACCCAAGTCCTCTGATCCAGTGTCCCACAGACACAGGAGAAGGGCCGGGCCTGCCTCTGGCCCTTTGAAAGGGTCATTCAATCTGAAGGAGAGGGCCCAGTTAAGCGATTCAGCAGCGGGCCAGACAGAATCAGGAGTGCTCAGTGGTGGGAGAACGCTGGGCTCTGGCAGGACGCCCTTTGTGGGATTATCTGCACCCCCCTGGGAAGTGTGGAATGTCTGGGGGGTGAGGGGCCACGCAATATAGAGCTCACGCAGGCTGCTGATAAAACAGGCGGTTTTCTGGGCCTCCTTGCCACCGAAATCCGAGGTGCGGTCCCTGAGTGAGGCCACTGGCCTGGACATTTGAGCCAGCAGGGCGGGGGCCAGTTTGCACTTGCTCATGCGAACTTGATTCGAGTCCACATCTGCTGGGCTGATACCTGGGGCCATTGCCCACTTGAAAAAAAAAGCAGGGAAGAAAAGATGTTCAGGGAAACCAGTCAGCGTCCTGCCTCCCTCCCAGATCCAGCACGCCAGGTGTCCATCCAGCCGACTCTCGGCGCTGGGCTGGTGGACAGATGGATGTTATAACTGTAAAGGCTGGTGACACTAAACATCAAAAAGCCTAGATTTCATGTTTCTGGGCTGCTTTAGGCTTACAGAAGGACCGTGCAGACGGTATAGGTGCTCCCATCTGCTCTCCACCCTACGCGATGAACCTCGGGTGCGGCGGGCGGGTCTGTTTGTTACAGCGGGTGGGATGATACTGCTACGTTCCGATGAACCAGAGGCCACCCTGTGCATTAGGGCTTGCTCTCTGCTGTGTAAGCCAGTGGGTTTTGACAAATGCTTGTCATGCCGCCCCCCCCATGAGAGTCACTGCCCCACACATGCCCTGGGGTCTGTGACTCTCCTTTCTTCTTCCCCGCCACCACTGGCACCCCTTGGCTCTTTCACTGGCTGAAGCACTTGGCCGTTCCCCCAAAGGTCGATGCCGTGACCCCACCAGCTTCTCCACGGGAGCAAGGTGTAACCATCTGTTTCGGGAAAGATTGACCGTCCCGGAACTCCCAGGGGTGGGTCTGCCCATCAGGTTGAGAGGAGGCAGCATTTACTGGACGGTGTCTTCGCCGGAATGGTCTGGAGCCGGGACCGCGTGGCCGAGGTTTTTTCCACACCGGCTTCCTCCACTTGGCAATGTGCACCGAAGCCTTCTCCCTATCTCTCCAGGGGCTTGTGGCAAATTGCTTTCTATCGACGAATGGCCCTCGCTGGTGTGGCTGTGGCCCCAGTGGATCAGTTCACGCACCTGTGGAGGGCTAGCTCGCTCCCTCCTGATTGGGGGTGGTTGTGGAGCAAGCTGCCATCAACATCCAGGGTGGGGCTGGTAGCATTTTCATGCACATTTTGAAGCCTGCATGGAGAGTCCTGCTGGTCTGGGAGAGGTGGTCCTGGGGGGTTGCAGATCTCAGACTCCCTGCTGTGGGGGCCGCTCCAGCTCTGAAGGTGTGGAGGTGTGCTGCCAGGAACGATATGGTTTCGGCCATTCACTCCTGCCCCCTCTCTGTCCTGGAGTTGTACTCATCGTTGTTGGGAGATGAACGGACACAGCTAATTGCTCCCCCACCCCCCACCCACTGCCCTCTAGGGACTGCCTCCTGGGACCCATTCTTGGCCATCTAGCATGTGCTTGGCCCAAACCCCACACAGGTGGGCTTGCAGCCTGAGAGAGCAAAGGGCATCCCTGAGGCCAAGGCAGCTGTGGTGGGAGTTTCCGGGTGGGGGGAATGTGTCTGGGACTGTAGCTCTGGGGGCCTCCATCGCTGTATCTTGCTCTCTGACTTGGATGGGAGTTGGGCCCAGAAGGCTGGTGCATTTGGCACCGCTTAGAGCCTTGACAAACTGCCCTGGGAAGGAGGGAAGGAGGGAGCTGGCCCAGGAAGGGAAAGGGGTCTTCGTAGAGAAGAGGGGCTGTGTCCACATGGAGGGAGGGTTGGCAGTGGTCTGCCCAGGCTCTGACTTCTGGCCGACCCGGATCGGGGCATCCGGATGAGTGGTGGGACTGGCCCTTCCTTGCCTCTGTGAGCCCAGTGTCTGTCTCATCTGAGGGTGGGGACATCGGGCATGTGTACTGTCCTTGGGGACTCCATGTCCCTCTAGGTGTTGACACCTGGTGTGGGCACTTTTTCTTATGGATTGGCAGCCACTCTATGGCAGGGGATAGAGGGCAGGGAGTCCAAGGTAGAGTGTCCAGGGAAGGATGACCAGGGCAGGGCATCTACGATAGGCCACCCACCCCAGTGTGTCCACAGTAGGATGCCCAGAGTGTCCGCAATAGTGTCCACCAACGAGTGTCCATGACAGGGTGCCCCCTGCAGGACTTCCACCACGGTAGGCAGGCTTGCTGCAGGACACTAGTGCAGCCCAATGTCTCAGGCCCCGCCATGCACCCGCCTCAGAACAGGAGCTGCAGGAGGGAACGCGGCGGCCTGGCTGGTGGGCCACTGGCTTCTCTGTGCCGTCTTTTATGAGACCCCCGAGCCCCTTGTCAGGATGGGGTGGTGCTAAGAGGTGCCTGGGAAATGGGGAGGAGGGAAACGTGCTAGAGGCTCTGCTCAAGGAGGCTCTCCCAGCTGGGGTGCAGCTGCCTGGCTAGTGGGGTCACCCAGTGCCTAACCTCTAGGCCTGGAGGTGCAGCTGAGGCCTCTCTCCCTCTGGACTTCCTGTTGAGTGGTGCAGGGAACCACTCTGACCTTCCCGGGTCAGGGATGAGGGGTCAAGGAGACTTCCAGGGCCACATCCCAAGAGATGTCTTCTCACACCTTTGTAGCCCTCAGCCCCTGCACAGAAAAACTCCAGAGGAAATAACTTGGGGCCTCAAACACCCCCACCAGTCCCTAGCCCCTCTCGTTCAGCCTCGTTGCCATCTGGCCCTGCCTGGTGCTGTTAGCAGCCATGGTGCCAAGGAGGAACTTGGCGGCTGACTTCTGAGAGCCAGGGTAGTGCTGTTTGAGAGCAACGCCTCTGGGGTGCCAGGTCACCCCGACTGGGACACTGCCGAGCCCCTGGTTCCACAGCAGGGTGGCCGGCCAGACCTTCCATGGGGCCCCCAGGCCCCCGGCCCCCAGGCCCAGTGACAGCTGCCTTACCCTGCAGTGAATTTACAAAACCCATCTGTGTGGAAGATTGTCGGAGGGGATGGAGTCTGGGCTCAATCTGTGGGCTTTGCCCCATTTTTGGTTTTTCTCCCTAAATGGACTATGTTGTTAATTAGGCAAACGTTCTGCAGAAAACGCTCTCACCTTGAGCTTTCTGTGAGAAAGGAGGTCACGAGGTCACGAGGGGAGTTGGGGTAGTAGGGGGACACCACAGCAGAGGAGAAGGGAAGGAAAGAGAAGGGGGGGTAGCGAGGCTTCAGAGAACCCAGGCGAACACTGGGGAGTGAAACAGCAGGAACTCTGTGCCCTTGGGGCTGCCCTTTCCAGCCGTCTTGTCTTCTTGGAAGTCTTCGGAGGGGAAAAGGGCCGAAGGTGAGACTCTTTTCTGTGAAAGGCGAGGGCTCTTGAACTTTAGGTGCGCCTGACCAAGCCTGATGACGATAGTGACAAGGACGATGAGGCAAGCTCTGGGATCTGAGGGCGGGAAGAGAGAGGGAAGTTCTTGTCTACAGAAGGAGAGGGCTTCCGCAGATGCGAGTTTCCAGGGCCTTTCCAAGTCCGGAGCCGGAGAACCCCCGGGGGCTAGCTAGTGGGCTCAGGGCCTCAGAGCCCCTGTGGGGGAACTACAGTTCCCAGCAGGGTCGGTCCCAGGTGCCCCCCTCCTTGCCCTTTGCAGGAGACCCAACCCCAAATGAGGAAACGGGACATTTCTTGGGTTTGAGGCCAGGCCGAATTTTCTGACCCCAGGAAGAGATGGAGGCTGAGTCTGATTTCTTGGCTGGCAACCAAAAGGCAGCTGCAGAACTGCCCCCACCGACTCATGTTGCCTCGGACATCAAGCCTCTATAGTCTCTAGACCATCAGCCCCCACCCTCCCCCCACCCAGGCAGAGAGTCCTCAGCCCCCCAGCCTGGCATCGCTTCGACAGCAAGAACATTTCCCAACAGCATGTGCCACGCGGACGCCCATTTTCATGGCGTCTTTTGTGTTTTTAAATTTGGAAATGACCTTGAGATGCCTTTGGAAAACCAGTCCCTGGTTATGGACAAATCCTTCTCCACACCGCCCCGCCCCCAGTCCCCTCCCCCTGGGGCTGGATACGCATTGCTGCATTGCTGCTGGCGGCCCTGGAGCCCTGCCTCTTGCTTGTGGTTGAGCAAAGATTAGACTACATTTCTTGGCGGGCTGCGGGCTGCTCGGTCCCCCGCGACTCCCTTTGCTCTTTGGCCTTCATGCTACATTCTTTTCGCTTTCCTCATTTCGCTCCGTAATGCTGTTTTTCTCACCTTCTGGAGCCGGCCGGCGGCATGGGGTGGATTTATGAGGTTTAAACTTTTCACGCGATAGTCTATTTTATATATTCTCCCCGCCGCTGCAGTAGGTTGACCTCCTGCCACCGCTCCTGGTGCAGTCTGTTCGGGCAGGAGTTTCTTTGGTTACAAAAGAGCCTCCCCTTTCCATAAGAGGTGGACAGCCTGGCTTTCTTAGGAGTCTTTGTTGCGTCAAATTAAGAAGCCTGGGGTCTGAGCCACTCAGAACAATCCAGAAAGCCACAAACAAACAAGCAAACTAAACTCCAGTCCCCTCTGACCCCCCTTATCCTGTTTGAGTTCCCAAGTGTTGGAATAAAGGAAAGCTAGACCCTGGGGTGCAGGGGCAAAGGAAACACATCTGATTCTTAGTAGGCACCCCCTTCTCTGCGCGCACGTCTGGACAGAGAACCGTTTGGGCCAGGTGGGAACTGAAGCTGTGGTTGGGCTGTCTGCTGACCACCCAGGGAGGGCTGTTTGCACCGGGGACATCTGAAGCTTGGTTGGTCCTGCCCTCTCCCCGAAGATACCCACACACCTTACCCAGCAGGTCTCTGTTGGGGCAAGGTCAGTTGTCAATTCAGAACCCCATGCCCACTACATGGGCATGAAGGGCCTTCCTGGACCTGCAGGTGCTTCTGGGAGTTGCTGGGAATTGGGCCGCTTATTGCCCCATGGGTCTCCCGGTGGCAGGGCACATGGTCTGTGGGAGGTGGTTGCACATGCTATTCGTGAGAAGATGGGTGTGTACCTGTAACTCTGAATCCCCTGGTGCTGAGACTAAACAGTACTTTCTGAAAGGTGGGGTGCCCGGGTCCCCAACTGTTCTGGGTCCATTTGCACCCAGAATGCCATCTACCTGGATCACGTCCTCTGCAGAGTGGCCCCTGAGGAAGTTGCTGGCATGCTGGGCACTGATGGCGGCCTGCGGGTACTCCGTGGACATTGAAGGGAGGGGTGGTAGCCCCTCAGAGCACACAGCTTGGTCACGGTCCTGCACCGGAAAAATAAACCCCATCAAGACCTCCCCGGGCTAGAACACACCAGTCCTTCAATCGGCCTTTTTGTATGGCAGTGAGCCCTACTTTAAACAAGTGCACCTGGGCAGGCTCGGGACAGACGCCCTTTCTCTGGGCTGTGCTGCCCCATGGCTCGTTGGCTCAGTAGCTACTGTGGGCTTTTATGTCGTCCCCAGCAGTCAGGGCCTGGTCCTGGGGAGTCTGTGCTCTGCTGTGCTGCCTTCGCATCCAGTGAGCACTGGAGCCCTGCAGTGCTCAGTGTTGGGAGCAGGCTTAGCTCCCCATGGAGACCCACACCCAGAGCTCTTCCGGCAGGCTCTGCCTCACTCCCTCACTCATGCATTCACTCACTCACTTATTCATGGGCTCACTCCCTCCCTCAATCCCTCACTCATGCATTCACTCACTCACTTATTCATGGGCTCACTCACTCCCTCACTCACTCACTCATGCATTCACTCACTCATTCATGGGCTCACTCACTCATTCTCTCACTCATACATTCACTTATTACTCATTCATACATGCACTCATCCATTCATCAATTCCTTCATATGCTCATTCATTTGTCCACTTGTTCATTCATCCATATACTCATTCATTTATTTACTGTCTCATTCACTCACTTATGCATTCATTGACCTATTCACCAATCCACTCACTTATTCATTTATCTTAGTCATTCACTCATTCACTTACTCTTCTATGCACTTATTAATTCAGCTATCCATTTGTTAACTTATCCACTGACTCATTTACTAATTCATTTACTCAAGCATTTACCTCTTTACTCATTCATTCCCTCTCCTTCATTCGTTCATATACTATTCATTCCCCACGGATTCATTTATTCACATATCCATTCCCTCATTCACTTACTCCATTCATTCATTCATTCACTGACTCATCCACTCATTCAATCACCAAATCATATATTCACTCACCCATTCACTAATTCATTCATACACGCACTTGTTGATGCATTCACTCATCAATCACCCACTCACCCATCACTCACTCACTCATCACTCACTCATCACTCACTCACTCATCACTCACTCATCACTCACTCATCACTCACTCATCAGGTGACTGCTTCTGGGCTGCTCCATTTCACCCCCCCCCCCCAAGGTTGTAAGAAGTTCTATCCTAGTCCTCCCTTGAAGGATGGCTTAGCTGGGTGCCTGAGGTGCAAACACCCCCAGATTAAATAGCCATTCCAAAGCAAAGTCAGCACTTGATTTAGGAGGGATGGGGTTGTCTCTCAGCAGGGGCCAGCTTGTCCCCTGCCCCCATCCACTGCTGGAATTGAAGATGAGGAGACAGGCAGGTTTTCTGGTTCATCCGCAGTCAGAGGGGTCCCTGTGCTGGGCAGGGTGGGGAGATGCGAAGGCCTGTAACAATCATGTTTTCCATGACCGCCTGGCTGGGTTTGGTTGGGAGACTGCAAGAAGCTCCATTGCTCACCTGGCCGGGTGGTACAGGGCCTGCCCTTCCGCAGGCAGGCTACGGGGGCCCTAAGGGTCCTGCTGCGGGCCTGCTGAGCTCTCAGTGATCTCCACACATCTCCAGGAGCCAGTTAGGCACCTTCCTGTGGCCCCAGGAGGGGTACATGCACCACAGGGTCCCCAAGCATCACCAGGTCTGAAGGTCCTGCATGGGGCCCCCTGCGACTGGCAGGTTCCCCGTCCACTCATCTCAAGGAACCCTGGAGTCTCAGGACCAGCTTTCAGAGCGCAGGGAAGATGGTGAGGTGACAGATGCACCTGTCTGAGACCCCAGACACGCGTTCTGGGAGCCGACAGGCTCTTTGCTGCCAAGAAATGGCCGAGCCAGGCATGGCTGAGCGACCTCACCCTGTCACTTTTGTGAGCTGGAAACTCCTGGTGAGCCAGCTGGGTTAGGGAGTTCTCACCTACAATGACTCTTTCCCACTCAAAGCCTTTGTCAGAGCCCAGGCACCTCCGCTGATGGGAGAGAGCTCAGGGGTCGACAACAGGGATGGGATCAGGCTATCCCAGGGGCAGAGGCTAATTTCCGCAGGGAAGGTTTTGCAGCCTGGACACCTGCCAGCCTTGGGTGGGTAGCCTGCTAGAGTGCCAGGCAGATGCCGCTCCCATGCGGGCTACAGCAGAGAGCAGGCTGGGAGGACAGGCCCCAGACTCAGAGACGGAGCTAGGAGGTGAGGCGAGTCTGAGCACCGGACACCTGCAAAGAGCAGGTGAGACCAGGATGGAATTTTGGGTAAACTTTCCCCCTGAACCCTGAGGGAATTTTGAAAGCCACGGCAGGCACGTGGACTTTTGCGGTTCTCTTGGGGAGCACTGTTTTCAGGAAGTGTCAGGCAGAAGCGGTGGCTCTGGGCAGTGACCCTGGTGGGGGGAAAGCAGTGACTGGAGCCAGTGTGGTTCTGTGACCCAGAAACAGAGGGCTGGAGGCATAGGGAAGAGGGCGGGACTTCTCTGGGGGCAGGCTTGGCTGGCTGCAGAAAGAAAGCCTGAGCCCCCAGGAGGCCGACATGAACCCAGCCTGCCTGCACAGCGCCCCATGAGGCTCTGAGCATCCTTGGGGAGAGGCTGGGAGGCTTCTGGGGCTGGCGTGGCATTCACTGGGCTGCCGCCAGCTGCCCCCGAGTCCATTCTGAGCAGGACTGTGTCATCGGGCCTCTCAAGGACTGGTTTTGTGGAGGCAGACGGCCCGGCCTTTCTTCCAAGGCACTGCTGGGTGTTTTTCAACTGCTAACCTAGTGGTTGATGCTTAACCCTTTGGCTCCTGGACTTGGAGATCCCTCTGTTAGTAGAGCTCCGACCCCGGCTGTCTCAGTCACACTCTGCTGACAGCGGGCTTTAGGTAGCTTCAGGAGTCTCTGAGCAGGATTGCAGGCTGGGAGGCCGCACCTCTCAGCCCTGGCATCCTGCACGGCTGGTGCCGGGCATCTTCGGCCCGCTTGTCACCTCCCCTGAGCCTGGTGAGCTGTGATGGGAGGTGACTTTCACGCTGGTGCCCGGGCCACAGTGTGCTCATTGGCGTGAATAGACACGGTAAGTGAGCGGGGACCTCCCCATTGCACTGCTTCACCAGGCACGGCTCTGCCCCACACCTGCCAGAGAGTCACCTCGTGCCTGGCCACCTGTGCCCAGAGCCAAGCCTGCTGCAGCTCTCCTGGGTCCCCTGCCGCCATCACCACACGACTCCAGACTGGGTGATGCCTTCCAGGGGACCCGGCTCGGTCTGGGTCTTGTGGGACTGAGAGTCTGCTGTGCGTGTGGCGGCACGGTGCCTTCCCTCTGGCCTGCTCCTTGTGGATGGAGCTTGGATGAGCCTCCTTGGCATCCCCACCCATCAGAACCGGAGTGCGTGGTCTCATAGCTCCTGAGGTTGGTGTCCTGGTGTGGCGGGCCTGTGGTCTCTCTGAAGGCTTCAAGGGGAGAAGACCTTGCTGGTCTCTTCCAGCTTCTGGCGGCCCCGGGCTGCTCTCCATGAGGCTCTTGCCCATCCATCCTTTAGAGGGCACTGCTCCCAGGGGGTGAGAACTCACCTTGCTCCAGTGTGACCTCACTGCCACTGACCCCACCTCGTTTGATGCTGCTGTGTGGCCCCGACTAGGCCCCCAAGACGATGCACCACTAGGGGTGGGGGTGGGGGGTTTGCACCCACTTGGTTTTGGCTGCAGATCGCCAGGCCTTTCTTCCTAGGCTACCCTTGTCTGGAGGCTCTGTTGACACGTGTCGGCACCGTGATGACACGCAAGCCTGCCCTGGCTTTCGGGTGGTGGCTCCCTTGGAGGGATGCTCCCTGGCTGGGAAAGGAACCCTGGTCTTGTTGCACGCAACTCACAGATTCTACTATGAAACTGTGCCTCTCCCTCATCGCCACCTCTTCCCAGGCCCTGTTTCACAGCTGCGGGGTTAGCACTGGTGGGGGACACGACCCTGTCCCTCCCTGGGATGGGGTGCAGAGGGCTGGAGCAGCAGGCAGAGCCCCGCGCCCCCAGCTCTAGCATCGAGCTCAAGGTTGCTGTCCAGGCCCTGCTTATGTCGGCTCTGAGAGCTTCTGGATCCGAGTTGGGTCAGATCGTGGGACGCCTCCCCAGCTGCTAGGGGTATGGTGGGGGATCCAGTTGGATCACTGGACCCAAGGCTACACTCAGTAGTTTTGGGAGTGGCTTGCAGAACCCCATCGCAGCCCGGGGACCCCTGGGTGACGGGCTCACTGTCCTTTGCCCCATGGCTCTTTGGCTTTCTTACCACTGCCCATCCTCACCAGGGTATAGGGAAGGGTGGTGTTGATGTGTGGGGGTGGGGGTGGTGAGAGGGTCTGCTGACCCCATGCCCCGACTACCACTGCCACATACTGCTCTGGAGGGTGGCTGGGCCCGTGGGCCTTGTGGAGAAAGTGGAGTGATTAGCAATTGGTGTTTCATCTGTAGTGTGGTGGGACAGGCTCAGGTGCCCCTGTGTCTCAGGTCCCTCATTTTAAGCCCAATGTGACAGCAGCTCCTGGACCCCAGGACTGGGATGGGATTGCTCCCCCAAAGGTGAAGGTTCTGCAGCAAAGGGGTGCCCATGTGTGGCCAGTGCTCTGCCCTGGCTAGTGGGGGTGGGGTGGGATGCCAGCCCTCCCAGGGATAGTCAGGTGGTCCGTTCCAGAAAGCCAGGTGAAGGTGGGCTGGGGCTGGGCTCTGCTTCTGATCAGACAGGTAAGATTCTGTCTGCTTATTCCTGGGGGATTTGGGACAGGCTTCTGGGTACTGCCGCCTGGGGGCGCCCTTGGGAACACTCCTGGAGTGAGGCTGGGGACTAGGGTTCAGTACAGGAGGATGGGGACTCTGTGGAGTCAGGGTACTCTGTAGGGGCCATCAGCCATGTGGGGTTCCCAGGTCATGTGCCCAGAACACCTGGCAGGTTGGGGACTGCTTCCCACCACTACCACTCCTGCCCTCCAAGTTTTGGCTTACAGCCTTTCTCCCAGGGTTTTCAGATACTGTGAGCCTTAAAGTGGAGCTCAGGCTGACCTGGGCAGTCCCTCCTTCCTATCTGCCTTGCTCTCCCTCTCTCTAGTCCTCTCTGCCTTCCCCTGTCCCCTGGCCCCCTCATTCTCTCCTCATTTTACCAAGGACCTCTGAGGGCTTGGGCAGGATGCCTGGACTCCATCCCTTTGAGGTGCCTACCTGACTTCCTTCTCTTGGGCCTCCCAGCCAGGCTGACCCCAGGCCAGGCAAGAATGAGGTCATGGGTGGAGAGCGGGGGCTGATGTGCAGAGGACTGAGGGTCTGTTTTTAGAACTCACACCTCTGGCTGAGGCAGAAACCACCTTACAGCGACCCCAGCTTCCCCTCCCGTCCGCCCACTTCCCCTTCTGGGGGCTGCGTCCCACCGCCACCCCGGACTGCCAGGCTCCTCAGTGTCTCCACTGCCTGGATGCCCAGGATCAGGGCTACAGACCCTTCACAGCAGAGCCTCAGTTTCCTGGAACAGCCAGGGAGGAAGGCTGAGGAACGGGGCGGAGGGCATCCTTGGAAGCTTCTAGACCAGCCCGCTTGCCTGGGTGAGTAGACGGTTTCTCCTCCGTGTCAGATGAGCAGGTGGGTTTTCATCTTGCTCACTGTCCTGGTCCCTGCTTCTGGCTGCCCTGGGCTCCCTGCTGAGCCCACAACCAAGGGTCAGCTCACCTCCATCCTCTGAATTAACAGTCCTCATAGACTGCTTACGTGCTATAGCTCTATAGCTACAGTCAGTAGTTGTCCCCCTTTTGACACCCCGGCCCCCAGGCCCACTCTCCTGCTTATCCTGCTGGGCCAGGGTCTTTGTGGGGCACCTGCTGCTGCCTGGATCGAGTGTGCTGGGTCAGGAGATGCCACCACTGCCAGCGCCTGCAGGGCCATGTAGGACCTGCTGCACCCTTGCTGAGGATTTGGGTGATGGGGGGAGTGGTGGTCAGTGGGCTCTGTAGGGGTGTGTCAGCCACTTGAGGTTTGGGGGGCAGGGGGACACATTGCTGCTGAGCTGAGCCTGAACCCCCGCATCGCAGGGTTGAACTGCTCCGAAGGGCTTTCTTCCTGACCATCTGTCTGGAAGCAGGTTGCCAGGACTGCCCTTTGGCGGTGCTGCCCGGTCGGTTGGAATGACTCCCCTTGATATTCCTTGCCAAGCCAACGGCTTGCACTCCCCAGGGATTTTCTGAAGGAACCCCAAACCCCGAACCAAAACAAAACAAAAAAATCCCAAGCTCACTGCCATTGAGTCGATCTACACTCAGAGCGATCCTGTCGAATGGGTTAGAACTGCCTCTGTGAGTTTCCGAGGCTGTAACTCTTTATGGGAGTAGAAAGCCTTGTCTGTTTCCCATGGGGTACCTGATGGTTTTGAATGGCTGGCCTTGTATAACCCCCCCCCCCCCGGGGCTCCTTGAAGGTACCAGAGGCCTCTATAAAATCAAACCGTGGAGCAGGAGTCAGGTAGGTTACAGAGGGTGGGCTGGGAGTGGGATGGGGGATGCATCATAGGCCAGGTGAGGAGAGCTGTGAGACCCCCAGGACCACCAATGGAAGCCCATTAGGGTCTCCTGAGCTCAGTTGGCTTGGAGTGGGGGTGGGGATGCTGTGTTTCCCCAGATTTCTCTTCCTGGGGGCTGGCAGGAGGCTGTGTACCCGTGTATCCCTCACTATCCCTCATGCGAACGGGACGCTGTATCACATTTCTTCTTTTCTCCCCTCCCAAGGACCCTGTCCTTCTGAGAAGTGACTGTCCCCAAGGACCCCTAACTACAGTCTCCATAGGGACAGGAGGGTGTGCCCGGCCATCTCTCACAGCACAGGCAGGTCAGGCACTGGGGCTGCCCCTGAGTCACCTGTCCTCCCTGCCATGTCTCCCTGGCTCTATCCGTCTTCCCAGTGCTCCACTCGGTGGGAGGGGGAGAAAGGTTGCTGCTAGAGGCTCCTGCACCCACCCCCAGAATTGGGCTTTGCCATTTGAGGGGCAGGGGCAGACCCTGTCTGCCTTGCGATGGGCTTGTCTGTGGGGCCAGGGCTGCAGGGGGGTGCTGGCATATAGCCACCCATGTCCAGCTGAATGAAGCACTTCTTGCCCTGCCCCAACCTCACCGACATGCCCAAGGCCACTGTGTCTTTGAGTGCGGGCCCGCCTGGAGTGTTTGTCTCCCCGTCAGGGGGAGGCAATCGCTTCTTGCCAGTTGTTGCTGCTTCTGCATTAAAAAAAAGTATGCTCCTTGTCTCTCAAAGCACAGGCAGAGGGTGTAGGGGTTAGGGAACACCTCAGGCAGACGCCCCCTTTTCTCCCTCCTCCCAACTGAACTCCAGGTGGGAAGCCGGGCAAGTATGTCCTGAGCACCTATCCATGCTGGGATCCTTGGTGGAACGGTGGTCACGAGCTGAGCTGGGCCTGCAGTTCGAAACCACCAGTCGCCGCTCGGGAGAAAGACCAAGCTGTCTACTCCCGAACAGAGCCATCATCTGGGAAACGCACAGACGCAGTTCTATCTTGTCTCATTGGGTGGCTACTAGTCGGGGGCCACTCTGGCAGCAGTGAGGCTGGTTGTTTTTGAGTTACTGGGAGAAACTGGTCATGCTTGCTCCGGGAATGTGGTGGGAAAGACAGGCCAGGGCCAGACAGCCAGTCACCTCAGAGAGAAGGGCTGCACCTGCCAGGAGGGCCGGGCAGCGCCCGAGGGTGGGCAGGCTGCCACAGAGGCAGTGACAGCCTTGTGAATCTGACCTATGTTGAACCGTCTCCAGCGCCCCCTCTTCTCTCAGCAAGGGGCCCTGTGGTACTGTGGTTTAAGTGCTGGGCTGCTACCTGGAAGTTCAGCAGTTCAAACCCACCAGCTGCTCTGGGGGAGAAAGGTGAGGCAGTCTGTTTCTGTAGAGGCTGACGCCCTTGGAAGCCCTATAGGAGCCCCGGAGCTCTGGTGGGTTAGTGGAGACACGCAGGGCTGCCGTCCGCAAGGTCTCCTTGGTCACGTGCTGCATATCAGAGCCAGGGTGACCGCTGAGCACAGGCTCCCAAACTCCCCTGCCCCCCACTGCCTTTTCAGAGAACCACGCAGCGCCCTCTGGTAATAAAAGTCCTTTGTGCTCTAGCCCACAGCCCAGGACACAGGGTAGTGCTCTGCGATGGAGCCACGTGGTGCAGCTGTGGTCGCGCGTTGGGCTGCCCGCCGCCAGGTGGGCACTGGGAAACTACCACCTCCTGGGGGAAATCCAGGGCTTCCTACTCCCGTGGAGCGTGCCGGTCTTGGAAATTCATATGGCAGTTCCACTCTGCTCTACAAGGTTGCTGTGTGTCGGCATCCACTCAAGGGCAGTGAATTGGTTTTGTTTTTTTTAAGTGTGCACCCTGGGCGGTGCTAGGGGATCCGGCGTGGGGTTGCTAACTGCAAAACCGGCAGTTCAAACACACCAGCTGTCCTGAGGGAGAGAGAGGAGGCTCTCTGTCTTTGTACACCCCCTGGGGGCTGCTGTGAGTCAGTATCCACTGGAGGGCAGTGGGTTTGGTAGACGGTCGCTGTGCATCGGAATTGACTGGAAGGGAGTGGATTTTTCTACCAGTGGTTCTCAACCTTCCTAATGCCGTGACCCTTTCACACAGCCCCTCATGTGGTGGTGACCCCCAGTTAGAAAATGATTTTAGTAGCTACTTCACTGTCATTTTGCTACTATTATGAATCAGGTGATTCCTAGGAAAAAGGGCCATTCAACTCCCAAAGGGGGTCGTGACCCACAGGTTGAGAACCTCTGTTCTAAAGTCAGACCACTTCTCAGCGTTCTCCTAGGAAAGCTGACAATAACCATTGCTCTCTGGATTCATCCCTTTCGTTCGAAACTGACTAGCCCCGACCCAGAGGAGCTCTGCTGACACGGTAGTTATACCCTGGGCTGGAAGGTCCACGGTTTGAACCAGCCACCCTGCAGCAGAGCCAAGCTGCCTAATCTGCTCCCACTGAGGTGACAGTCTAGAGGGGGCAGCTCTCTTCTGTTGCCTGGGTCTGTCCCCATGAGCTGGACTGGACTCGCCAGCCCCTCACAAGCACCTGGGCTTAAAAAACAACAAATGAGCGTATTGCATTTTCTCCCCTGGATTTGCACATAAGGAGCACAAACCCCACTGCTCCCTCACGGCTTCCGGTTCTGGACACGGATAAAGACGTCGCGTGGTCAGGGAGCGTGGAACAGCTAGAGGTGCTGGAGCTCGTGTCTCCTGTTTCCCAAAGCATCGTACGGCTGGTGCTGGCTCCCCGTGTGCTGACTGTGGCGGGGGACAGGTGGCATCCCAGAGACAAGTGTGGACAGTGCCCAGCCAAGCATTGGTTTTCCAAGCAAATGTCCGAGTTGGTTGGTGCCGGGGCGCCCTGGCTCAACAGACCCTGCGTACAACAGAGCAGCCCATCGCCCCACTGGCTCCGTCTTCACCATTGTGGAGATCATGGCCAAGTCCCTCCAGCGGCCCCTGTGTGTTTCCTGTGCCTTCTAACCCAGGAGGCTTCCCGTCGGGCAAGGCAGCACCACGCCAGACTGTGTTCTCTGCTGCCATAGAGAATCATGGGCTGGTTTTCAGAAGCATATCACCAGGCCTTTCTTCCTGGTCTGTCTTTGCCTGGCAACAGAAATCTGTCCACCGTGGGTGAGCCTACTGGTCTTGGAAATGCCAGCGTTCTGTTCTAGTGTACAGCCATCACAGGTGACAGGCAGGGCATGACTGTGAGGAATAGTGTCCTTAGAGGACCAGGACGGGCTGGGATGAGCCAAAAGCTTCCAGGTGCCCCACTGGGACCCCGTGGTGGCTGCGGTGACTGGGACACTCACTGACATCTGCCTGCCCCGGGCTTCTACGCCCCGTGTTGTTTGGAGCTGCTGCTGTGTGTAATAATAAAAGCCAGACCTACTTTCGGCTGCTTTTACGCTGGTCCCACATGGCTCTGGGATGTGGGTGGGGAGACATGTTCAGTGGGGCGGGCAGTGAGGTGGGTTCAGGGGTCTGGAGCTGGGCAGGAGCAAGGGATGTCGAGGTGAGCTTCGGGTGGACTGAGGGTGGAGGTGGGGGATGCGTGGAGCCTTGGGCTGCTCTCTGTGACCCGACAGTCTGGGAGGATCCGTTCTCAGCTCCTTTTAGGTTGCCCCTGGGCCATGACCGTGGGCCCTGGGAGGCTGGATTGGCTCCCAGGGGTCCCTGTCTGGTGAAGTGAGGGGAAGCCTGCTCTGGGCACAGGTGGCGAGAGAGGGGTGAAGACCACTGGCTGTGCCACTATTTTGGGACCTGGAACCGTGGCTCTTCTCAGCCTCACACGCCCAGGGTGTCCCAGGCAATTGTGACACCAGGGAGTGGGCAGCAAAGCTCTCACTGACCACCCAGGCTCCCCACCCCCCACCCTCTCCTGTGCACAGAGCCCAGGGCAGGCCTCCCTCAGAAGCTTGCTTTGGGGGTGGGCATGCTTCTTTGGAAAGCTCCCCGGGGCTTTCACGGCTGCTCCCAATTCTGCTGTTTTCCCCTTGACTTATGCGAGGGGTGGGGGTGTCTCCCAGTGAAGTTTCCTGAGGGAAGGGGAAAGGTGAGCCTCACAGCTCACCTCTAGGGTGCTGGTCCCCTTCTCAGGAGTGGCTGGCACCGCTCTGGGTGGTTCTGGAAACCTGTGGATACTCCGTCTCCCATTGCCCTAGGGACATACCTGCCCGAGCAGAAAGAACAGGTGTGCAAAGCCACTTTGAGGGAGCCTCTCTGAGTAGGGAGACTGGGCTTGTGTGGGAGGGGAGGGCCTTCTTTCAGGGTCCATCCAGCCTGGAGTGTCGAGGAGGGAGAGGCTGAGGGGTGGGCATGGAGTGGCCAGTGTGGCCTGTGATCGGCCTGCCTACTGGCAGGTGGTTCCTGCCATGGGCGCTGGCCGCAGAGGTTGTGCTGCTGCCACTTGAGCTTGGTGAATGGGGATGAGCCCCGATGAGCTCAGCACCCCTCTTCCTCTTCCTCTCCCCCCCCCGCCCCCCTTGGGCCTAGCAAACTCTTGGTGAGAGATAGTGGCTTGCATCCAGTGCACCTCTGCTAATCAGCGCGCATCGTGGGAAAAGCCGGGCTCGGCCGGGCGGCAGCACATTGTCTGGGTGAGATTAAAGCCGGGGGCGGCATTGTCTGGCCAGGGGATCAATCTTCTTGCTGTCACTCAGACGCTGAATTAAATTCCCTCCATTTCTAAAGGGGCTTATCTGCCCTGAATGGGCGGCTCTGCCACAGCCTTGCGAAGTGTTGCTGGAGCAGGGCTCAGGCACCTTTGGCTGGCCGGGCGGGGCAGCCTACACTGGCCATGGTCAGCGGTGGCCTGTTAGGTTGCCGAGGGCCGGGCTCCACCCCCATGGCCCATCTGTGCAGGGAAGCAGGAAGCCCATGACACCTGGTGGAGGGATGGTCTGGAGCTGGGGGAATCCCATAAAAACTGTGCTGTCCCTGCCCCCCTGGAGGGGCCTCTGGCCAAGGGCAGAGGGGAGAGTGGAGAAGGCAGAGGGCAGAAGGCAAGCCCGGAGCAGGGAAGGACTAACTTAAAGTCCTGGTAACTCTGATCGCAAGGGTGTTCTTGATGGCAGGCCAGGACCAGAAGGGCTGGGCTAGGATGCCACTCCGGGATTGGCTGCCCTTGCCAGTCCTTTCCCCAAATGCTGCCCCTACCCTTTCATCCAAGGATGGAGGGCAGACCCATGTGGGCTTTCCAAACTTTATGTGAGACCCTCATTAAAAAAAAAACAACAGGAAGAAGGCCAAGTAGGGTAGGCTGAGGCTCCTCTGTGTAATGTCCCTGGGTTCTTGTTCAATGCCCAAAGTCACCCCAACTCCCATGCCCACTCAACAGCTGGAAACTCTGGACCCCCAGGGTGTCACCTACACCATCAGGGCCAACCCGGTGACCATGGGGTTTCTCCAGAGAGGCCAGGAAGGCAGTTGGAGAGAGTGGGCTTGCGGCCCGAGCCTGCCCTTCCCTGTCCCCCTGGCTCTCCTGCAAAGACCATGGAATGAACCCTGCTCCAGGAGACCCAAGCTGACTAGGCAGAGGCTATTTCAGAGTGGTGTGCTGCAGGAGTGGTGGGCTCCAGTCAGATCTGGAGTGGTCAACCATCAAAACAGCCTCCCTGGCCTGTTTCGCGACTGACGTATCTGCTGCTCCCTTCCAGCCTGGGCTGCCTATTTTCAAATGCCCTGCTGCCTCTCTCTGGACCTCGGCAGGTGCTCACCAGGGCCTCTGTGTGTCCGGCTGCCCCTTGGCAGCTTCCTATGTTTTCTACTGCATGCAGAACCTCCTGGTGATAGAAGGCCCTGAAATCTCATGCAGACCCCCAAATTCAAACCAAAACTCAACCCTCAAAGCCAAAGCAAGCTCACAGCACCTGTCAAGGTGATTCTGAGCATACGAACCCACTAGGTAGAGTAGAGCTGCCCCGGAGGGAGAGTTACTGAGCCTGCCCATCTTTGTGAGTCAACTGGGGGCTTTGAACCACCATCCAGTTGCTAGCAGGCAGGGGCTTTAATCGCTGTGCCAGCAGCGATTTTTAATGAGCCTAAATGGAGCAAGGAAGGCTTATTTATTTATTTATTTTTGCCTGCAAACAATTGCCTGGAGAGAAGAGGACCCCTCTGGGGAATCAGACCCACAGGGGACATTGGGGATGTTCTCCCATCAACTGGCCCAGAACATTCAGCCTTGATCCCAGCTGGCAGCCCCAGGGCTTCTCCTGCCCCCTGTCCCCCCACCCATCCTCCCCCAAGGGGGACACTCTAGCTTGGAGAGGTCTCATAGCTGCTGGGACAGCTCCTCCGGGGCATCTGCAGTAGTGGGCTTCTGAGTAAAGCGGTCAAAAAGTTGGGAGTCAGGTGGACGCCTGTAGGGTGTGGGATTTGCCTCAGCCCCTCCTCTGAGCGAAGCGTGGAACTCATCGGCCCATTGGTTCAGGGACACAGCATGCGCCCGTCTGGGGCACCACAGAGATTCACCAAGCCCTCCCTGCCCCAGTCCTCGTTGGAATCCGGACAGCAACTGACCACACTTCATTGTGGTTCTCAGGTCACCCCGAAGCGACTGTCCCGATGCCCTCTCAAATTCCGATGGCATAGGACCCCCAGCCCCTGTCCTCATGACATGAGTGACCAGCAGTATAGCCTTGTCCAAAACTCAGATGCGGCAGGAAAGCAGCTAGGGAGGGGCCCCGAGTCTGTCCATCGCAGGAGCCCCTCCCTGGACGGCCTTCTCCAGAGACACCCTGGGGCCCAGAGAAAGACTTTGGAAGCTCTGGCTGGGCCGGAGGGAGCTGAGTTCCTCCTCTCTGTGGGCTGGAGTCTTTTCAAAAACAGTTTCAAGAGAATGAAATCAACAGGCCCCAGGGAATTTGCATGCGGCTACTTAACATCCATTCTGTATTTTATTTTATTTTTTTCAAAAGAGAAATAAACACATGCACACACACACAAAAAACACGTCCCCATCCACAGGGCGGGACTGCCCCAGGAGTGAACCGTTCAAACCTTTACAATTTTTTAAACACCCAACAGCTTTCCATCACAAAGGGCAAAATTCACAAACAAATTGCCTTCCTCCGCCCGCCCCTTGGCCGGGTGGAGAAGTGTTGATCACACACGGCTCCCGGGTCACCACTGAATTGAGGATTCCCACGGCGCCTGCCTGCAGTCTGAGGAGCCCAGCGAGGCTCGGAGCCTGAGTGCTTTTACCCCTGCAGCCCTTTCAGGGCCAGCTAACGAGTGCATTGTGGGCACCTGGGAGGCGGCCTCCAGAAAGCAGGCAGGGCAGAGGCGATGGGGGAGAGCTCTCCTTGCAGGAAGGCGCTAGAAGATTCGAGAAGGCTCTGGAAGCCAAGGGTCTTCTGCATGGGGCTTGGGTTCTAGAAGAGCGTTTGAGCTGCCCATGAAGACAGGTGCCCTGAGGTCCGATGGGCAGTTTGGGGAGGACAGACACAAAGGGGCATCCCCAGCAAAGATCAGCCAGGAGGAGAGACTCCGCCTGAGTGATCGGGGAGCATGGGGTGTCCAACCGGGCTCTCAAAAACCCCTTCCAGAGGCCACTAGCCGGGTGAATGTACGGCCCAGCTAGGTGGCCTCTGTTCCTAAGGCCCCCTTTTATTCCCTTTGGCTCTGAACTTGGAGCTTCGTCCATCAGATCAACTGGAACCCAGCACATGGGCACTCCCCCCTCATGATGTGACGCCCCCTCCCACCCACCCCATTCCTGGCATGCTCCATGTGTCACACACCCTAGGTCCTTCTGAACTCAGCTGTGTAGTCTAGGCTGTGGCCAGTCCCACTGGGAGACTGGGGGCGTTCCAGGGGCAAGGGGGGTTGTTCTGGCTCCCACCCCTCCCCGGCAACACAGAGTCCCAGAGGGTACTCTGTGGGGTCTCGGCATGGTGTGGGTGAGGGTTGCATGGACATGGACATGGTGGGGGTGATGCAGAGAATGCTTTCAGCACCTTGGGTGTGCAAGAGGTGGAGGTGGGGTAACAGGACGGAATGTTCTGGAACAGCTGTCACCAGGGACATTGGGCCAGCAGGTGTACACCGGAAGAACAGCACGATCCGTCATCCCCTTAGGTCATACGTCCTTCCAGGCTTTCAGTCACTGGATGTGGGCGCCTGAGTAGCCACGTGGACAGCCACGCTCTCCCTTGGGTGCTGGGCTTTCAGTGGACTGGGGCTCTCAGCCTGGAGAGCATGCTTCTCTGCCTGGTGGCCGTCTGGGCCCCGGCCTGCCCCCACAGGTTCCAGAGACCCATGCCCACTGTTCGAGGCTTTGGGGGAGCTGGGCAAGAGCCCTGCCACCTCTCTCAGGCAGATAGCCATCCGTCTGCCTATGACGCTGACCCTGACCTCCCTCCTGCCCACCTTCTGCCTGTGAGGGACCGGTCAGCGGACCCTCCGGAAGCTCCGGTGGTGGACATGATCCTTGGCCCTGACTCAGGGGAGGGGAAGGGGCCTTCCAGGCGGGTCACTCGTCTGGACCCCAAAGGGTTAAGGAGCAAGTGCCTCTGGCTTTGTTCCTGGCCATCTAATCAGATGTTAACCTGCAGCCTGGTCCCCAATCCCTTCCTTATGACAATGATTAGCCCTGAGCAGGATGAATAGGCGGCACCATTCCTATGGTAACCTTCAAAATGCATTCCTCCCTGGCCGCTGCCTCCTCCAGTAATTACATTCTTAACTCGTCCCACAAACAGCATGCTAATTAGCCGCTTAAGAGCCTGGCTTCATCTCCCTCCCCAGCTGGCCTGAGAAAAGGGCCCCGGAGTGGGCTCCCCACACCCCCCTAGCTCCCCAGCTCCTCTCCTTCCTCCCTTGGATGGACAGGAAGTCAGTGAGGTCCCACAGCAGCCAGGCCAAGCCCCACCCTCCGGTCTGGGAGGACCCATATCAGGGCAGTAAGACTGTGGGTTTTCCCACCAGGGTCACCCCTACTCCCGAGACTTTGGGGCCACATTCAGCAAAACTTTCCAGCTCCCAGGCCCCCTGGCAATACCCATTCCAGTGCCTCACATAGCACGTGCCTTGGAGGGTGGGTGCAGGGAAACTGAGGCAGGCTAGTTCTGTGAAGAAGAGCAGGGATGGTGGGGGGCGGCAGAGTGGTGTCGCCGGTCACTGTCCAGTTCTGTGGTAGAACTCTGCTCCAGTGGGTCTGAGTGTGTTGGGTTTCCAAAGTAGACAGCCAGGCATTTCTTATGAGGTGCCTCTGGCCAGGGTTGAACCTCTACTCTCTCGGTGAGTAGTCTACCCGGGGATTGCTTGGAATAGATGGGTGGGTGGCCATATTTCATCCAGGACTCGTGCATCCAGAGGGGTACAGCATCATGGGGGGGGGAGCAGGCGTTGATGGGGTAGCCTTGCTGAGGCTGCATTGGGGAATCTATCAGATTGGGTCAAGGTGGGTCAGCATGAGGGCACAAGGTGGCTGTGGGGGCCCACTGGGAGGGCCTGTGGGCAGTGTGAGGTCAGCAGGTTGGGTCTTGCTTGCAGTGTAACGGAAGCCACCGGAAGGATTTTCAGCAGGGGAGTAACTTGAGCCGGGGCTTATTTGCGAAGGCCTGGCTGCTATGGTTCCAGTGCAGGGAGTAGAGGCAGGAGGGCACCTGTGTCCAGGTGAGGGGCTGCTGGGGGTCTCCGTGGGAGGAGGCTGAGGCCGGCCGGCCAGCCAAGGTGCTAGCTGTAGGGCTGGTGGGCCTAGGTTCTCAGTATGTTCTGCACGTGGAGCTGGCAGGGATTGCTGGTTGGGGTGGGGTGGGTGGTGGGCAGGATAGGCAAGGCAGCCCCAGGTGTTTGCATGAACACCTGGGCAAGGTGAGGGTGCCGTCTGTGGAGGAGTTTATCCTGGTGAGGCTGCCTTAGTGTTCTTGGGGGGGAGGGGGGATCAGCTGGGAGGGAGGCAGAGCTGCCGCTGCTCTGCCGAGTAGCCAAGGGTGGGCCACGGTAGGGGTGCACCTGCAGGTGTAGTGTGCTTAGTTGTGGCCAGGCTGCATCCAGGAGGGCTGGCTCTTTCCTGGGACCAGCAGGACCTGCTCTGCCAAAGGCTGGAACAGCAGGGGGGTTGCTGGGGAGAACTCAAATGCCCCTGGGATCCAGCATCCTCAGCACCAGCTGCTGGTTTGGGACAAGTGTCTGGAGAGACAGTGGAAAGCTGCCTTCACTGGGACCAGTGGGTCTCCAGCCAGGAACACACTGTGACACCCAGCACACTGGGATGTCCCTGCCCTGCTGGCCGCCTGTGGGGTCTCTTCGCACTTGATGAGGTCTGCAGCCCTTGGGCCCACTGCCCTCCCTGCAGCCACAATACCCCTGTTCGGGCTGAGACCACACTGGGAGCATGAGGGTCCTCAGGGCTCGAGGGGCTGGGAGAAGGTTCTGTCATGACTGGGTGCCCAGGTGGTTTTGTGTCTGAGGCTTAGGGAGGGATTACAGGGCGTGGGATTTGGAAGCTGTAGTTCCTGGGTGTCAGTCTGCACGGCTAATTCTAATGTAAATAGAACAGTCCTTTAAGTCTAGATCATATGTTCTCAACAGAGAGCCTGCAGATCCCTGCGGCTCAAAATACCTGCCGGCCGGCCACCTCCTCTGGTCTCAGGCCATTTCCCCAATGGGCCGGGGCTGTGGTGAGCTCTGTTAGGGTATCACAGTAATTACGGATTTCCATTCCCCATTGTCCTCAGAGGGACTAACACCTCGGACCCACCTTCCCTTGTTAGGGATACACATGATCCCTGAGAACCCAGGGGGGCTGTACCCCAGCCACCTTCCCAAGGCTCTCACCCTGAGACAAGGCCTCGGCTCACCCTCTGCCCCAAAGCTTGGTCCCGTTCACTGGCCACTAGCCAAGCCCTGGTGCCCAGTGGTCCAGCTTGGGGCTGGAAGCTTTTAGGAGAGTGCAGCCTGGCTCCACTCATGGCTTCAGGGAGGGTCTCCTCATCCGGGAGAGCTCCCCCAACTGCGGGTGAGAGGAATCCCTAGTCCACCCCAGAGCTGGGCCACGCTCAGTTCTTTCCTTCCTCGGGCCAGTCCTGTGAGGCAAGAGCGCCTGACTCATTCTCCCAATTCGACAGGGTGGGTCGCTCCCACAGAGCCATGTCTGTAGTGGTGCAGCGGTAGAATGAGGATGGAAGGACGCAGCCTGGGGGGAATCAGAAGGTTTTTTTTCTTTTTGTTTTTTTAATTTCCTTCCCCTGAGCTTGATGCTCCTTGTGGCTTGTGCAATAAAATCCTTCCTATCTCAAGGTCAAATTCTTCTCTACTTTCTTCTTGAGGTTTTGGAGTTTTGCTGTCTGCATGGAAGCTCCTTAATCCTTTTCTCCTGTGTGTGTATGGTGTGAGGTCGGGATCTGATTTTACTCGATGTTCCACAAGCACAGCCTCTGTTTGTGGGCAGGATTTCTCTTTGTGGTCTGTAGCATCACCGAGTTATCAGCAGCCTCAACTCTGCCCTATGTCAACGTTCCGCAGGTGGGTCTGTTTCTGGGTTTCCTGCCCCCATTCTAGCAGCCAGCTGGCCCGTGATGCTAATCACCAGAAATGAATAATATCCGGTTTGGTGGGCATCTAAGTGGGGTTGCTGTGGACCCTGAGAGGGCAAGTGGAAGGGTGATGGGTCACTGAGAGATGATTGCCTTGATGGTCCATGATCTGCACCCACTGACCTCCATGGTGGGTGGTGGTGGTGCCTGGAGGACAAGTTCTCCATGCTCATGCTCAGCAGTGGGGCAGATGGTAATCAGAGGCCCTTACTCTTCCTGAGTTTAAGGTCACGGCATTTGAAAATCAGTGCTGTGTGGTCCCTCCCCTTGGGATTCATGGGCTTTTCTTGTCATGGGGCTTAGCATGTCCACCTCATCACTGATGCCAGGGGCCTGCTCTTCTCTGATTAGACTAAGAACGGTGACAGTGACTGATGCTTATGATGCCCCTGTGAGTCCCGTAGGACGGCGCCTAGGATGCAACAACAAGGACAGGTGCCATCAATATCATCTCTGAACAGTGTGATGTGATTGGCATCATCGTAATGATCCCAATCATATTGGCTGGGAATTGAATTACCTGCCTGAAAGATCAAGTGTGGACATTCCAGCCACTGCCCCTGTGAGGATGACGCCATTGGGAAATAGGGGTTCCTTTTGTCATGTTAGGAGCCCCAGTGGTGTGGTGGTTGTAGGGGAAAGACAGGGCTTTCTACTTCCATAAACAGTTCCAGTCTGGGAAGCCCACAGGGGCAGTTCTACCCTGCCCTACAGGGTCTCCCTGAATAGGCATCACCTGGATGGCAGTGAGTTTGGCTTGGGTTTTTGTTATGTTAATGAGGTCACACCAGAGTCAACCCAGTCATCACCGCCTTCTGGTCCATCAGACTCAGCTTCACAGCAGCCCTGAGACAGAGGGAAGGGGCTCTGAGGATTTCTGAGAAGACACATCTCTCCAGAAGCATCTTTCTCTGGAGGAGTGGCCCATGGGTTTAAACTGCAGACCTTGAGGTTAGCAGCCGAACGCTCAACCTTTATACCAGTGCCAGGTGGGTCCTAACCCGCACCGCCTCTGGGGTATCTGATACGACACGGAGAATGCACACAGACAGACACGCACATGGGGTCAGAGAGAGACGTTGAGGAATTCCAAGACCCTGCAGTCTCCAAACCCATGAGAGAATAAGTCTGTTCTCCTGGTTAGCCTTGGGCTGCTAACTGCAAAGTCAGCAGTTCAAAACCACCAGCGGCTCTGAGGGAGAAAGAGGAGGCTTTCGACTCCAGTAAAGCATGACAGCCTCAGACACTCGCAGGGGAAGTTCTGCCCTGTGCTACAGGGTCGCTGAGTCGGCATCGACTCCCCGGCAAGAGCAGTGAGTGGATCTCTAAATCCAGCCCTGTCGTGCCTGCCTCGTGGGACCACGCGATTCTAGTGTTAGAGTCAGCTCCGTGTCCGCAGCAGTGGCAGCTGCTCCGAGCCTTCCTGTCCCTCAGGGCGGGGGAGGCTCGGCTCCCTCCCTAAACCACGCCGAGATGATCCCGCCCCCGGGAGATCCGGGAAGCCCACTGTCTTTTCATAACTATCTATTGCTTGGTGCTCCCGGCCTCCCTCTAAAGAGGCCCCGGGAAGTGTCAGGAGCCATTAGACTGGGCTTCACAAGGAGTGATTGGGTGCAGTGTGTGTGGGGGGGGTGGGGTGGGGGGGGCAGGAAGTTTCGATTGGCAGTGAACTTGTCCACGTCCATGGCGGGAGTGTGGGTGTCTGTCCTTCCCTGTCTGTGCAGAGAAGGTGAATCCAGGTGTTCCTGTGGGATTTCCAAGCCCTGCCTCCCCTAGACAGACCAATGGCCACAGGGTGCAGCCGAGCCTCCACGGGTGTGTCTTGGAGCGTGGTGGTGCCACCCTCTGCCCAGGTGCAGAGGTTAGGAGCGGGCTCCTCTTTCCCTCAGTAGGATGGGTGGTGGTGGTGGGGCTCTCCCCTGGGACCTCTTAGCTCAGTGATGGTGCTGCATGCTCTCTTTTAATCACCACGCCCCATGTTCAGAGCCTGCACAGTGGCCCCCTGGTTTATAGGTGACAAGCTGGGAGGGGCTGGGGGCCAAGTGGGCTGTGTGCACACCTGGTGGTGCTAGGTGGCATTCCAGGCACTGCCCCCTCTCTGGGTGCTCCAGCCCTTTCTCCCACTTGGTTCTATGCCATCAGGGGCACAGTTGAGGAAAGGACCCCCACCCTCAAAATCTGCTGCTAACAATTGTCCTCGAGCTTGGGGTCTCTAGCTGCTCCACTCTGTTAATCCGGGTTGACTAGAGAAACAAATCCAGAGAGACTCATAGGTGTATAAGAAAGAACTTTATATCAAAGAGCAATTTCATATTGAGAGAACATCCCAGCCCAGTCCAGATCAAGTCCATACGTCTGATATTAGCCCATATGTCTGATACCAGACCATAAATTCCTCTTTAGACTCACGCAGCACATGCAATGATGCCAAATGCAGGAAGATCACAAGCCGGTGGTGGATCCAGTGGTGGTGGAAGCATTTCAGCCCTGGTGTGGGTCTCCATGTGGCTCTTCCAGCTCCAGGGCTCTGGCTGCCATCCGTGTGGCGCCTTGTGGCTTGTCAACAGGAATGTCAAGCAGAGAGAGAGTGTGTCCCACCTCCAGGGAAGTTGTAGCTGTGACCCACCTTACACAACACCAGGGGGTCTCCAGTGAGAGGCATGGGGGCTGGGGGTTGGAGTGTTGTGTCAACCAGCTCCTTGCCACCTCCCTGAAGATCTGTTCTACAGCCCTTCAGCTCCGTGAAGCCACTTGAACCAGGGGGCATGGGCTGGAGGCCAGGAAGGACCAGAGCTGTGGGAACCCGCTGTCGTGCCCTCCACAAGTGTTTGCACCCTGGGGTGTTGCCCTCATCAAGCTCCCGGGCTCTGCCAGCGCCCACTTCTTCCCAGGGTGGGTGCCTGCTAGAGGTCCCCTGTTGGCCACCTTGTTTCTCTGTCTCTGGTGTGTCTGGGAGTTTCAGGAATCCCTTCACGGCTATACTCCATTGCCTGGAAGGCAGCGGTGGGAGTTTGCGGGTGGTAACAAACCATGCAGCTTTAAAGGGCCGAGACTCCTCCCTGCACAGTCCTGGAGGCCACGCAGCTGAATTCTGGGCACCAGTAAGGCCAGGATCTCTCCAAGGTCCCCTTGTCCCTCCATGCTTAGGGGTTCCCAGGCACTCCTTGGCTTGTGGCCGCATCATTTTTCAAATGGCTTCTGTCTACACAGGGCCACCGCCCCTCTCTCTGTGTGCCTCTTCTTTTGCATAGACACCACTCAGGTGGGATAGGACCCCACCCTGCCCTGGGATGGACCCGTGTTGACTCATCTGGCATCGTCAAAGGCTGGATTTCTAGCTAAGGTCATATTCTAGGGGGAACCAGGGTGGAGACGCCAGTGACACCTTTTTGGAGGGGGACACTATCCGACCTGTTAAAATGAGTCGAGGTGGGCCTCAGCATAACCGGCCCTCAAGCGTTTGCAGGAACTTAGCACAAACAGTGGCCATGCCACTGTGTTTGTGCCAGGGTGCCAGCGTCAGCTGGGTGGGCATACTGTTGGCCTTCGAGCAGACTCTCGGATGTGTGGATTCCCTGTGGTCACAAAGGGTTCTGGATGTGGCAAGTCCGCTGCCCCCAGAAAGGGGACAGAGGAGGCGCCCGTGCGGGAAAAGTCACGTTTTCAATGCCTGACCTTGGGGAAGGGGAGTGCCAGGCCTTTCTTCTTCAGTACCTCTAGGTGGATTCGGATGGCCAGCCTTTCAGCAGCCACATGCAGTAACCGCTGCTCCACCTGGGGACCCTCCTGGAACTCCTTCCACGAGTGTGATAGCCTCTGTGCGGCTGTACTGCCTGCCCCCACTCCCCACACTCCCCAGACTCCTCTTGGCCCTGCACCCTGACTGTGATGTGTTAACTGTCTGATCCAGGCACCTGCTTCTTACATTCAGTGGGAGTCTTTGGAGCCCCTGCTGTGCACTCACTCGGGCCAACCCAGGGAACACTTTGGGAGCAAGCACGGCCCCGTCCTGGCTGGAGGGTGAGTGTGGGCATCGAGCACACAGCTATGCCAACCAGACAGCAGCATGGTGCTTTCTGCTTGTATGCCAGGAGAGGGGGATCCAGGAGATGGGGTTGTTGGTGGCGGTGGAGGGGGTGCATATGCCCAGTTAGGATAAGGAGTAATCCCTGACAAGAGGCTGGGTTCCCCCTAGGTCTCCCTTGCTAAATCCAACAACAGGGCAAGGTGGGCAGCAGGACACTGTGCCTGCCAGGGTCCTCAGCCTTGAACCAGCGGGCCTACTGTGGGGGGACACAGACAGTGAGGACATGGGGGCTGCCTGCCCGCCCCCAACCTAGCTCATCTGCTCCCAGCTCCCTTTCTTCCCAGGGCCATCCCAGCCCCCAGATGGCACTGTCCTGACCCTGTGCCCACGCTCCCTGTCTGGCTGGTGCCCAGCCCACTGGGGGAGGGTGGGGCCATGAGGAAGGCCTTACCCTCTGCCCCAGCCCTGCACGGGGGCGGCCTGCACAGGCCTCTGTGTGTGCCCTGTGTGGGGGCTGAGGGACAAGACCCTCCTCCCGGATGGGGCGGGCTCTGTGCACACAGAGGCCAGGATTCTTGTCTGAAGGGTTGGGAGCCAGGCTTGAGTTGCATGGGGAAGGTGGTATGGGGGGAGGGAAAAGGGGAGGAGCAGAGGGAGGAGGGAGAGGAGGAGGAGCAGGGGAGGAGGAGGAGGGAGAGGAGCAAGGCGGGGGGGGGGGTGAGAAAAGAGGAGGGAGAGAGTCCAAGTCCAAGAGAGGATGAGGAGGGAAACAGGGGAGGAGGGAAAGAGAATGGGGAGGAGGGAGAGAGAAGGAGGAAGGGGAGGGGCAGCAGGAGAGACAAGAGGAAGCAGGGTGGAGGAGGCAGGGGTGTGTGTCTGGGGGGGGGGGCTGTGTGACACAACGCCCCAGGTGGGTGCCCCTTCCTTCCAGGCCTGGCCTTTGTCTGCTGCCGGCAGGCTTGCCTGGCCCCGGCAGCAGCCCCGTCAGAGGGCTAATCTTTCCTCTGGGGTCTGAAAAGACTCAGCCTCCCTGTGGCTACTCGCTGTGGCCGCCTATTCTCTGCCCAGAGCCCAATCACTGGACAGCACTCCCTCCCACCCGCGCCCTTGGAGGAGGCAGCCCGGGCACCCACGCAAATCATGTTCTTGAAATTAGCTTTCATTGAGGGGCGGGTAGCACGCGGCCTGGGTACAGCCACTGACAAATGTCAGCTCCAGCAATTTGGGGGCTGTGATTAAGATCTTAACGAGGTGGGAAGTAAATGAGAGGACTTTCATAAAACTCCCTCTCAGAGCATCTTACTAACTCCACAAGTTCCGATGTTTCCCCTTTTCTCCCTGCCACCCCCAGCCCCTCCCTTGCCGTTCTCCCTTTTTGGGTGCGTTTAGAAGGGAAGCCAGGAAGGTCTGCGTTCAAGGAGAAGTTGGACTCCAGGCATCACTTAACGGGATTAAAGGCCCCTCCGAGGAGCCTGGCCTTTCTTCTCTGGGGACAAAGGGCGGAGGGGACACAAGATGTCTTTGTCTCCAAAGTCTTTCTTTTAAAAGCTCAACAAATTCTACAACCAGGATAGCTCCATCAGCCCCGTGGCGGGTTTCAGCCTGCTCGCTTGGCTTTTATTTGGCCACGATCATTATTTAAAACACACACACAATTCACTGCCATCGAGTAAATCAATTCTGACTCATAGTGACCCTCTTGGGCAGCGTAGAACTGCTCCGTGGGTTCCCAAGGCCATAACTCTTTATGGGACTAGAAGAGAAAGCCTCATCTTTGTCCCTCGGAGCAGCTGGTGGTTTCACACTGTTGACCTTGAGATGAGCAGTCCGACCTTGAGCATGCAGACCCGTGCGTGTGTGTGGTGGGGGGGAGGAGTGTTAAGGGCAGGGGGTTGGTCTGTAGATATCTCTGAAGGGTTCCTCTCAGCCAGTCTGCTGGTGAAGGGGACCCTTCCGTGGGGCCCACACTGAAATGACCCCTCTACCTCCAGACGTATTCCCAGAGGCTGCCCCTGCAGATGGGTCCTTGCTTCCTAGCTAGAACACCCCCCATTGGCTGACATGGACAGTAAGGAAGATCTCTGCGGCCCTGGTCCCTAAGTAGCCTGGCTTAGGGCCCGGAATGCACACCGCTCAGCCCACAGACCTGGTCTAGTCTAGCCTGTCCCGGAAGACCAGCCTGTGACCCGAGGAAGGAGTGTGGTTCTGCACGGTCCTGGAGGAAGGGGCAGAGGTTGTGGCCAGGAGGACACCACGCGGAGGGCTCAAGACGGGGCCGTAGGTTGGGCAGTGGGAGCGTGGGACAGCGTTCCAACCCTGGCCACTGGCAGGGAGAGGCTGCTCCAGGCAAGTTGGAAATGGACTTGGCCACTGGGGTCCTCACTCCCTGGGCAGGGGGCTGAGGGTTCAGACTTCTGGAAGGGGCTGCGAGGTGTGCCCTTGGACACTCAATCCTCTGAGAGATGGTGGAGGGAGGAAGGAGAGAGAGGCAGGGAGAGAGGAAAGGAGGGAGGGGGATCCAGGGCAGGATGACTAAGCAGGGATGCAGGGATCCGAGTGGAGGAGGCATTCTGAGCTGAGCCTGCCACTTGGGCACCACTGACATTTTGTTCCAGATCATTCTGTGTGGGGGCTGTCCCAGGCATGGCAGGGTGTTGAGTAGCTTCCTGTCTCTGCCCACTTGATACCAGGGCTGAATGTGCCCTGGGGGGTAGAGAGTCCCCGGCTTAGGTTCTGCTGAGAGGATGTTCCCTCTCTCTGGGGGACCCCAGACACACAGGAGAGCCCCAGCATTTGCATGCCAGAGCCCAGTCCCTGCAAGCAGATGGGGGCACCCAAGGAGTGACTGGTTTCCTTACGGATGTTGCGTCCTGTCTCTCCTCTTGTTTTAAACACTCTGGATGAAAGGGGACCAACACTGGCATGCACCCTTTGCGTGCCAACATTTTTTATCATGTTCTGTTAAACCCACAAGTGAGGTGTGGAGGAGTGTCGCCGCTGTCAGCACTGCCGGGCTTCCAAACGCGGAGAGTGAGGGGCGCAGGGCTGGTTGGTGAACTGCTGTGGTTTGAGATGGAAGCACCCCCCCACAACCCTCCCCACCTCCCTCTCTTCACAAAGAGAGCTGCCCCCCACCCTGCACCCTCACCCTGCTGCCCTGCAGACGGGGCACCCATCCCACGCTTGCCTGCTATGGTTCCCAAGGAGACACTGCTCTGTCCCCTGCACCTGCCCAAGCATGCACCAGCCTGCCTGGCGCCATCCTAGGGGGATGATGGACCAAGTCCCAAAGTTGGGACCGAGTGGTGAAAACAATGAATTTGCTCGCTCGCTCACTCACTCACTCACTCACTCACTCACTCACTCACTCACTCACTCACTCACGCCACAGACTTTGGAGGCTCAAGCCCACCCAAAGGAAGCTCAGAAGAAAGGTCTGGTGTTCAGCTTCCCCAAATGCAGCCACGGAGAACCCGGTGGAACTTGCCTCTGCTCTGGCACGCATGGGGGCCACTGTGTGTTCAAGTTGAGTCATTGGCAAATGTTTTTTTGGGAGAAAGCTCCTGCTTGGGCCCTGAGGTGTGAGGGGAGGAGCCCCAGCTAACCCTCAGATTTGAACACCTGGCCGCAGGTGTTCAAACCTCTCGTCTCATCACACTGCCCCGCCACCTGCCCTCGCTGCGGGACCCTGTCGCTAGATGCTCCAGGGTCAGCGCAAGGGGAGGGGAATTGCTTTTGGCCTCAGCAAAGCTTGGTTTTTACCTTGAGCTCCCATTGAACCTGCGCCTCCCTGAGCTTCCCGCTTACCTGGTGGAGTCAGGAAAATCCTCCAGCTGGTTGGCTGGGGTGATTGGGGCTGGAGAATCTGGATGTTTCTGCAGGTCAAGCGCTAGACCTGCCCCACATCCCTGAGACATCAGAGCCCAGATCTCCCCCAGCCAAGACCTCAGAATACCCAGGGGTGCCTGGCGACCAGGACACTCCTGTCCAGAGAGGAGGGAGGAGGGCAGGGAGGAAAGCAGAGCCCTGTGCTGCAGAGCGAAGCCAGCAGCAGGGGAACCACGGAAGATGGCTGTACTCAGGGAGGAATGTACTTTGCACTAGGCAAGATCGATTCCCCATCAGACGGCAGAGTGGGGGCCTGAGAATGGCATGCAGGTGGACAGAGGAGAGGTCTGTGAGGGTCTGTGCACATGGCCCTTGGTGCTGGCCTTTGCTGGAATCCCCGATGAGAACAGGTGGGTGGTGTGGACTCTCAGAGCACGTGGACCCACTGAGCCACCAGGGCCAAGGCTGGGCTGGTGTTTCCAGGCTTGAACTCAGTTGAGGTGTCCAACCTGGTCAGCAGGCTCACAGGTGCTGGGGCTACAGCCCCAGATCTGTGTGCTGTTGGGTGGGGTCCCATGGATTCAGCCCCTGCCAGCAGGTGCTTTGAGAGGGCTCTCGGGTGACTCCCTTGCCTTGTGGTTCCCAGGGAAGCTGGGCCTGGAACAGGCAGTGAGCCCAGCCTGCTATATGGCTGGTGATGTCTCCTGGGGTACATAGAGGCCAAGGCCAGAGCTGGGAAGGTGGCTGCTTGGGTGAGGGCCATTGCTGGGAGTCACAGCATGAGCAGGAGAGGGGCACAGGGGTGGAGGGTGGGGAGCTGCCCCAGCCACCTTGCCTTCCCAGGCTGGGCCTACTCCATGCTTGCCCCATTGCTGTGAACCCGCACTGACAACTGGGGAATCCTGTGCAGTGGGCGTGGACACTGGGGAGAGCCCCATAGAGGTTGTGTGTGTGTGTGTGTGTGTTGCCCTGGTCTCCCCAGTTAGGGAGACATTTAGCCGCCGCTGCCCCCAGTGTTGCCTTAGGTCGCTTGGGCACATGTGTCCCATCTTTCCTTCTTGGCCACCCTCGCTCTGTCCTCCTACTGGAACAGAGCCTGCCCGGGGGTCCCACGCCCCAGTTCCCTACCAGACATTACACAGCTGCTTCCCTCATGGTTGTTCCCTGGGCCGCAACTGGCATCCCTCAGGGACCCCTTGGCCACCAGCCGACCTGGACCAGAGGGAGAGGTGGGCCAGACGGCTCCCCTTACCATATCTGTGCTGGCCAGGTGTCTACTCCAGCACTGCTCTGGGTCAGGCTGATGGCTACCAGTACCTGTGGAGCAGAGCCCAGGGAGAAATGGCTGGGGAGCTTTGGTTGGACCCTTAGCCTCCAGTGGTGCCTTGGAATGGAACCATGGGAATGGCCACAGAACATAAACGGTGTAGCACTTGGCCTTGACTTCAGCCAGTTGACAGCACCACGTTCCGGGGTAGACCAAGAGGCCAAAGTCATGCCCCTTGTGAAAATATAGGAAGCAGGTTTGGAGCACCAGGCGGCAGGGAGTCTGCACCCTGGAAGCCCAAGTCTGTGTGTGTGTACTCGCTTATGTTTGGTGGGCACCTCTGTACTGTCTTCTCTGTGGGGTAAGGGCGACCCCTTCCTGCTTCTAGGCTTCCCTGCTCCAAGTTTTTAGCTCAGGCCCCACCCCAGCCCCCACCCTGGCCCTGTTAAAATCCTCTCTGAATAATGCAGACCTAGTTTCCCCGCCCCCATACCTACCTCTGTGCAAGCCGCCCCCGGCTGGCTCGGGTTTAAGGGCACTGGAAATACAAATATGGCACCAGGGGCGAGGCATGTTGGCCCCAGCGCTCCGTCGTCACGGCCACAAGCCCCTCTGCAGGGGTAGGAAATCGAATCAGACCGTGGAGAGACGAGGCCAATTGAAACCAGGGCTCTGCGATGCTGGGCAGAGGTGGCCCAGAGCCGGCCGGCCAGTGCGGGCCCCGCGCCACAGGGCCCCTCAGCTCCAGGTTCTTCCTGTCTGCCTCTTTCCATGACTCCTCTTGGAGAGTGTCCTCAGAGGTTGGGCTGACCCGGTATGCCGGGACGGGGGTGGGCTGAAAGTTTCTCCTTCTGCCCCCCTCCCCCCGTGGGGCCTGCTTTTCCCGCCTGTCCTGTGGTGACTCGGGGTCCGTCGCATCTTCAGAAGCTGATGGCTGCACAGTCACATGCCCGAGCTGCGGCGCTAGTGCCTGGGGTTTATGGGGTGCTGTTTTCCAGTGAGGGCCATTGCTGGGAGTCCCAGCATGAGTCCAGGAATGGGAGGTTGCCTCCTACCACCAAGGGCCTGCCGGCCATCTTCCTGTCCCCTCAGTGGGTGTCCTAAGATCCCGTGTCCCCTGTTCCAGGGGGTGCCTTCGGCACATTGTGTTTTGTCTTTAAAATGTAGGAGGGAAGCTATTTAGAGGGCCCAGGGTGGAGCTCACCGGCCTGCCCCCTCCTCAGAGTTAGGAGCACCGAGAGCAGGCTTCTTGATGTCAGACTTCACAGCAGATCTCCGCGTGGGCATGTGCGTATGTGCGTGTTTTCACAGTGTGTGAGTGTGCATGCTGGCTACGCCCACACATGCACATACGTAGGTACACATGCAGACATAGGCACACCACGCATATCCACATACCTATAGCACGCATGCACGTGCGCACATACATGCACATGCGTGCATACACACGCCTCTCTGTACACAAGCACTCATGTGCTGGCAGTATACACACATCCATGGGCAGGCTCCCACACACTTCAAAGTACACACACACACACACACACACACTCACATCCCGGTGAGTGTAGACTCCAGCTCGGCCTGGGCAGTGTCACACATCTTGGAGATGTAGACTCCCATGGGTGCTAGGGTCATCCCCAGGGGTGGTGGGTTACATTTCTAACCCACTTGGCCCCTTTGCACAGTGAGACCCCCCCCTGCCCCCAGCCACCCACCCCGGGGAAGGACAGCTGCATGTGGAAGGTGGTGACCCTTCTCATTGTGTCCAGCGTCAGACTGGCCAGGGACCAGCGGTGGGCACTTGGAAGGGGCTGGCTCTGGGCTTGTCAGGCAGGGAGCCTTTCCTGGTCACCATCATCCCAGCCAGAGCTGGCCCTGCTGTTAGGTAGTAAAGCAGACAGCAAGAGCGTGAGGGGGAAGGAGAGTTGGCGTGGGTTTGGGCTTGGTGATGTGGGTTTGGGCCTGCGTTCTGAGTGCACTGGCTGAGGTGATGGCTGGGAGACAGGGACCCCAGGGTGGCAGGGGTGGGGGCGCCTGCTCTCAGCCTGGGCGGCGACTGTCACGCTTGAGCACCAGGCCCCACAGGCAGGGTTCCCACTTGTGTTTCAGGGCAGGTGGGCATGTACACACATGTCCCCCACTCATGCAGGTGTGTGCGTGCGCACGTGTGCTGGTGTTCAGGAATATGTATATACATGTAGCTAGGCAATTGTGTGTGCATGTGTGAGCATGTGTGTGCACCAGTCTGGGGATGCAAGCATGTATGCATGCACATGCAGGTGTAGACACACACGCAGTGCCGGTGCACATGCGTGTTGCCTATGTGATCACCTGCAGAGAGGCGTGTGCATCTGGGTTCGTTCGGCTGTGACTCTGTGTTCCCATCCCTGAGGGCTAAGGGAGGTCCCGCCTTGATTCCTAAGGCCCTTGGGCCCGAGTTCAAGTGCCAGGGGGAGGCTCCAGGGGTGGCGTGCCCATGTCACAGCCCGAGTACCCCTGGCCCCCAGCCTCCCTGCCTACCAGTGCTGTGACTCAGAGAGCATCCTCAGAGTGTGGTTTGGGAGTCACACGTCTGGTGAAGCTGATGCCACTCAGCTGTCCCCTCACCCCGCTGCCCCTGTGCCTAGGCCGGGCCATGGGCCTTGGAGGCTGTACCTGCCAGCCTTGTCCTTGTGATGGAGCGACGGACACTAATGGGCACAGACGCCCCCGCACGGGCCGCCCCTGCTGCCATGTGGAGGAGAGAGTGCTGCCGCCAACAGGCTGCACAGGGAGGGCCTTTGTGTGGCCAGGCGGGTGACCTGCCTGCTGGGGTCTCCTTCATTACCTTTCTCAGGACCCCACCGCGGGGACCTTTCCCTTAAAATGTATGCTGGTGTGCTCCCCTCTCAAAGCCGGACCCCAGCCTGTACAGTGGGGGCGGAGGAGGTGGTGGTGGTACAAAGTTAAGTCCCCATTCCATCCCCACCCCAAGGTGGCTTCCCAAACCCTGCCCCCCCCCCACTGTCCTGAACCCCAGCCTTTGGAGCTGCTGGCCTCTGCTCTTTGTGGTGGGGAAGACACAGACCTGTGTCCCCCGCCTCCGCCCCCCCGTGAGTCAGCCCAGGGTGTGCCTGCAGTGGGCACGCTGTCGGGCAGGCGGTTCCAGTAGCTGGCCGCGGGATGCAGCCTGGTTGATGGGGATGTGGGAGAGGAGCTGGGGTGCCGTGTCTGAGCGCTGCACACAGAGGCTTTTGTTGGGGGTCCTGTTGTGACCTGAACTGTGGATTTGAGAGGCTGGGAGTCGCTCCACAAGCTCAGAAGGCTGCCCTCGGTCCTCCAAGTCTCCTGTCTCAGTGGCTAGAGCAGTCCGGCTCTGGGCCACAGGGCAGGGCAGGCAGAAGGGGAGAGGGCAGTCCCCTTGGAATCCAAACCAGACCTGAGCAGGGACAGGTTGATGGGGACAGGTTGTGCCCCTGGAGCACCGAGAAGGACCAGCCCTGCTCACAGCCTCAGCTTCTCAATTCATGTTGAGGGGCAGGAGAGGCAGGAGTAGCCCTCCCTCCCCCACCCCCCACCCCCACCCCAGTTTCCCACTGCCAGCCAGGCAAATGTGTTGGCTTCTCTCAGAGTCCTGGACACCCAAGAAGCCAGTTCAGACCTGCCGCTTCCCAAGAGGTGGGGTGTGAGCAGGGGTCAGGGCACAGCTCTGGGCACCCTGGGGTGATCCATCATGGGCGCTAAGATTCTTCAAGGTCTGAGGAGCAGGGTCTGCCCGGGGCTGGGGATTTACCAGGTGATTAGGAGACAATCCATAGGACATCTCTGAGCTGACCTTGTACCACGTGCCACAGATATCACGTGTCCCTCCCTGCCACCCCCCCCCCAGTCTGACAGCCCCCTTTGCCAGCTCTCTGGAATTCAGGGCCTTCCCCTGGCGCTGGCCTTCTTGCTGTCCCAGCTGCCCAGGGGACTCGTGGCTTCTGAAGGCAAATTTGGAGGAGATACAGAAGCCAGCAGTCCTGTGAGATCAGACATGCCTGGGGACAGAGGACTAGTGACCAGGAAGAGGTGTCCCGAGGCTGGAGGAGGGGAGGGCTGTTTCATGAAGCACCTTGGGTTACAGGGTAGTCTTGAGCAGAGTGGGGGATCCCCAAAAATGACTCTCACTGCAGATCTGGTCATATATTGGAAGAGAAACCACAGAGTCCATCAGAGAAAGGAAGCTGGCCATCGGCTGGATGCTGCCCGGAAGCAGGATGGAGCAGGACTTGGCAGACCTGCCTATGGACGCTGGCTTTTGTCCCTTTGTGGGATGGCACCTGCGCTGGTGGCCAGAACTACTGAAAGTAAGCCATTAGTGGTGAAAGCTGATGGAGCGATTTGAGGCCAGGTGGCCTGGGCCAAGGTCAGCTGTGCTGGTGTGGCCCTGGGTGGGCAGACCCCATGGCTGGGCCGAGCTCCGGCCAGAAGCGAGGGGAGCTACCACCAGCCCTGGAGGAGGCCTCCAGAGCCGACTTTCTGCTTCTTCAAAGAGCTTGTTCTGTGTTTAGATTAGAAACGGGATATAATAAACTTGTTAACGTGTCAGAATCTTGTGTTGGGACAACATAAGTGGGTGTTTTCTCCTCTTTTACGTTCTGTTTGCAATAAAATGCTGTAATTAGCGCCTGGGCTCTGGAGGCGGGTCTGGGGAGGCGGTGGAGGCTGGCAAATCCAGGATCCTGAGTGGCCTGGCAGACTTGGGTCCCCGAGAAATCTGGAGTTGCTGACCCAGGCAGCTGTGCAAAGGCCCTGAGGCCAGCGGGAGATGTCCTCCCCATCTGCATGGGCTCAGGCCCCAGAGCCCACCTCTTCACAAGGCCAAGTGCCCCAGGTGCTCTAGTCCCAGCATCGGCCTGTAAAAGTCATCCCAGCGGTCCCGTGGCGTGGGCGAGAGGTGACATGATTTGTTTTCTTATAAAAGGCTTTTATTTTAAAAGCCTCCAGACCCAGAGGAAACCAACCTGGAGTGATTTTCAGGGAAGGGCTCCAGGAGCTCCGTTCTTAATTAAAAAAAAAAACCCAGTAGGACCAAACCTGGGCCTAAAGGCCCCCCACCAGAACAAAACCATTTCTGCTGGGGGCCCGCGGGGCCGCACTGTCTTCTGCTTCTGGGCCTTGCAGGCTGGCGGAGGGCAGCCCCCAGCATGAGGTCAAGGCTGGACCCAGGGGTGGGGGGTGGGGGGACAAAGGGCAGTGGTGAAAAATGAACCTGGGATTTGAGCGCTGAGAAACAGATGTGTTTCAACTTCCACAGACGGGAGCCCTGGGCTCTGGCCAAAGGGGCTCTGGGCAGGACCCCGAGCCCAGCTCCATCTTGGGGGGCTGGCGGCCTCGGTGGCTGCCTGGCTGGCCCTGCCAGCCCCTGAGGGTTTCCCTCCAGCCAGGGCCCCCTCACCTTGGCAGCCAAGACCCCAGAAGGTTATAGCCTGGGTGGGAAGAGGATGGAAGGGGTGGGAGTCTCCTAGCCCCGCCAATAACCTTGGTGATGTGTTGAGTGAAACATCATGAAAAATGAAAGGCAACCCTGCTCTAATCTCCCGAACAAAGGCTTTTCAGTGGGCCAGAGGGCGAGGGCGGTGGCAGAGCCCAGAGCTTTCATATTAAATGTGCACCCGGCGGAAATATGGATCTTATTAGGGGAGCGTCGCCACCGTACCGCAGCCACCTTCCTGCACATGGGAGCTGAGAAGGGCAGGCGGCAAGGGCTGCTGTCCGGGCTGAGACGGGCCCCATCCTGGCCGGGCGGGTGGCATGTTCAGTGCCTCCTGGTGGAAGCTCCCCCTGCCCGCCTGCCCGCAGGGAACAAACGAGTATGCCTTCAAGGCGTTCCCAGTTTGTCCCCAAGACCCTCCCTCTGCCAGCACTCCTCTTGGTCCTGTTTACTGAAACCTTGTGTCATCCTGCCCCACCCCAAATAGTCCAGCATGAACCTGGGCTCAGGAACCCCTCAGAGAACCGCCCCCCCCCCCCCGCCCTGCCTCCTGGAAGAGTCCTGGAAAAGTCCATGGATTTCTCTAGAAGGGTCAACTCTTAGGCGAGAGTGGCCTGACCACAGGCTCCATCCACATCAGGTCCTTTCAAAGGTCTGCCCTCCGCCGTCCCCAGGATTCCTGTCTTGAGGAGCTCTGGGTTTGGGCAGAATAAACAGAACTCAAGTGCCGGCCTGGGAAAGAAAGGATCATTATATGAGTGGGGAAAAAAGAGTCATCTTGACTCAACAAATAGCACAATCCTGCCTTTTTTTCCCAGAGTCAGCCCCTGCCGCTCCAACCAGCCCGGGAGAGGAAATCAAATTTAGGGGATTCCCTTACTGGTCAGGATGGCTAATTTAATAAGGGGGCGGAGGTGCTGCGCTGTTTTACTCTGTTTCTACTTTGAGCAGGTTGAAGCCTTCCTGTAGGGCTTGGGGAGACTAGGGTGGGAGAGGCTTTGCAAATTCAAACCAGGAGCCCCCACTTGTGAGGGTGGCCGTGATGGGATCACCCGGGAGAAGGGGGGATGAGAGGAGGTGAAGTGGCTGCAGGGAGTCTGGGGGGCTGCAGGCTGCGGGTACAAGGAGCTGAGCCCCTCAGAGAAATCCTCCCCTCTGGGTGAGTTGTGTTCTCTGGAGCGCCGGGCAGGACGTCGAGTTGACCTATGGTCACTCTGCTCTGGCTTGTTGGCTGTGGGGTGCCCCAGGGGCCACAGAGTCCTAAGTATGGTGGTCACTCAGTGTCTCATGCCATGGCCTCGGTGCTCAGCTAGTCTTCTCCGAAGAGCAAGTGCACAGGAGGACCAGCGTTCAGGCTCTCTGGCCCGACATAGATCAGGACAGGACTGAGCAGTTCCTCTGAGGCATCTCTGAGCCGTTCTCAGAAGCATTGCCAGTGGCTGGAATGTTTTGTTTTGTTTTTAGAAGCAGATCACCAGGCCTTACTTCCGAGAAGGTTCTTTTAGTTAGTTGAGTGATGTACTGCTTGTGCCAAGGGGGGACTGCAAATAAGATCATACCCTGGAGACAAGTTCCACCCATAGCAGCCCAGCAAGGACAGAGAATTACGCCTTTTGAGTTTCCAAGGCTGTACATCTTTATGGGAGCAGACAGCCTCATCTTTCTTCCTCAGAGGGGCTGGTGGGGTCGAACCGGTGACTTTGTGGCTGGCAGATCAGTATGGTTGAGACCTTGAGACTGCCAATGTTGCTGTTGTTAGGTGCCATCGAGTTGGCTTTGGCCCATAACGACCTTACGCCCCACTGACCGAAACACTGCCTGCTCCTGCACCATCCTCACCATGCTTCTAACACCCGAGCCCAGCGATGCCCCACTGTGTCCGTCCATCTCCTCGAGGGCCCTCTTTTTCCAGGCCCCTCCACTTTACCAGGCATGATGTCCGTCTCCAGGGACTGGTCTCACCTGACAACACGTCCAAAGTATCTAGGGCCAAGTCTCGCCATCCTTGCCTCTCAGGAGCACTCTGGGCTTACTTCTTCCAAGACGGGTCTGCTTGTCCTTTTAACAGTGCGGCATTCTTCTCCAGCACCACAATTGGAATGCATCTATTCTCCTACGACCTTTCTTATTCAGTGTCCAACCCTCACAGGCATATAAAGCGTGGAGCATGGCATGGCTTGGCTCAGGCGCACCTTAGTCCTTCAAGGAACACCCACGCCCTACAACACTCTAAAGAGGTCTTGTGCAGCAGATTTATCCAAGGCAATGCATCTTTTGATCTCTTGACTGCTGCCTCCATTGGCATTGCTTGCAGATCCCAGCAAGACGAATCCTCGACAACTTCAGCCTTCTCTCCCTTGATCATGCTGTTCCCCATTGGTCCAGTGGTGAGGACGTGGGTGTTTCTTACACTGAGTCGTAATCCATCCTGAAGGCTGCAGTCCTTGATCTTCATGAGCGATGCTTCAAGTCCTCCTCACGTGCAGCAAGTACGATTGTGTCATTTGCATTCCCCAGGTTGATAAGCCATCCTCCCATCCTGCTGGAGGACAGCCTCTTCTCCACGCCTCTTCTTCATACGAGCCAGCTTCTCTGGTGATTTGCTCAGCACACAGATTGAACAAGTTAGGTGGGAGGATACAGCCCCAGCACGCCCTGGTCCTGATTGTAAACCATGCAGCAGACCCTGTTCTTTTCACACCGGTGCCTCTTGCTCCATGTTCGAATTCCAAATGAGCACAGCGAAGTGTTCTGGAATTTGCATTCTTCTCAAGGCGATCCACAGTTCCTTAGGGCCCACACAGGCCAGTGCCTTTGCATAGTCCATGAAACGCAAGTAAACATCCTGTTGGTATTCTCTGCTTTGAGCCAAGATCCAGCTGACATCAGCATTGATGTACCTTGTTCCACGTCCTCTTCTGAATCCAACCTGAACTTTGGGCAGTTCCTGTCAATGTGTTGCCGTAACCATTGTTGGACGATCTCAAGCAAAGTTTTACTTGTGTGTGAGATCAGTGTTATCGTCCTATAGTGTGGGCATTCCGGTGGGTCACCTTTCTTTGGACTGGGCACGGATGTGGCTATCTTGCAGTCAGTCGGCCTCTTCCAGTCAGTTGGCTGGGTAGCTGTCTTCCAAATTTCCCGGTGTTGAGGAGGGAGTGCTTCCAGTGCGTCTTCAACTTGGCGAAACATTTTAATGAGCATTCATTCGGTCAATTCCTGGAGTCTTGTTTTTGGCTAATTCATTCGGTGCGGCTTGAACTTCTTCCTTCAGCACCGCTGGTTCTTGCTCATATGCTACCCCTTGAAAGGGTGGACTCTCAACTAGGTCTTTCTGGTGCGGTGACTCCGTATATTCTTTCCATCTTCTCTTGAGACCTTAAATAAGAGGACATAATTCACTACTGGTTCAAACAACACCCCCCCCCCCCAGGACTCTGTCAGATCGATAAAGCCCCAGGTGTAATACCCATGCAGTGAGGGGAGGGAGGATGACAAGGCACAGGCGATTTTCATAGATGTGGATGCAACCTGGAACCAAGCGGCCTGCCTGGAGGAGGCGGCCTCTCCCGCTCTCCTCTCTTGCCTTCAGTCTCATTGGCAGAATGTCATTTCCAGAGTCCTCTCAGGTTCCATGGACTGATTTGAGGGAGTACTGGGGAACAAAACAGCCCCCCACCATCTTGTCCCCTCTGCTCACTCCCCGGAGACGTTGGAGGTCAAGGTTCAAGTGCAGCCAGGTGTTGAAGGGAAGGCTGGGCAGGAGGACTTGCTCTCTCTTTGGTCTGCTGTGCTGCTCAGGGATCCAGGGATGCTGACCAGGCACTAGGACCAGCTGGGTAAGTGGACAGCACACACACAGAGTTGGACTGCTGAACTGGCAGCTCTGGGCCGTAGGTGGGCACCCTGCTTCCCTCTCCTCCTTTGGGGAAACAGGAAGCTCAAGGCTCATCATCATGCGGGCAAAGTGTGTGTCCCATCCCAGTCCCAATCACAACATAACACGGGTGCTGGGAGGCCACACCCCATCAGGAACGAGTTTCCAGCACCAGCTGTCCTGTGCTCTGGGAGTGCTCCTGGGACACTGTTGAGCCCGAGCTTAGGACCAGAAGGCCAGCTGAGAGCCATCCAATGGGGGGCAGGGGGCGGTGGTGGTGGTGCAACTGAGGGACAAAAACTGCCCCGGCAGGAAGGCACACCTCTTCGGGCCCACACACCCCTGCCCATTTGTCCCTAGCTCTCTCTAGATGCGCTGCTGGACAGCAAGCATACTGTCGAGGCAGAGCCTAAAGCCACAGGGGGATCTCGCCTGCCCGACAGCTCGCTGCCCATCGGTCGGAAGGCTCTCGGTGGCAGTGGGTTTATCTGCTCCCGTAAGATTTATAGTTCTGTTCTTCCCTATAAACTCCCTGCAGGTTCGGCATGAACTCACTCAATGACTGTGGACTGAGCTGAGTTGGGCCGGACATGGTTTTGGTTTTTAAGGGGAGAGAGAAAATGTGTCGCGGAGTCCCTGACTGTCTTTGGGGCGACTCCGACTTGGGTACTTTGGTAACTTATTGGCCTGCAAGAGACAGGCGGCGGCGATGCGGCCCCTCCGCTGGGATGCGGCCCCTCGGCAGGCGAGGGTCCCAGCGCGGCAATTCATTAAGGGCTGGAAGCCTTTAGGGGCCCCGCTGCGGCGGCCCATGGCTGTCATGGGCTGTACGGCATAATGACAGGGCATTAGAGGCCTGAGAGCAATTAACAGGCTGCTTAATTAGCAAGAGAAATTAGAGTTTGAGTGGCTGATCTTTGCTTAAAGACTCGTGGAAAACGGGGGCAGTTATCTGATTATGCATTGATCCCAGCTAACCTCGGCCTTCGGGAATTCTCTCCCTCACTGGCATCTGTGAATATACAACTGTTTAAATATTCCGAACTCAACTGTCTCAATAATCACGCGGAGAAAGGGGCCCATTGTGGGCCTGGGCTGCTGGCCTCCATTCCCTGGCCGGCCCGCTCGGGCCCGGGGAGGCGCGGCAGCAGGTACCCGGCCCCCTTGCCACCTGCGCAGCCGCCGGACCCAGCTTGGGAACAATGTCCTCCGGCCGGGCCCCAGGCTAGCTGGGCCCAGCTGCCAATCTGGCCAGGCTGTGTCCTCCTCCCGGCATCCCCCAGGCAGGCAGACGGTGCCCCATTCACTCCCTGTGCTGCTGGGGACAGCTGCGGGCAGGCGAGGTGACCATTGCACAGATGGACACGGTGAGGCCCGAGGAGCTGGCCGGAGCCACACAGTGAGTGAGTCATGGGAGCACTTGGCCAGGGTGCGCTTGGCCAGGGTGCCCTTGGCCAGGGTCATAGAAAGCATGTCTCCGGCCTGCTTGGCACAGTGGCAGAAGCCCCAGTGGGGCTTTGGGAACCCAGGGCTGGGGAGTGAGGCCCGGCAGCATTCTACTGCTTCTTCTCCCCCTCATTTCCCATGCCCTGGGATGTTTGGGCGACAGGGACCTGGAGTGGGGATCTAGGTGTGTGGCTGCCAGCCCCGAGCAGTCCTGAGGACAGTGAACCCACAAGAAGATGACCCTGGAGAATGGGCCACAGGTGGGGAGGATGTTCCAGGCCATGGGAACAGCGCCCACAGAATCACGGGGGCAGAAGTGTGTGCGGGGGACATTTCCGCAGGCTGCTGATCCTGGTGACATTAGTGGGAAGCTTTCCTCTTGCGGAGCTGTGGGGTGAGGGTCCCAGGCTTGCCTCCTATGCCAGGTCACGGGGCTCAGTTTCATTAGCGTCCACGTCGCATTTGTGTGTGTGTGTGTGTGATCTCCTCCCGACCCCCAAGGCTCAGTCCTGCCAGGGCCTGGGGCTGGAGTTTGGCCGTGAGAACCAGGCTCAGACCTCGTTGTCAAATGCAAAGGGACAGGCAGAAGAAAGAGAGAGAGAGAGAGAGAGAGAGAGAGAGAGAGAGAGAGAGAGAGAGAGCCTGAGCAAGCGAGCAGTAGAGAGAGAGGCCCGCTGGCGGGCTCTTGTTTTGCAAACCTCAAAATAGATTTGTTCGCTGCGCTTTTTAAAGACGGATCTCTGCGCTCCCCTGCCATCCTCGCTTGACCTCTCTGGGTTTTTGGCAAGGGGAGCCTGTAAAGACTTGGCACCGAGCTACTGAAAACGCAAAACCTCGGGGCGCTCGCGGTGCCAGATGCCCGTCTGTGTCAGTTTGGTGAACTTTGTCTTCCTTCTTTGCTACATCTGATATCCCCTTACCAGACGATGCCTTCTGCAGATAGACCCCGCCCCGCCCCCGGCCCCCAGCTCAGGGGTGCTGCTGTGCACCCTGATGAGAACTTTCCGGATCTGTGCGTCTGGAGCGACAGAGCTGGCCCCCGGGTGACGGGGAGTCTTTGCCCAGCTCCGATGATTAGACCTGGTTTCTGGTTTCCTTCTGGAAGCCTTGCTGCTAAAGCAGATCCATTCTGCCTGGAAGATGATCCGGATGCTCAGGGCCACCTAGCTGCCTCGGCAGGCGGCGGGGACCCTGCGGAGCAGGGACAGTGGGGCCTGTGTGCCTGGCATGGGGCAGAGGACAGGCCCCTGTCGGGATCTGAGTTGGGGTGTTGTGAGGTGTGAAGAATCTAAAGGGCTCACTTGGTGAGGCGGCTCCCCTGGCCAGCACAGGGGAGCAGAGGGAGGTGTTTACAGGGGAGGGGGCTCTGAGTTGGGTGGGGGTCAGATCAGGAGTCTTTGGACATCCTCATTCCTCTCCCCAACATCCTGTCTTAATTGTGGATTCCCGAGCAAAGGGCCCAGCCAGCTATTTTCAAGGTGCTGAATGAATGAAATCCTTGCCTGGGGTTGGCCACATGGACGGGGAGCAGTCCGTATTCTGGGGTAAACTGGGGGTGGTGGGGATTGCTTTGCATGCCTGGACATCAGGAGAAGGATCGGGGAGCAGATTCTTGCTACAAAGAGAGATGCAAAGAGCAGGCTGGTCGGAGCGGTAGGCGTTGCAGCCTCAGCTTGGGGCTCTCGCCTCTGCCGGCTGCCGCCTGAGCGGGCCAACCAGGGAGTCTGTCCCCCAGCCTTCCATTTGTCCCCAGGATGGTGGGATCCGAGGCGCTGGGAGCGGTTTCGGAGGACTACCTCCCCCCACCCCACCCCTTCTCTGGAAATAGAAGCACCTCTCAGGATCGTGTTGAAAGAATCCCTCTAGGCCCTCGCTTGAGGCTTGAGTGGGGCTCGCTGCCCCACCGTCCTGGCCTCGGGGTGGCCTGCAGTTTGGGTCCCAGGCCACGGGCAAGGTTGTATGAAAGGACATGTCAGGAAAGTCCTCGGGAGTTTGGAAAATCATGGGTTCAAGGTGTGCGGGTGAGCATATGTGCGTGTGTCATGTGTCAGTGCGTGTGTGAGGGTATATGGTGTGTGAGTATGTGCCTCCTGGCTTGCATGCACACCAAGTGTATTCTGAGTGCTGTGTGTATGTGTGTGTGTGTAGGGTGGTGTATGCATATGTTCTGCGCGGTATGTGTGAGGTGGGAGTGTGTGGTGTATGTCTGAGTGTGTGCACATACATGTTGGTGTGTACCTAGGCACGTGGGAGCTCTGGGCACACACACACACAATATAATTAATCCCCGCCCTCTAGCATCCTGTCCTCTCTGGGATGGGGAAGTGGGCTGGCGACAGAGGGGGCGTCTCCATCAGCTAGTGCTTCCTCGGGGCGCAGCATGCTGGGTAGGACTTGCCATCTCTGGTCTGGACTGTTGCCCCCTGGCCAGACCTTCACTAAGATCTTTACTGGGACCGATCCCAGCATGCTTCTCCTCACAGATGCTCCTGATTTGGGGGACTGGACAGAGTCTGGGGAAGCCCAGGATCTCCCTCTAAAGACCAATTTCCTTCAGGTATATCCAGTCACTGGAGGAACCCCATCAGTGTCTCCAGTGAAGGGGGCGGTCCCTTGGATAGTCGAGCCTAAGCCCCGCAGAGCTGCAAATCTCCCTCGAAGGGGAAAAGGGATTTGGGTTCAGACTTTACCTACCTACCTCAGCAGGGCAGACCCCCCCAGCCCCGCCTTCTCTGCCTCTCTATGAGAGCACACATAGACACATACGCACACATGTATTGCTGTAAGTTACTGTCATGTAGATTAGAACTCCTGATGACGCACGTGCGCAGATGATTCCATGCATGTATGCACGTATGTATGGATCTTGTTGGGTATTGTCTAGTCGATCCCGACTCAGAGATCCCAGGTGACAGAGTAGAGCTGTCTCATCAGGTCAGGTCCCTTGGTTGTCCTCTATTGGAATAGAGTCTCAGTAACTGGGTAGATTTGAACCGCTGACCTTTCAGCTCTTGTTGATTCGATATAATCCATTTAATACAGTAAGTCATTTTGTATTACAGTCATTGGTACTCTTTTCTGTACAAGGGAAGAGATTTTAACTGAATAGGAAAATGAGGTGAAGGGGCTAGACAAAGCAGGCCTGTGGGGGGAAGAAAGTCCCAGCCCTCTACAAGCTCCCCACCTCCTCCTTCAAAGAGCCCGGCTCCGCTGCCTTTAGGCCTCGGATAGAGGGGAGTGTCACACCTGTTACATAGACCATAAAGTTCCCTGGCCCTTTCAGGAGCCGCTGGAGAGCTGGGTTCAGTGGGCAGTGCCATGGAAGTCACAGGGTTTGAGGACCTCTCCATGAAGGCAAACAAGGAGCCCTGGTAGTGTAGGTGTTACAAATGAACCTGCTAACTGCAAGGTCAGTGGTTCAAACCCACCAGTCACACCGGAGCGTGAAAGAGGAGGCTGTCTGCTCCTGCACAGATTCAAAGTCCCAGAAACTCCAAGGGGTAGTTCTACTGTGTCCGCTGGGGTCGCTAGGTGTCAGAATCTATTGATAACAGTGAGATGTCTTATTTATTTGTTTGTTTTTGAGTGGGTTTTCCTAAAGGAAAATATTTGAAAGATAATCTGGCCTCTGGCCCCTAGTGACCCGTCCATTCCTAACATGTCCCCTGCAGTTCACAGACCAAGCCTCAGGTCTCAGAGGGACAGGGTTTGGGGGTGATGAGCTCCCAGAACTTGTCCGGAAGCTTCCCTGTCCTGCTGTACTACATCTAGCAGGGGCTAGTCCTGGGGATTCACGCAGATTTGCCTAAGTCCCTAGATAATTCATGACACCAGAATGTGGGGCCACCCCCCCAAAAAAAACCAGACCAAGGCCTGTGTCCTGAGAGGGCTCAGGCATGAGAAGTCGTTTCAGGAACCGGCAGTCTTCCGGTGTCCACCTCTGTGCTGCACACGCACGGTTCCTCTGCAAACGGCCAATTGCACTCGACACAAAACCCTAGCTCCCAGGCCGGTGGAGTAGCTGCCTGGGACAGCTAAGGCCAAGGGCGGGCCTTTGTGAAGCACGGCCGGCATTCCCGTGAGCGGCCTGCGCCCAGCTGCGGCCAAGCAAGTCTGCGTCTAGTTCTCTCTGAGAGCGAATTAAGGCGACCTAGTTGTCCTTGAGCTAATCTGCAGCTCTGAGGGTTCAGAGAGGGGAGGGGTGATCCTCTGCAGGACCCCCACCCCCAGCCTACACACACGCGCACACACGCACTGTATTGGACTGCTTCATTTCGGAGACCTTCATCTTGGCTCGTGGCTTGATTACTTTGCAAACATGTATTGTAGACACATCCTTACCTCTGCCCTGGTCCCTACCCTGGCAGGGTGTGCCTCTTTTGGGGGTACATAGGTTCCTCGTTGTGGAGTGCTGGAGCAACGAGCCTTTCTCTGGGCCTCGGCCTTCTCTGGGGTCCTGTCCAGAATGCCTTTCTTTTACGAGAAGATTTTATTCTCTCGGAGCAGTTGGGTGGATTCTGTCCATGTGTTGATCGTTTCTGAAAATTCGGTCACTCATTCTGAAGTCTGCATAGCTCATTTTGGCGTGTGATGTGAGGGGGAGTCCCCAACCCCCTTCAACGGGTTGTCACACTAGGTGAACCCAGTGCTGTGTAGGGCCCCCTTTCCCGTTGCTGGGACAAGTCGCTGGCTCCCCGAGATCCTGACTAATTGTTCCATTGTTGACTACAATTGTCAAGTATTTGGGGGGTATGAGTGAGTGTATATTATCTGTATGCAATCTACCACATAGACTTAAATCCACAGCAAAGCAAGAATCTGCTCTGATTTAATACAAAAAGGAGAGATGTTTTCTCTTTCTCTTTTCTCGGGAGTGAAGTGTTCTCTTTAAAAACAAAACAAAAAATCCTGAGACAAAACCTAGAGTCATCATTTTAAGGAAAACAAAGTCCCCGACCACTCTGTTATAATGTCATCACGCGTTTGAGTGGAATTGACACGAAACCAAGGGTCCTGTATTCTTCCCATTCTTCCCGTGTGGGAAGGAGCTTGGAAGGTCTTTCTATGGAGTCAAGGTTTTGTTTTAAAGAAAACATTTTTTTGTTTTAAATCTTTTTCATTAAAATTCTATAGTTCCATGCTTAAAGCTCAATGTATTTTTAAAATTCTGCTTGCTTCCATGTATTTGGGGTCGTTGGTGGCTTTTTGTTGTTGTTCGTTTTTTGGCATGAAAGTTAAAGGGAGCAAAAAGTAAGTAGAAATAATTTTTAAAATCTTATATCTTTCTGTGTCACTACAGCCCAGGCAGAACAAAATAATCCAGGAAAGCAAGCTAAAGGAGGCAATTCTAAAAGCAATAACCAAATGTTCCCATGCAAATGGGAGAGCCAGGCTCCTTGGTGTATAGATGGCAAGCTCCGAGCCGAGAAGATGCTTCCCCCATTTTAATCCCAGTTGGGGTGTGGTGGGTGGGTGCTGACAGTTCTGTGCTGGTGACCCCAGGCTCCCAATCTGCAAGTCCCTAGAGACTCAGACCATAGCCCTTCCATCTGCTTCGGGTGGTGAGCTGCAGGGGCTTCGGAGCTGCTTGTCCGTGCTCCCCTGTTGCACCCGAAAACATGCCTCCCTCTCCTGCTCCCCAGAGAAGGCAGCCTGTTCCCGATAAGCCTGTTAAATTAGCCCTGTAATACTTAAAATGCTAGTCCGTTTAATATGTAAACAATGACAATTTTTCCCCCAAAGGGTTTAGGATTTAAATTAGTTTTTTTAAAAACCCAATTACTGCCATTTAGTTGGGGAGGAGAGCGCTCTTTATGTGCTAATTATATAGCTGGGAAATGAGCAGCCAGGAGCACAATGGGCCATTACGGGCACTTTTTAAAGGTTTAAACTTATTTATCTGAGTTTGGGGGTTGGCGTCAGTTTGGGGTCTGCAGTGGGAGCAGGATGGCCTCGGTGGAAGCTGGACAAAGGCCATCTTGGCCTCTACATGGAAGGACACCTACCTGGTCACCTCTCATTATCATGGGTGGTTATCGTGTCAGGACCTGGCCTCTGCCCTTGGAGACTAGCCTGCTGGTGGGCAAACATTACCTGGGCCTTGGTCACAGCAATCCCAGGGGCCCTGTGATGCTTTGCTCTACAGATCCCTGGCTAGAGCTTCCCAGCACCTTCCCCAGGGGCTGCAGGTGCCTAGCCTCAAAGCCAGGCTGGGGGGCAGGCATCAGGGGAGCGGCTCCAGGTTGCCTGTAGAGGTCTCATCACTCTTTTCCCCATCCGACCCTCTTCTTCTTGGACCTCCTCTCTCATCCAGACCTAGTGTGAAGGCCTAGAACAGCGGTTCTCAAGTTGTGGGTCGTGACCCCTTTGGGGGTCGAACGACCCTTTCACAGGGGTCGCCCGATTCATAACAGGAGCAAAATTATAGTGATGAAGTAGCAACAAAAATAATTTTATGGCTGGGGGGGGTCACCCCAACAGGAGGAACTGTAGGAACTGTATTAAAGGCTCGTAGCATTAGGAAGGTTGAGAACCACTGGCCTAGAAGGGTCCGGAGCCATCCCATTGCCTGGGCAAGCTGGCACTCTGGCTTCCTAAGCACGAGACAATGGTTGACTTAAGACAAATGTATTATGATTGCAATTTAAAGATCAACCAAAATAAATAGCTATCTCATTGCACAGATTTTTATTTAATTGGTCTGATGTCTGGCCCGGACACTGGGTTGTGTGTGTGTGTGTGTGTGTGTATACGTATATATACATGTGTTTATCTGTAAAACTATGTATCAACAAAATATGCAACTTTTATAGCTCAGTGGCATTAAAGATGTTCATCACCTTGCTGTCCCCAATTCATAGCACAATCCTTCAGAGAAGCTCAGTGTCCCCTAAGCATTGAGTCCCCCTCTCCCCGCCGAATGCTTGGTTTATACGCATCTGTTCAAGATATTCCACGTACAAAGGGGAAAAAAAACAACGAAAAACTCACTAGCAGGGAGTTGATTCCAACCCGATAGGACAGGGTCAAACTTCCCTCGTGGGATCTGTTTACGGGAACAGAAAGGAGGTTTGCTCGGCTGACTTTTCAGTTGGCAGCCTCGCCCCTCCCTACGCCACTGGGGCTCCCCTAGGCAGCCCGTGCCAGTGAGCTCATACAATATCATCTCATGGTGACTCCCGCGGTTCTCCCAGGAGAATGTGCCCTGTGGCCATCCACGCTGTGGATTAGCACTTGGTTTGGTTTCTTGCTGCTGTTGGCAGGGACTGTCCAGTGGCTTCCGAGACACCCTCACCCGACGAACCACAGAAAGAAACCCTGCCTGTTCCTCTCCACAGGTCTGAGACCTTAGTGCCCTCTTGTCGGGAGGGAGGCATTTTGTGATCCAGCCATCGGCGGTCCACCTTCCTGACGGTCTCACCTCGGGGCTGTTGCTGCACCGGTATCTGCGTCTCTGCTTTCCTTTGTCTCGGGGAGATAGATACCTAGGCATGGGATTGTTGGCTCTGAGGGCAATTCTATTCTTCACATTTTGAAGAACCGCCCCCCGGACTGCAAAATTACAAAACAGAAAAAAAACCAAAAACTTATTTTGGAAGCTAGTTGACCCTTATTTTGGTCCAAAGTTCTCCAAGGAGTTGCCTGGCAGAGCGAGTGGGCCCATCTGGACAGGAATCCTATCTTCCAGCAGCACCGGGGGCCAGAGGGGAGACAGGCATAGAGGCCCAGGGGTGCTGTGGTAGGTTCGAGGCCCCCAGTCTCCTGCACAGTTACCCAGAAGGACCTGCGGTGCTCTCTCCAACCCCTTGCTGTGTCCTGGCACCAAGGGAGGGCCGTGGATTTTGAGGCGAGCTCTCAGGTCAGAGGACTTCCTGCCTCTCACCTGCCCTGAGTCAGTGATTCGCCTCAGGCTAATGGAGGGAGAGTGGGGCCCGACAGAGAGAAGCCCCTGGGATGACAGAGGACCCTGTTGGGGGTGGCTGTGCTGTGCTGACCACCCTTCACTCCGCGGTGTCTCTGGGGAGAAGCAACCTCCCCCTCCAGGGGGAAACAGGTAACGCTGCTGTAACAGGAGTCACGGTGGCCCGGAACTCGTGACTCACGGGTCCCAGAGCAGCGCCCGAGTCAGCTTTGCAGCCAGAAGGCAGGACTGGTGGCGATTAACCATAAAGCGATTAGACAACTTATTTTTCTTTTCCAAGACATTAGCTGGTCAAAAATGACAAAAATTCCCTAAGCTGAGGGTGGGGGCCAAGGAAGCAGACAGGCAGCCTTTTGTCTGGCGCTGGGACCTGACCACCAAGGCCTGTGTGGGGACACCCAGAAGCCCACTGACCCTCAAAGGCAACGACCGGTGTCAACAGGGGGATTAGACGTCCGAGCTGCGGGACAGCAGGGAAGTGGGCGGCCACCCACAGACCAGGGCTGAAGAGACCTGGTCCACAAGCTGGCCCGACCCCTCCCAAGGCAGGCTGGACTACGCTCCTTCCAGAGCGGGTCATCGACTTACAGGGTGGTGGTCAGGATCCCAAATCAAGTACGCGAGGGCACCAGCTGCCCCCTTGGCTCCCCATGGTGGTCTCGGTGAACTCTGACTTGCCAGAACCTTGGGGGCTCACCCAGATGGTGGCCTCTCTCTTCCTGGATGCTGGGCCACATTCTGGGGATCAGAAGCGTAGGGTGGGGCTCCGGGTATGGGTGGGAAACGGGAGCCCCAAGAGGCCCTTCCGCGGCCTGCTCTTCCGGCTTTGCAGACTCTCCATGGGCCCAACATTTTCTCAAGATAAGAAAACACATGAGCCCACACTTCTTATCTCAGGGCAAACAATGAACTTGCCGGGCCCATCCTGGGAAGGGGCTCTCAGCCGGAATTCAATGCAGCTCCACAGTCAAAGCCAAGGGCTCTAACTCCAGGCCCAGCCCACCCCAGACCCAGCCCGTCACGCTGGCTTTGTTTGCTCACAGGACCCTTGGGGCCACTGCCCTCCCACTGTGGTCCCCGGCTTGCTGACCAATTCTCTGACCCCCCAGGCCTGGTCAACCTAGCCTGTGTGCTCTCGGGTCTGGGTGGTGGACTGCACTGTCCCCACCTCCCCCCAACCCCTTGTTGGGCAGGTGACATAACAGCTGTGTGCCTGGTTCGTAACCGGAGCCCACCCGCCGAAGCAACCTGGTGCAGCCATGACAATTGGAGGGTCTCCCCAGCCTCCCCGAGCCGGCATTGTGGGTCTGGAGCACACCCTTTGGGGCTTAGGTGTAATTATAGGGTCGGGTTACCCCGAGAGGGAAGCAGGTATTTGTATTGTTTGGTCCAAACCTCCACCAGGGGCTGGTGTCTGGGCGGTGGGTATAGATGACCCACCCCTTCTCTCTCCATCTGACGTGTCCCCTCTGCCCAGGTCTCCTCAGGTCTTCCCCAGACCCCCTCTGAGGCCCCTCACCATGCTGGGCCAGGCCATGCAGCAGCCTGGGGAAGGGGCTGGGGTGGTGAGCATGCTGGAGGTGAAGGAGGGGCTGCAGGGGCCTCATCTTGAGTTCCCAGCAGTTGGAACGGCAAGTCCAGGTGCAGGGCGATTGTTTTGCTTGTATTGTCCAGGAGCATGGGATTCAGTGTGGGGGTGAGGCTGGGGGTGCAGAAGCTGCCTTCAGGGAGGAAAGGAGGCCATAGTTATCCCCGAGAGGGGACACAGGCCCAAGGAGCCAAGCCCCCGAAACCAGGTGTCCAGCTGAAGCCAGGAGACCACTCCCTGTCCAGTCAACTGGTCACTTGTGTCCTCTGGGCTGCATCTTATCACATCCTCTTATGCCTGTGAGGTCAGCTCCGTGAGGATGAGGAGGGGCCCAGCTGGGGGTGGAGGGGCACTTTCCCCAAACATGCTGAACTGGGATTTGAATCCAGGTCTGCCCATGCCCATGAGCCCGGCTTGTCACTGATGGGTTGGCGTCGTCTCCCTGAACTGCAGAGAGCAGCCACGGGATTCTTGGCTGGGGAGTGGAAGATCGCCCTGGTGGTATGGGTCTGCAGGCTGCAGGCTGGCTCTGGGGACACTCGGGCCAATGAGGTGTCCTGTCTTTCTGGGACGTCCAGGGGCTGTGGTGTGGCAGAGGTGGGCACAAGTCTGGGAGCCCATCCCATGTTGCAAACAAAACACAGAAACAGAGGGAGGCCCTGTGGTGCTGGAGCTAGGGGTGCTGTCCTGTCTACTTATGGGTGGTTCTTCCTAGCCATCGCTGCTGTGCACCCTACAGACACCTGCTCCTCCCCCAAGGTCTCTGACCCTCCTCCCCTCACCCCCTCAGTCAAGAGCATGTGAGGTGGGTCACACGGCACAGCTTTAGACCCCGGCCCTCTGTCAGCTCAAGGAATGCAGCCCCCCCCGCCCCCCCATCCATCAAAGCCTCCTCACGTGTCTGAGATAAATTCTGGGGACAGTGGTGGATGCCACACACTCCCACCCTGATGCTGACCTTGGAGGTGGGCCCTTAGAGGGCTTCCCTGGAAAGTTCCAGATGCTCAGCCACTGCACCCCTCGGTGCCCCCAGAGGAGGCTCTCAAAGTTAGACTGGGCCTGTCCAGTGGAGAGGGCACCCAGGTGGGCTCATGGCAGGGGTGACCCCTGTGAAGGGTTGATACTTACAAGGAGGGCGGAGCCTTCCCAGGAGGAAGACCTCCTGCTCATGGGCACAAACCCTGAATTACCTTCTCTGCAGGCAGCCAGAGTCAGGTTTCCTACAGGTGTTTTCAAAGTGGGTCAGTGGAAAGATCCCAGGCCTCGAAGGAGATCCCTGGCTCTCTGCGGTCCCCCTCCCTCTCCTCGAAATGCACACAGCAGCCCCTGTGGCCACAGCTCTGGCAGCCAGCACCCCTCACCTCCGACCTCACCTGGTCACACCTGGCCAGCCCGGGTCCTACTCCCAGGAGCACAGGGCCATGGATTCTGGTGACTCCCATGCCAAGGGAATTCCCATCGTGGTAGAAATGTGACTCAGGACTTCTGGTGGCCGAGAACCCTCCCAGTGGTGCCTTGGAAGGCTACTCCTGGACCAGTGAGGGAGGAAGGGAGCCCACTGGGATGAGGGTCCTGCTGTGTATCGCCCTGACAGCTCCCTTCGTCCCCTCTGCCCCCGGAGCTGTGACCACTTTGATAACACCCTTCTTACATATTTTTATTATTGGAAGTGTTCTTGGGAGAGACCAGTCCCTGGAGAAGGACATCACACTTGGTGAAATGGAGGCTCAGCGAAAAAGACGAACACCTCCAAGGAGATGGATTGACCCAGTGGCTGCACCCCCGGGCTCCAAACTAACACTGTTGTTTGAGAGGATGGTGCAGGTCCAGGCAGTGTTTGGTCTGCTGCACACAGAGCCTCTAAGAGTCTGAGAGCACGTTCCAACAACAGCACAGAATCGAACCTTCTTAGCACAAGCCCAAACTCACTGCCATCGAGTCCTCACCGATGCATAGCCATAGGACAGGGTCGCACCGTCTCTGTGGCTTTCTGAGACTGTACCTCCTCATGGGAGTAGAAAGCCTCCTCTTTGTCCCTGGTGGATTTGAACTGCTGACCTTGTGGTTAGCAGCCCAGTACGTAAACCCACGATGCCACCAGGGCTCCTAGAGGAAGAGAGTGAACAAATTAGAAATCCCTTTGCAGATAAGTTTCCGGGGTCCCTCCCCTTTCCCACCGGCCTCCTGCCACCCCCACCCCCAATCTGTCTGCTGTCAGGAGACCGGAATGGAGGAAGAAGCGTGGGGCTGCCCCCCATGCTAGGGAACAATTCGGGGGAAGCTTTGTGTCAAAGAGAATGGGTCTCTTATAGGTTCGACAGCGCTGACATGTAAGCTCTTTTACATCCATCGCTCAGAGAATTGAAAGCAAAACCCATCAATTAGAGACAAATGTGTGATGTGCCGGCCCTGGCATCTGTGTGGAGATTCGGGGCTACAGGTGCAGCGGCGCTGTCCCTCGGCCTGGCACTGCCTCCAAGCAGCCGGGGGGTGAGGGGAAGTGGTGCCGCCGTGCAGCCAGCCCCAGGTGAGGGAGTCTGGGGTGCTCCGCTGCCACTCTCTCAAGGTTTGCTCCCAGATGTTAGTGCTAAGCTGTGTCCATTAAGATACTGGGTCCAAACCAAGTCACGCAGAGGCTCCCAGTCCCATGCCTGACCACACCCGCATGTCGCTCAGGTCTCCTAGAAACACCCTGGAGTGGAGAGCCAGGGGGCCTGACCGTCTGAGACTGTTTCTTCCTCAGAAGATGGGAAAGACACTGCCCCAGAAAGTTCCGGAAGGGGCTCTCTGTTGTGGCCTAGCGGTGCCAGCACTCAGGCCTTGCGGTCATTCTGTGTGTGTGTGTGTGTGTGTGTGTGTGTGTGTGTGTGTGTGTGTGAGATATCGCTCTGATCTGCTGGGGTGCACACAACACTCACTTTCCCTGGCTGGCCCGAGAAATGAGTAACTTTTCCAGTTTCATAGCCTTTTTGTGATTCTTCGGCGAGAAGCAGGCGGATGGAACGAGGCTTTCTGGTGGCTCTCTCCCATCCCCTCGGCTGGCTTTCCCGGGCACCGTGGGCGTTCAACTCTGACCTTTGGGCTGGGATAATGGACCTTCTGTTCTGGGGAGAGCCTTGGGTCGAGGCTCAGGGGCGGGCTCCGTCAGGGCCCAGGGTGTCTCCTCAGCTCATCCTTGTCAGTAAATGTAAATGCACATGCACTCCCATTCAGCTACTCTCATAGGGGTGCGCGGCTGGTGTGTGGTGAGGGAAGATGGGGACCCCACATTTGCATTCTCCCCAAGGGGCTTCAGCACATCACAGCTGCCCTGGTCCCTGTGCTGAGCTGTGTCCATCTCCCTCTGCCTGCATCCAGCACGTGTGGCAAGGGCCGGCAGAAGAAGCTGGGCTGCAGTCTCCCAGGGAGAGTCAGGGGTGCAGGTGCTGAAGTGCAAATATTGAATGGAGAGCCCTCTGCCTCTGCTCTCTGCCTGCCGAATGATGCATGTTCATGCCAGCTGCTTCCAGAGACAGGCCTGTGAGCTGGGTAGGGTGGAGGCCACTGGGGATGGGGTGCCCGCTCACATCCCTTTGGGGGTTCCAACGGGCAGACACCTTCCACACTGCTGTGGATAGTCCTTGGCTTTGCTATTCGTGTGCTCTCCGGGGTTAGCATTCTGTCTGTGCGGCGATTGTTTTCTAGTCCCTGAGAGCAGCGAACTTTTTCCCGAGCTTTGCCCTGCCGGCTAGGGGGGCGTCTGGGAAGTGTGCTCAGAGCCCCGCCGCTGTGGCCAGGCGGGGTCCTGTTTCCACTAGGGAGGACAGAGCTCTGGGCTGCAGGGTGAACTTGCGGGGTGCGGGGCTGGGAACCCGTGGGCCGGATCCAAGAGGCCCCAGCAGGAAGCTTGTCAAGACAAACAGGTCCGCTTTAAGTTCCTTGAGCGTGTCCGGGAGAAGGGCCCGGGGCCCAGGTTTGTAACAAAGTCGTCTGTGAGCGCTGAGTCTGGAGGCGGTGCGGTGGGGAGCTGCCTCTGGGAGCTGCCTCCTTTTATTTTAAATTCCACATGGGGCGGCACCAACAAGGGGTCTTTCCTTGGCCGGGCAGTCTCCGGATGGCTGCCTTTGCCATCTATCTTGGTCCAGGGGACCTGGTTTTTATTAAATTTAATTGCTTCCTCTTCTGGCCTTAAATCAGAATAGGGACAGCATCAATTTAATTTAATTACTCTGCTCTGCACCCTCTGAACAGAGCTGTGGTTACTGGGGTCTCGCGGGGGTGGGGGCTGGCTCAGGAGGAGCCCAGAGACCTGGGGGTGGGGTGGGTGGATGGAACGCATCCCCGCCACCAACCCCCCCCACCCAAGAGAACACAGGTAGAGGCAACAGGCTGCAGAGCCCCAACCTCCCTGACCCCAGGAACCAGACCTGGAAGTGCAGCTTCCCCTCATTCACGGCAGTGTTTATTTTTCATTTGCCATTAAAGTCTGGCCGACCCTCCAACTCAGGAGCAATTCATTAAGGGCCATTTATCTTTGGCTGTGATGTCTGACGCTCGGAGCCCATCTCAGGGCCGGGGCAGACAAGGCTGCACACGCACTCCCAGGCTTAGAAACAACACCCCGGGGGGTGGGGGTGCCGTGGGGCACCAGCATCAATGGGCTCCCCCGCCCCACCCCACCCCGGGTCCTCGCCCTTGGTTTTCAGAACCCCAGTGCGCTCAGACGCTGAGCTGCACCTAAGCGGAAGTGCACTTGACCCTGAGCCTGGCCCTGAGCGACCCGGGAGCTGCCTGCCCTCCGGAGCTGCTCTGGCCAAGGCTGCAGAGCGCAGACTGCTGGTCCCCCCAGTATTCGCCATCCCCCCAGCGTGGAAATCCTGGGACAAAGGCAGCCTCGGAGGCTGGCTGTCTGGGACATGTTTTATTAACCATCACCCGTAGCAAGTGAGGGAGCGAGCGGAAGCGAGGACCGGCCGCCCCGCCTCGGCTCCACCGACAGGGCGCGGAGGAACACTGGGAGCGGTGACGATGATTTGTTAAATAATAGAAAATGTTTTTCATTTCCTAATTTCCAGCGCCGTGGCACAAGCCATCCTCCAGCCCGGCTCTCTCATTCCTTAATATTTAGACTTATGGGCCAATTTGAAGATATTTTCTCTTTCTGGCATGATTAATGCTCCTATGAAACCCTGTCATCACAAGTCATCTACCTGCCCTGTCAGCCCGCGTCAATCTCGCTGGGCTGGGCTGTAATTTATGGCTCCGGTGCCGGCAATTTGCAAACCTAATGCGGAAGGGGGGGGGGTCCTGAGGAGCCGCCTTGGAAGGCTGTCTGTGGCCCGAGACAGCCTCTCCCCATTAGCAGAACAAATGGCGTGGGGATCAGACACCATCTCCAAGGCTCGATAAATATTTTATCAGCCATAATGGAAATTGTCAAATTGATCTAATTGTACAATACGTTATCAGTGAGCTATCAAAGTGGGGCCTGGCCTCTGCCTGGACCCTCCCGAGCTGCGCCAGCTGTGGACTGTGCCCAGGACGGAGCCCCACGCAGTCACTCCCAACGCGGAGTAAATAATGCACCGACTCCACCGCCCGCCCGTTAAGGAGATGATAAATTTTATGGAAATCAATGGCCTTATTCCGATGTGCATTGCCAGTCTGGATTTTTGAAGCAGTGAGAGAGTAGGGGCGTGGAGAGAAACAGGGAGAAATAAAGGCAGAAAAGGCAGGAGGGTGGGTAGCGGGGGCGGGAATCCAGAACTTTCTGGAAATGTAGGGGGTGGAGCTACCGAGGCCCTGGAATCCGTGACGTGACTTTCGATGGAGCCCCCCACCCCCACCCTGCCTGACCCCCATTGTGCTTCAATGGAACAGGGTGCTGCCCTGGGAAGGGACATGGCCCCCAGGCTTCGGGAACCGTGGTCCTTGGTTGGATGGGACCAGAGGGGGCATCGCCAGAGGCAAGTTCTTCACCGGGGCAGTCACCAGACTCAGAGCCAAGTCCAGCCTTCCGCCCGCAGAAGCTACTGGAAGCACACTTTAAAAATAGACTCATGAGAAACCAGACGCTGCCTCCACATCCCCCTAGCAGGGGCTGGGGGGTCTACGTTGGCCAGGCACTGAACTGGGGGAGGGGTGTGGCTGGGGGCAGCCAGGTCTGCTTTTCACAGCCAGGGGCGACCTTTTGATTTGTAGAACAAACAGCGGTGAGTTAGACCAGGAGCTGGTTTGTAGAGTCAAGTGCAACATCTGTGAACCAGCAGCCTTGTGGAGCACGAGCGTTATCCCAGGAATTGGAGGGACGATGCTTTCCAGTTCCAGCCTTCCTGCCCACGTCTTTGCCCCAGCTTTGCCTTTTGAAAAGGCTTCCAAAAGGCACCAGGGACGCTGGCAGCTCCCTGCTTCAGTTCCACGCAGGAGTGAGGGGCCAGCTCGGAGGCTGACCTGTGCAGGTCAGGAGAGGCAGCCCTGCAGCTACTTTCCTGGTCGGTGTCTTGGTCCTTCAGTGTGTACGTGGAAATCTAGTGCATCAAAGGATCAGGAGTCCGTGCAGTGAGCTGTCAACCCAGCAGAGGCAGGCACCGAGGGGATGCAGCCTTAGTTGCATCTGGGTGTTAGAGACTGAGAGTGTGAACCAAGGGATGAGGACCCCTGGATGGGCCCTGGGCTTTCTGGGAAGCTCCTGGGGGCTGCCCACAGGGCAGCGTCACTGGCAGTGCCCCCTGGGCTGAGACCCTCCAGGAGTAGCTTTTGGTTAGGAAATCCCAAACATTTTCTTGGACGCAGGCTCTGGCTATGTTCCTCATTAGATCCCTGTGAGCCTGGTGAGCACTGTGCACACACACGTGCACGATCTCACATGCACACACATGCTCATGCAGATGCATGCACATTTATGCTCAGAGATGCATGTACACATGTGCACACATGTTCTTACACATACACACTCGCACACAAATGGTACATGCATACAACCACACATATGCCCTGCCACACATTTCACACATGCACATATGCGCATGTACATGCTCATGAACATACACAAAACCACATGAACTGACAGTGACATACATAGTCACAACCTCACACACATGCATACATTCACACATGTATGCACACTCATGGACACCCACACACGTTTACATCCGCATATGCTCACACACTGCACACACAAGTATATTACACATAGGCACACATAATTACACAGGTTCACATGTGCAGCATGCTCATATACATGCACAGCTATGTGAAATCACATGTGTGTGTGCACTTGCACACTAGCACACACATACACACATACTATATGCACATAACTGCATAACTGTGCACAGATACACATCCACTCACACATATTCATGTGCACACACATACACAAAGCTCACACACTTGTACAACCACATATATGCAACCACATACCATGGTACACTTACAGCCACATACGATTACACATGTGCACACATGCGTAAGCCCATAACCACACACGTGCACCTGCATACTCATGAGTGCACTCACATATGTGCACACATAACCACACACACTCCCATGAGCTCAGAAACCTGCACCCTTCCTGTAAGGAGGAGGGTGTGGTGGCGCGCTTGCTCTGTCCTTCAGAGGGGCTCGGGCTGGGCTGTGGTAGCCGTGTGCACTGGCCCTGTCTGGTTGATGCTGTCAGTGACCCCCTTGACCTGCAGGAAAGTGGCGGCATTGTAGGGAGGCCCTGGCTCTGGGATTCTGAACCATCTCTGCCTGCTCTTCTGCCCCATCAGTTCCCTGGGGCAGCAGGACCTTGGAGGGACAGCCTCTCCCCCCAAACTCCACAGCTTCCAGGCTCTGCCCACCCGCCCCGGGTCCTGGGGCCCTCAGAGCTGTGAGCAATCCTGTCTCCTGTGATTCATTTTCTTCTTGCAAAGGGAAGTGGCAGCAGTGTTCAAACCCGCTCGGCTTCTTTTTCTGAGACAGCGAGGTGCAGGGGGACAGGGCTGAGCGCAGGCCGGTCTGACTCCACACAGAGCACACCCCAGACACTACAGCTCTGTGGTGCCTGTGGACAAGAGAAGCAGGCAGGATGCATGGAGCCAGAGTCCCAGGCTGTCTCTTCTGCTGCGGCCACTCAGGGGCGGATCTGGGGATGCACAGCTTTTGGGGTACCACCCAATATGATGCGTCCACCCCGCTCTAGACCCGGGGTGGGGGTGGGGGTGGGGGTTGTGGAAGGGTCTGTGCACAGCCCCGAGAGGATCCTGCTTGGTCCCCCTTTCAGAGCTGTGTGGCTCTGAGCTTGGAACATGGACGGGTCGCCTCGGACAGCCTGATTGCTGGCTTCACCCCGAGATCTGTAACAGCCAACCTGCAAGGCATCGGATTTGGAGATGGGAGAGAGAGGGTGTCTGCCATGAGGCCCCTATCTCCCACCTCCACCCCTGCAGACACCAGATGTTATCGAAAGACCTGGGGCAGGAGGTTAGGCAGCCAAGGACCAGGAATGCCTCCTAAAGGACCTGGCGACACAGCCAGCGAGGCCCCATGCACCCACGAGGACTCCCGGTAACCTCATTAAGAAAGTGCAATTTATCTAGCTGGCCTCCATTTAATTATCTAATTTGTCTGAGCGAGTCCTGGGTCCCTATCGCCCCGGCATGCCGGCAGCCCTGTCACCCAGAGGTCAGGTGGCTGTCCCGGTGATCCCCAGCGCCCCTTGGGGTCATATAAGTCATCTTGCTGAGTGTAGCAGCCACTTCGAGGAATCTACGCAGCCTCCCTGCCTGGAAGCAGCTCTCCTGGGTCTTTGGTAACGTGCGGCCGGGATTGTGCTCTCTCCGTCACAGAGGGCTGTGCTGAGCGTACCCATGCACAGGCGCCTGCAGGCATTTGCACATGCATGTGCGCACACATGTACACTCAGGGTTTTTACATTCTGTGCGGCTGCAGTTTCTCCAATTCCCGGCCGATTTCTGAGTTTCTGCTACCCCTTTGTGCGCCCCCACTCCTGGCTGCTTATGGTCAGGTTGGCTCCGGCTCATGACCACACGTACCAGCCGCTCTCATTGTTGCCCAGCCCTGTGCTGTCACCCTGATGGCTGCGACGACCCACCCATGGCACCTCTGCAGCTCACCATGGTCTTCTTCATTTTCACCAGCTGTCTGCCTAGCCAGGACCAGGTTCTTTTCTCATGAGGACATGGCCAACGGAAGCTGGCTGAGTCTCTGAGGACCGTCTGTGGTCCATCTTCTCAGTGGGTCTCCATCGCCAGGTTTTGCTGCCTGTCTGTCTTACTCTGGAAGCTCTGTTGAAGCCTCTCTATGGGGGGATCCCCTTGGGCTTTGAAATACTGGTCCCATAGCCTTCACCATCCTGGCGACAGGCAAACCACCACAATACACCCATGGACAGATGGATCTAGAGGCCACAGTCCAAATTCATGGGGGGCAGTAGGTCTCGCTTCCTTCTAAAGACTGTAGAAGGAGGTCATTTTTTGCTTTGGGGGGCTCTGGTGGCCTCAAGTGCTTGTGGTTGCAGTAAAGTCTTGTCACCCCAGGGCTACCTTCCCTCTGTGTGTGGGGGGGGGGGTTGTCTCCATGTCTCTTCTCTTCAAACGATCGGATCAGGATTCGTAATAACTTAACGAGTAACATCTTCCAGAGAGAAGTTAGTTCCAAACAGGCCACAACCGCAGATGCAGGGGCTGCAACTTCTAAGTTTCTTTTTGGGGGACACCATTCAGTCGCTAACAAGGAGTCAACTAACCAGTGAATACGTGCTGGCTGTCTCCTGTGTGAGCGGGTTTCTCAGCCAATCGACCCCTGCTCTCTGCAAGAGATAAACGAGGGAAAGAACTGTAGGAATCTTTCAGAACTCACCCAAACCATTAACAAATTTAGCTCGAAAGGATTCAGGAATCGTTCCCGATTTTAAAACAAGCACGCCACATTGCTGCCTCTTGCCCTGGGCAGTACTTGTGCAGGTGGTGTGTTTAGTCCAAGTAGTGAAATGAGTGAATGTGGGCCCGCTAGTACATTGAAAACCTGAGACAGCGCTGGAGCTGGCGAGGGGGAAAAAACCACAAACCTTTGTATGTGAGTGTGTAACTGTGTGTGCAAGACTGTGTTAGGTCCTGCGAGTGTGCACGAGTGTGAGTGCACATGGCTTGGAAGACTGTGAGTATGTACGTGTGCGCAAGTGGGTGTGCTGTTCTGGGGAGACATGACTGGCCGTGGGTGTGTGACCGTGGGGCTGTGTGTGACTGTGAAGGCATGCAAATGTGTGTCACCGAGTGTCACTGTGTGGGTTAGTGAGCACATACACGTGAGTATAGGTATATGGATGTGTGAGTATGTGAATGAGTAGAGGTGAGTGTGTGGCTGTGGGTAGGTGTGGATATGCTAGTGGGTATGTGAATGTGGCTGTGTTCCTGGGTGATCATGTCTGAGTCGCGTGTGTTTGTGACGTGGGTGCCTGTGGCTGTCACCCATCCTCCTGTGGAGCACACTGAGGCAGAGCTCCCACACGTGGCACAGCCCAAGGGGCTAGAGCCCCTCCCCCTCCCCACCTCAGCCCGCTCCAGGCAGAGTCAAACCCAGTAGACTTTAAAGTGTGGGGGACAGGATGCTTTTGTTTCATCTTCTAGAGCAGCGGTTCTCAACCTGTGGGTCAAGATTCCCTTGGAGGTCGTAGACCCTTTCACAGGGGTTGCCTAAGACCATCAGTGATGGTCTTAGGAACCAAGACACAGCTCCTCTATCTGTCTCTAGGCGGGTCTGCCCACATGCAGATACACCACATACAAGGACCTGGCCTGAAGACTGTTACCCATGCTACACCATGCTTCAAGACAAAATTTCATTGATTTGTCATTAGAAATAAATATTTCACAATATATGATGACGTATTGTTTTGCGATTCATCACTATGCTTTAAATATGTTCAATTTATAATAACGACAATACATCTTGCAGATCAGATATTTACATGACGATTCATAACAGTAGCAAAAGTGCAGTGATGAAGTAGCAATGAAAATAATTTTATGGTTGGGGGTCACCACAACAAGAGGAACTGCATGAAAGGGTCACAGCCTGAGGAAGGTGGAGAACCCCTGTTCTAGAAGATCCCTTCCCTGGGGTTCTGATTCTCCAGGCCAGGCCCTGCTGGAATTGCCTCTCTGATCTGCCGGTCCGAGCCCAAGTCCTGGAGCTTCCACCAGGAGCAGCTTGGTCTCCAGTCTTCAGGATGGCCTCTCCCCTGCTGCATGTGCACAGTCGCTGGCTTGCAGAGCAAGGCCAGGGTCCTGGGCATGAAGGTGTCAGCATAGCTTGCAGGGGCCCCCGGATTGACTGGGGGGCCGTTTCAGGTGAGATCCCAGGTATCAGAGACACATGGATGTAGCATTGCAAAGGTTACCTAGAAGAAATAGGTCATGGGCCAGGGCAGAGAATCATCACAGCGAGGCTCCCCACTGAGCCTCTCCCCTCTTTTTGGGCCCCAGAAACCAAGGAGAACTCACCCACTGCCCACAGACAAAGCTGCGTGACCGGGTAGGTGGGCAGATGGGCTACACCCTAGAAGCCACCTGTCTGTCCCTCATCCAAAGCAGGTAGCCAAGGCGTTCAGTATTGGGACCTGCAAGTCCTAAGGGCTGCCTGAACCCAATCCCAGCCCGGGGATGGCAGAAGAGGATAGGGATGTATCTTTGGTCAGCTGTGAAGTCTGAGGGGGTCTGACCAGGGCACCCGTAGGGCCTTGCTCTCTGTTGGTTCTTGTGAGGTTTTTCTTGCCTCCCCCAGGTTCTGTAGCCCCTGGGTGGCCCCTGGTGGGTCTTGGCTTACAGATGGAACCTCACGGCTTACAGATGGAACCTCACGTGGCATACCCTGGGTGAGACCCCATTTCCATATCTGCTAGTGGCCCATGGTTAATTTAGCAGATGACATCTTCAAGACTGACATCACTCGATGTACCTGTGGACCCGTGCACAGGTACAAGGAGGATACAGTGTATCTTTCTGGGGGGATGCAGTTCATCCCATAAGAACAGGGGAGCTGCCTTCTGGATTTGAGAGACCAGGAGATGCCCTCTCCCTCCTGTCTTTGCATTCTGCCTCCTTCTCTGACTCGCAGAATCACCCTCTGGTCCCCAAGTCCCTGAGCCTGACAGGTTGCTGGTTTGCCATTTGAGAAACAGTTTGGGCCAGAGAACCCAGCATCCAGAGGGATGGTGTTGACCCTGCTGGGCTTTCTGGGAGCAGGCCTGATCAGGTCTGCCTGCCTGTGTTCTATGGGGAGCAGTGATGGGTCAGTGGTCAGGGAAGCACCCCACCCCCTCGCCCCATCAGATGGAGGGTACATGGGAAACAGCCTGTAATGGATTAGAGTGTCCCACGGTGTCGTGGCATTGGACGCTGAGATGTCCCCAGAACTTAGGTCAAGGGGCAGGGGGGAAGGCATGCAGCCAGGGAACCTCCCATACTTCAGTGTAGCCACCTGCCTCCCTGGGTCCCCTCTGATGGGAACACCCCTCTTGGCCTTCCTGCTGCGGGCCAAGGCCAGGCTCAGGGGCTTCCCCCCTCCCACACCACATTCTACTAGCTGGTCTGAGCCACAGATGTGTCCCAGCCACCCACCTGTGAGGGAAGTGGGGCTCAGGTGTGCAGGTTCCCCAAGTCCAGTGCCTGGTTCTCTGTGCCCCTCCCCTCTTGGGGACTGTTTCCTCTGATGCTAAGTGGGAGCAATCGAGAAGTTGCTACTAAGGAGCCTTCTTGGTTTAAAATTCTACCAGTGCTTAAAGGTGCAGCGGGCGTCTTCAGAGCAGGTGCTGCCTGCTGGCGTGGGGCAGGGTGCTGGCTTTGGCTCAGGGAGGTCTCCTTATCTCATTGGTCACTGGGATGATGGTTCTTGTGGGTTCTTGGGGTGTTGGGCAGTGGGGTGGGGGAGACCCTGATGGTCATTGGAATGAGTCCAGGTTAACTAGAACAGTTGGTCAGCCCTGCCCAGTGTGGGAGGGCCTGCCATGCCCCGGTTCCCAGAAAGGGCTCCAGGCCATTTTTAAGGAAGCACAGGGCTGGTGTTGTTGGATGCCTTCAACTGGATCTTTGATCCTAGTGACCGGATATGACAGGCTAGAGCCACCGTTGGGGCCTTTCAGGTAGCAGTCTTTATAGAAGTCAAATGCGGGGTCTTTCTCCTGCACAGCCATTGGCCGGGGGATGGGGTTTGAACCCCGATTTTGTGGTTAACATTCGAGCACTCAACTCTTGTGCCACTTAAGTGTCTTAAAACACAGGTCAGCGGTTCTCCTTTTCCCTGGGGCCAGCGATGGACTGGTCATCAAAGCGGTTAAGTGGTCACCCACCACTGCCTCACGTGCATGCCAACTCACAGCCACCCTCAGGACAGAGCAGAACCACCTGTGTGGGTTTCCAAGGCTGGACATCTTTATGGGAGCAGAAAGCCTCATCTTTCTCCCGTGGAGCGGCTGGTGGTTTTGAACTGCTGACCTTGCATTGAGCAGCTGAACACATAACTCATGACACCACCAGGGCTCCCTATAGGGCAGGTTAAAACTGCTCCCGTGGATTTCCGAGACTGTAACTCTATACAGGAGCAGACAGCATTGACTTTTTCCCGAGGAGCAGCTGGTGGATTTGAACAACTGACCTTGTGGTCATTCTGTGCCCAGGGCTCTTGAACTCTCTTTGCAGGCCTTCTCTTTTCCATTGGGGTGGGCAGGGACTTGTTGTCAGGGCTGCTAAGTGATTGCAGGTCTAGCTTTAGTTTACTATTTTGTGTTTGTTGTTTTATTGTGGGGAAAACATACACCATCAATCTCTCCCTCCTGGCCGCGTCCATATGCCTCATTCTCAGTCTCCTTTCCCACCGCAATCCACCACCATGAACTTGACCTCCCCACACCCTCAGTCACACACCCACCTCTACCTCCCTGACCTTGGGATCCACAAAGCAATTCTGGTCTCTGAGGCTTTGCTCCGTTCCTGTAAGTGAGACCGCACAGCTCCGGGCCTTTCATGACATAGTTCTCTCTGAGGGATGACCTCACGGCTCCCTGAGCAGTGGCGGGCACCAGGACTTCCTTTCTCCTGGCTGAGCAGTGCACAGGGTGTTCACAGGGTGTGGTGTTTCCCTGTCACCTGTTGGCGGACAGTATGGCTGACACTACCTTTCAGCTATTGGGAAAAGTGGGGTGATGTACATTGGTGTCCAGCTTCCTGTGGGAACCCCTGCCTTTTGGAGTGCCTGATGGGTGAGCACAAATGGCTCCTTGCACCCAGCAATGCCACACCCAGCAGAAGACCCTGCTTGTCCTGCGCCCTCTCCTTGACCACTTTCATGGTAGATTGGTTTTCAGGGGTCTTGGCCATGCCGCTCAGAGCTCTCAGGGGTCTCAGGGGTCACCTGGGAACTCCTTGCACCTTTGGTGCTTCTTGACTTTGTGGAGGGTGTCTTTCTTCTGTGTGCCTCGGTGCCCATTCTTCTCCTTTCAGCACTCTAGCGGGACTAGGTTTAGGACCCACCCTCGTTGGGACAACCTCATGAACCCAGCACAGGAAAACACCCATTGCCCGATTGACTCCATCCACAGGTACAGGGGCCAGGACTTCAGCCTCGTCTTTGGCAGTCCCAATTCAATTCCTCATGATGACGAGGGGGAGGAGGAAGAGGGAGAGGAAGAGAGGGACCTCAACAAGTGTGACTCACTGAGCCATCCCCAGGCAGGGTCTGGGCCAGGGGACGCTCTCTGAGACCCCTTAGCATGCCTTGGCCCACAGACTGCACCCTACATGACCCGCCATGGCACCCTACACATGGGTCTCCAGAGTGGGAAGGATCCCCGATGTCATCTCAGCTCATCCACTTATGGGAGGGCAGACAGCAGAGAAGTGGAGCATTTGCCCAAGGCCATGTGGCAAAGGGACAGACAAGGGCCCAGTACCGATCCTCCCACCCAGACCTGTCCTGCCCTCCTCCCCCGCCCCCACCTCCACAGGTCACACGTGGGGGCCATTTGTATAAGCACACGGATTCCCAGGTCTTGGCCTGGTACCAGCTGCTCATGGGAAACCAGTATAATCTGATTCTTAACTTGTCTTCCGAAGTCTCCAGGGGCCTGAGCCAGGGTGGGAGGGGCGCCCACAAAATCCTTTAAAATCTCTCATGTCCGCCTTCTTGTATCTGACATTTGCTCAAGGTCGTTCTCAAAAGCCAGGTCATTCTTATTTTTTTGGGTCAGTGACAAGTCATAGTTCCCAAATATTTTGGTCCACTGTTGGGGAGCACAGTGGGTTAGGGGCCAGTAGCGAGGGATTTTAGCTCGAGCTTCACTGTCAAGTGGGAGGGCATATAAGCCCTCGATGCCCGCATCTGTGGTCCTACCTGCTGGAGCACTGGCTAGAACAGTCCCCAAGGTCAGGTCCGCCAACCCAGAGTCCATGGCTCTGCTCCAAGGTTCTGCCAGCTCTCCTGGTGCCATTTGTCTTGGGTCACCTGCGTCTATAGATTCAGATTGGGAAGGACGGTGAGAGGTCAGGTTCCAGGAGAGAATAAAGGGGCAGGTATGACTGACGAGAGGTATGGCCAAGTGGCTTCAGTGGTAGCAGACACCCAGTGTTCTCATGACTTGGTGCTGGGGTCCCACAGCCAGAAGCCCCAGGAACCAGCAGCTTGACAAGAAGGGAGTCTTACCAGTCCTGGAGATGGCTCAGCGGATGCTCATGAGACGTGACCCTGGACAGCCCGCTTTAGCCACTTTTAGTTCTCATCTTGGCCTCATGGGAAGAGTCCAGGGTTAAAGACAAGCCCGAGACCCCACTCTCTGTCTTAGAAGAGACTTGCCTGTGATCCACGCAGGTTTTTCAACGTTGGTAAAGGAGGGCACATTTGGGCCAGGACTCCCCATTCTTCAGGCATGGAAGGGTGGGCTGCTTACTTCTCAGTGTCTTTGTGAAGTGCCACTAGGCCACCTTCTGAACCCATGCATGTTAAAGTGATCAGGGACCATCTGGGCCGAGATCCGTCTGGGAAAATCAAAGTCTGGCCAGACCTCGGCAAGGTATGAGTGCTCTGCCGGCGTCCCTCTTGGATGGTGGAAGTGTCCTCTAGGATACCTGAATCAAAATCAGGGAACAGGTCACTCAGATTGTTTCAAACCTAGCAAAGAAGGCCCTTAACTATGAGACAGTGTCTACTCACCCATCTATCCATCCATCCATCCATCCATCCATCCATCCATCCATCCATCCATCCATCCAATCAACCACCCATCTTTCTAATCCATCCCCCAACCCATCTGTTCATCCATCTATCCACTCATCCACTTCCTCATCTACTCATCCCTCCATCTACCCACTTTGCCATTCATCCAGCTACTACCCTACCCATCCACTCATCCACTTATCCCCTCATCAGTCCGCCTACACACCCACTGGTCCATCCATCTGCCCACCCACCGTTGTTAATCCACAGATGCCCTTTGCGCTTTCCCATGCTGGCTGCTCTTCCTTCCCTGGATTGTTGACCCTCTGTGGTAACCGGGCACTGCTGGAGCCCATCTCTCCATAAAGGCTCGCCGACTCAGAGTGGCACTCAATGGCAGTACTGAGGGCACCTGTCTGGGAAGCCACACTCTCCATGGGGTCTCCAAGAGTAATGACAGTGGCCCCCAGCTCCATGCTGTGCTGCTGTCTATTTGCCTCCTGACATTGTTCGCTGGGTCGGGCACCCCGCAGAGGACTGCACAGACCCTGAATCGAGACTCATGAACTTGACCATAGCTCAGGTCTCTGGCTGCAGAGGTCACCATCCTTTGCTCTTGAGTCACCGTCCCCAGGCAAGACGGCCTTGGCAGAATGGAGTCAGCTCTCCCCCCAGCGGTCCCCTTCTCTGCTGGGCCCCTCCCTTAGGCAAGGAGACCAACTTGGGTGGCTCCTCTCAAGGAGTGTGGCATAACAGAGGCCCTTGGTCAGGGAGGTGTTGAGAAAGTGGCTCTCCTGGGGAGGTAACCAACCAGCCTGAGGTCCCGGCCAGCAAGTCCCTGCCAGAGCCCGCTCCCCACGCACCTGGCCCTGTCATCATGCACGGAGAGGGCAGGCTGGACACTCGGCTGGGCCTGTCCAGGTTCCCCTTCTCTCTCCTCTTCTCCTCACTGCAGCCACCCCCCGTGCCTCTGGGTGTGCAGGCAAAGATGCCCAGTGTTGGGTGGGCTAGGGTCTGAGGGGAGTCTGGAAGGGTGTAGCCAGAAACAGGAGTGTGTCCCACCCCCTAGGTATGGCCGACAGTAGGCTACCAGGGCCTGGTTTGTGTGTGCGCATGGGTATGTGTGTGTTACGGATATGGGCACCTGAGTGCCCATTGTCTGTGTTCACGTGCGGGCATGCGTGTACATGTGTGCATACGCCATTCGCTGCCGGTGCTGGAAAAGTGACCTGTGTTTAGCAGAGGGGAACACAGTCCTCCCTTCCCCTCCTCCATGGGCAGGTGGCCGCCTGAGACAAAGAGCTCCTTGCTGGACCCCTTCTGGGTACAGGGGTTCCCAACAGGCTGGGCCCAGAGTGGAAGGAAAGAGCCCACTGTTTGCCGAGGGGAAAGCGGGGCGGGAGTGGCTGCTGTGTGTTATTCTGGGAGGCGGAGCTCCAAAGCTGGCAGTAGGCTCTCTCGCTAGCATTGGATCCCGAGAGTCCCGATTCACCCTTCCGGAAAAGGCAGGCCTGTTTGGATCAAAAAATAATTAGCAGGGTTTTAAGTGGGGGTTTCAAATACACATTTAATTTACGCTGATTAACAGTCATATGCTAAGTAAACACCAGCTGAATATTAAGCTTGCACCGTTGAGAGCCTCCGAAGATGAGGTAATATAGAAAACTCCGTAAATATAATGTTTCCATAGCTGGCAATTATATTAATAACCCGCAGCCCGTGGCTGACAGAAAGTCACATGAGCGGGTGCCGATCGACGCCTGGATCCATGCTCCGGAACTTTACATTTCACGTGGTGGTGGGGAGTTCTCCTCCTCTGCGAGCCCGCTTTGTAGAAAGACGCAGCTTCCCGAGCAATTAGGCTGATGAACAAAAAATAAAATAGCCTAGGAATGCCTCCCCCTCCCGCCTTTCCAATCCCGGCTCCTGGTTCCTGAGCTCTTTTGTCTGCGAGGTTCTGATTTTAGCACAGCCGCGTCCCACTGGGCTCCGCGCTGTTCTTCTGTGGGAGACGCTGCTCTCGGTCACGGGGCCTGCCACGGCCGAGGCTGAGATGACTCATTAGGGGCTGCTGAGGCAGGTCCACCACTGCGCCCCTAAATGGACTGGCGGGGCCGGCGCCGTGGGCTGGAGCACTCTCCCTCTCAAGGATGGATCTTTCTGGCGGGGGCTCTTCCCAGCAGGCAGAGGTGGTGTGTGTGTGTGTGTGTGTGTGTGTGTGTGTGTGTGTGTGTGTGTGTGTGCAGGAGGGGACAGAGCTGTCTGCTGCCTCCCTCCGGGGCTGTCTGTGTTCTCTGGGAATGGCGTGGAGCTGACTCAGAGGGAAAGGAAGCATTGGGAATGGATGCTGACGGGCGTTGACAGCTCAGGGGCGTCGACATCGTCCCGGGTCACGCTGTTCCCATGTGGGTGTGGGTGCAGCTTTAGGTGACTTGCAGGCGCGTCTGCCCTGCCAGGGGGTCTCAAGTCACCACTCTGGATGCCCCCTTGGTGGCTGGTCATGCTGACTGAAGTCACTCATCTTGGGCGTACCAGGGAGGCCGTGGTGTCTGGTGGAGAGAGGATGGGACCTCCCAACCATGCCTCTTCTTTCGGGTTGCTCGGACCCCGCTCTTCACCCTGGGGGGCCATGGACACCTGCTCGACTGGGGGCCTGTGTGTGTGTGAGGCGGGGAGAGAGTCAGCCAATGTGTGTGAGTGTGAGGGAGCAGGGTAGACCAGGCCCAGCAAAGTCAGGAGTTTCTCCTTCAGTCAATCACAGGGAAACGCGAGAAGGGAGGGGGAAAGAACAGGAGCCAGCAAGGGGTGGTTGTCGAATCCGTTCTGCCTGGTGGGGACCCAATGTGCCTCACAGGGCTTTCAGGGGTTGCTTCCCGAAGCCGATCGCCAGGCCTTTCTTCTGAGGCACCCCCAGTGAGCGCCCTCGCGCCCCCAGCCTCCTTGTGTGCCATGGAGCACCTGTGTGTGTCATCCTGAGACAAAAACAACACGACCCGGTTCTCAAGTTCACGTAGGGGAGCAGAGATTTTCTGTGACCCGATGGAGGGCCTCACCTCCACCTGAGTCCCGGGAGGGGACAGGCAGCAGAAAAGCTAGTGTGCACAGGGCTGCAGCAGGCTTATTTACACAAGGGGCGCCTGCACTCTAGGATCCCTAGATCAACAACCTGCTCCACCCAGGCAGATGGTGAGATTGGGGTAGGGTGGGGGAGCCCGGTTCTCAGCCTCCTTCTGGGAGAGTTTTCAAAGAAAAGGCCAACATGGGGTGGCCGGCTGAAGGTTCAGACATGCCCAGTCAGCGCACCTGAGAAGGTGCTCTCTGCCGCCGGCCACAGCCCGGGCTGCCGTGGCCGTAGCGGATGGCAGATTGGCACCATGGGGTTCTGGCACAGGAGACGGGACCTCTGCTTTTGGGCATTGGTCCAGACGCCTCATCCCCGCTCTCAGCATCTGCCCCCTGTTTGCCTTTTCCTTCCTCTGATGTGAGCAGCATAACCCACCGGCCCATGCCCTCAGCACCAGCCAGGTCCTGGGCCTCAGCCTTGGGGAAAGGAGAACTTATCTCCAACTGGGCCACGTCCCACTCGGCAGAATTTGCTCATGTTTGCAGGAGAGCCCCTGAGGCGTCTTCTATCGAAGGAAGTCTAGGGAGTCTGAAGGCGAAGGGTGGGAGGAGATGGACTCTTCCAGGATGCCAGGGGCTCTGTCCCCTCTCCCTGACCCTCGGGGGACCGGAGTCTCCTCGTCATCTCTTTGGAGCTGCTTGGTGTAATGGACTTCTTTAAATTAATAAAGCGTAGAGGGAGATTTACAACGCTTTGCTCAAATATTGTCTTTGCCTTTTATTCATGCATTTGTCACCAGGCCCCTAATCGAGGTGCTTGGAGAAGGGATAAATAATGAAGATAGAAAAGAGCCCTGTCATAACCTGGGACCATTTGCAAATTCATCACCGATAGTCTTGGGGCAGGAGAGACAGAGCAGATGACAAATAGAGCACCTCGCTAATATATCTCGTTGATTTCCTCTCCCATTTATTCAGATAACCTACTTTGAGCTGTGATAGAGCGGGGCTCTCCGGCTGCTTGGAGCAACAGATGGGGCTGGGTGCCCGGCTGGGCTTGGGGTGAAGCGGGGTGACCAGGCCCATGCATTGTGTTTGGTGGTGACCCATTTGAATGGTCGTTGCCATCGGTTTGAACTTAGGGTGCAGGTTAAATTTCTGCCTTTCTCATGGTAAATATACCGAACCCCATATTTACCCTTGTGACCATTTTTTTTTAAAGAGGCTAATTCGGAGACATGACTGGCACTCCCAAAGCTGTACAAACATCACCGCCATCTAGCTCCCAAACTTACACACACACACACACACACACACACACACACACACACACACACACACACAGAAATTCAGTGCCCATTAACAATACCTTACCATCTTGTTTCCCCAGAGCCCCTGCTGACCACGATCTGACGTGGGTCTCCATGCCCTTACCGGTTCTAGGATGCATTTCAGCAGCCCTGGTGAGGCAGTGGACACCCTGGGGGTGTTATGGTCATGCGTCAACCATGCGATCCGAAAGGTCAGCATTTTGAAACCACCGGCCGCTCCACAGGAGAAAGATGGGGCTTTCTACTCCTGTCGAGAATTCCAGTGTCAGAAATCCACAGGGGCAGTTCTCACGCCGTCCTCAGGGTCGCCAGGAGTTGCACCGGTGCGATGGCAGTGAGGGGAGCCAGAGATGGAGGCCGAGGCTCAGTGCACAGCTGCTGCCCGTGAGGTTGGCAGATCAGACCCACCAGGCTCTGTCTGCAGGGAGAAAGGCCTGGAGACCTGCTTGGGAGAAGATCCCAGCCCAGGGACCGCGGCGGGGAGGGTCCACTCTGTCACAAAGGCTGCTGGGTTGAGAAAGGGCCTGTCCACACACAGCAACGGCAGGGGCGGGGGAGGAGGCTCTGGGGGGAGTTGCTCTTGGGGCCAGGGGATCATGAATGATCTCAAAAGCCTGCTTCGAAGGATAGAAAAGCAGCCCCTGGGGTTGTGCGGCTGGATTTGCTGAGGCCACCGGCAGGGCTGACCCCAACCCAAATCAATGCCCCAGCCAAGCCCCAAGATGCATGACTGTTGTCATTTTGGGGGAACTTGGAGGGTCCATTTGCGGATGCCGGCATCTGCCAGTGGTCTGGGGGCATTTGGAAAAGCCCCCTTCTGGATGATTTGAATCCACAAGAGGCAGTGGGGAAAGAAGCACCACCCAGAGAAGCCTTGGTCTTTCAGCTCTTGGTGGGCTCAGCATTTGGGGTCCCTTCTGGGCTAGCAAAGGGAACGGCCTTGAGGCCTGAAGGTCAAAGCTTGTGCTCACGTGTCCAGACTCATCCTCAGGCTCCGGCTCCGGCTCCGACTACAGTGTGGGTGGAAAGCAATGAGGTGTCTTCTCAAAGAGTCTCAGCACCAAGCCAGCAGCGCTGTCCCCTCTGTTCTGGGGTCTGGGGGACAGCCTCCAGCGACCTTGGTGGGTCCTGGTGATCCCTCAGAGCCTGGAGGGCATCAGCTTGACTCGGCCCCAGCCAAGGCTGAGCCTGAGCCAGTGCTCAGGGCCCCGGGGGGAGGGGGGGTGACTAGATGAGACCAACTGAAATCAGGGCTGGCCACTGGCATTCCAATTCTAGGCTACCAAGCGGCCATCTTTCGCTCTAAGTACGTTCCCAGAGACCGCAGGCATTGCATTTCATGCGGCAGTCCTGGCCCCAGATTCTTGCATCAAGGAGGGGTGCCGATTTCCTGTAGGAAACACATGGGCTTGTGGCCAGCCCGGGCGTTTGGTGGGAGAGGTCCCCAGGTGGGCAGAAGCGAGGTGGCAAAAGACAGAGAAATGAGCTGGTGGCATACGAAGGAAGGAAAGCAAGCATTGGGAGCTCTGGGCCTTTCCTGGGGCCGACCCAGAACAGCCTGCGCCCCCTTCTGCAGAGTGCCCAGATTAGATCATGCTGGATAGGAGCCTGGTGGCCAGCCGTCACACACGGTGATGGTGTGTGCAGGATTTGGGTCTGAGAAGTGAGGGCGGTTTGAGGCGGGGCCTCCAAGGGCACAGGCACCACTGGCTACTCCCCGAGGTCCCTTGCTCCTGCCCTGCCTTCCTCCCAGGGGAGGCCCATCAGCCTCAGAATTGAGACCCTCCCCTGTGTTTTCCCACTGAACCCTTTCTTTTGGCGTGCAAATCTAAGTGCTCCACCACAAAAGTGCACATTGATCTGTCATACAGCAACTACGCTTTATAGACAATGCAAAGACTTTTTGTTAATGGAAATGAAAATCGAAGAGAAATTTGGAAACGGGGAGTGGTGCTGCTCGCACAGCATGGTGAATATAATTAATGTCACTGAATGGGACACAACATGGCAAACATCATGTTCTCTATATATTTTTACCAGGAGCACACGTGCGCGCGCGCGGGCACACACACACACACACACACACACACACACACAACATCTGATATGCCATCAGTGAGCAATCGCATTTGGTGTGCTTTTAGTCAGTCTGTGTTTGTATCATTTAAATGTTTATACACATCTAAACGTATACATTACATCAAGTATTTTCACTGCACATCAAACATGATTTGAATTGATAACTCACGTAAGCCTTGGGCATCTGACTCTATTCACCCAGTTTACGTTTAAGCGTCAGGTAAACAGTGCATACACGTGTGTTGTTGTTGTTGTTATTGTTTTTAAGTATGAGCGTGTCCCCAATACTGCCTGGGACAGCCTTACGCGAAACAGCTGCTCATCCTGAGCTCCACCGTCGGCAAAGCACACTCCTTGACACACTCAGGTCTGGCCCTGCCAGGGATTCTTTGTAAAAGACAGAACAGCCCTCAGCAGAATTTTGACGTGTTTTCTACTGAAAGGATGCTTCTTTAAAGTCAAGGTTTTTATAAAAAATATTTTTAAGCCATCATTTTCTCCCCCCTCCCTCCCTCACGGCCCTAACCAAGCGACGCATCCGTTCTTTCTGCGGAGACCGTTAACATTTCACACCACTATTTTCTTTTCTCTCCCTGCCGAGAAGGGCGCGCTAACGGGCATGAGGCTGGGGAGAGCCAGGGCTTCTCAGTCAGGTCCTCAGAGGTCGCGTGGGCTTTGATTGAAACCGAGGGAAACCGAGCTTATGCGTTTGCGAAGTCATCTTCATGAAAACGTGGCGCGAGCTTGCCCCGCTGTGCGCAGGGAGCAGGGTGTGTGGATGGATACAGGGCCAGGGCCACACACCGGGGCAGCTCCTAGGAGGCAGGCAGCGTGCGGTGCACTGGCCCAGGCCAGGCCGCTGAGCAGGGAAAGCCACGCTGGGCTACCACCACCAAGGGGTCCATGCTGATGCGCACAGGCAGGCCTTCCAGAGCTGGGAAGTGGGAGAAGCGTGTCTTAGGAGGGGCGTGAGCCCGAGTCCCTGTGTGTGGATCCAGGCACCTTCAGGAGCAGTGTCGTGGTGGGCTTGAAGGCTCCAGAAGCTGCCTGAACACTTGGCCGCAGGAGTGTGTGCGCTCGCGTGTGTGGGGCAAGGGGAACCGGGGGTGGTGGTTATGGTGCTGGTGCAACTCCGAGGGGACTGAGCAAGGCACCCTAGTGCAGGGACGCCTCAGTTCAGAATTCAGGCCGCCAGTGGGGGAAAATGCAGAGCACACAGTTACATCGAAAGCTTCCATATAAGCAATGAATACGTTTTAATACACATAGATCCCAAATCTCGGCGGCAGTATACTTACACTAATTTTTTAAAAAAAGGATTTGTTATTTACCCGAATTCTTCATTTGCTCGTGGGCACTACATCCGGCCGCCACGACACCAGATTACTAGCATCCAGAGGTAAGAACTCTGGAAGCAGGGGTTCCAAGCCCACAACACACAGAGCTGGGTGGGTGCTGTCCGCGAACCCCCCTGCCCAGGGCCTCAGTGTGAGCTGTGGCTGCTGTCTTTGTGTGATTTGCACAGGCTAGAAAGGCAGAAAGCACTGGGAGGGGGAAGGTGTGTGGCAGTCGAGGAGGTAGGCCTGGCTAGTTTTGTGACGTCAGACTCCACACCTCGTTGTCCTGGGTCCCAGGTATGCAGAGTGTCAAAATCATTGACCACAGGGTCAGCCCAGGATGCCACCAACCTCTGCTCCTTGATGCACCCACTGGGCGGATGGCAGTGGGAGGACATGAATAGTGACCCTTAAGGAGTTCCCCTCGCCCAGAGCTCAGGAGACTCCGGGGAGGGAACAGAGAACCCCCTGGGACCAAAGCACAAAGAGTGCCCCCCCTCTTGTGTTTCAAGTGGCAGGCACTTGTGACTGTCCGGGGCCTCTGGACTGAGCTTGGGTCAGCATCTCTTCTGAGGTTGTCTCTCGGTGAGTGTCTTAGAGCTGAATTCACCAGCCGACAGCGAGCATCTACAGTGAGGCTGACCATGGACTGCAGGGACGACAGGCTCTAGGTGATGCTAAGGAATTGCCCAGGTCAGTTCTCCCAGGGTCATCTAGCAGAGGGCACTGACCCCACCCTCCTTTCCAGATGGGGCCTCCAAGGCTCCGAGACGTTAAGGGCTCTGCTGAGAGCCACACAGCCAGGAGGGGGCGAAGCCTGGATTATTTAGGTAAGCGTCCTTCGGCTCGGACAGGGTTCCTCTGAAGGCCGTGTTTCTCTCTGGGATCATTCTCTATCCCCCTGAGCACACCACTAACTTGGACCCACAGCTATCTGGACGCACAGCTCCTTGAGAGGGCAGCTAGGCTGGCAAACCACCGCCGCCTAGAAAACTCCCATGGGGCAGGTCTACTGTGTCACACGGGCTCGCCAGGAGCCGAAATCGACTCGAGGGCGCCCAGCAGCATCCTCCTGAATACACGCTCTGTTCCCAGGGGCCCCAAGCAGGGGCGAAAACGAGATGGAATTGTCAGCTGCTGCCCAGAACCTTCCCCGTGTCACTCTGACAGCCTGCAGGGGCGGGGGTGGGATGCAGGTGGGGGCATCAGGCAGTTGGTTTGTCCTTGAGCCCTCCTCCCCACCCCCCACCCCCTGCAGCCCCTGCCCTTGCCCCCTGGTTTCAGAAAGACAGGGATTCACTCCCGAGAGCAGCTGGCAGGTGAAGGAAGGGAGTCGAGCAGGAAGGAGGCCAACTCCGAATGTTCCGGTGAAACAGACCGGTTTCCAAAGTTTCTCAAAAGATGGCCAAGGCGAGCCTCCCCAGAACACACACACACACACACACACACACACACACACACACACACACGGAAAAAGACACGCTGGAAAAGTGCTCCAGGGAAAGTTTATTTGCAACTTGGCGCTTGGGGCGGCGCAGGGCTCTTTGTTTGCCGGTCACAGCCGCACCAAGTCCCCGTGGCCGGCCTTTCCCACATCGCCTCAAAGGCCCGCTTCCTCTGCCTTTCTCCTCCTCAGGCTGATTAGCAGGTCGGGCAGCGGCATGAGGACATGTTAGGGGGACGAAAATGGGGGTCATTTTGGAAAACCTCTTTGTGGATGGATCGGGAATGGGGAGAAAATGAATAGTTATAAGCTCATTTCCATAGAAACTGTCTCATTACCATGCTGGCTGCCGGCTGGACGAGGCAGGGCGTCCTGCCAGCACACGGCCTCCACAATCGAACGTCCCCTGCCCGCCGGCGGCGGCGGGGGGAAGCGGGTCAGGAAAGATGGCTCCCAACCCCGGCCAGCCTGGGCACAGAGGGACTGTCAATATTGCTTTTTGCCTGCGATGGCAGACATCTGTGTTGGGATTGTGCTGGGCATTAAAAAACAACCCTGCAGACACCCTCCACGCGGGCGCCCTCTCCATCGGGAGCACGCGCAGCCGGCCTGGTCCAGCCGCTTGTTTACGACACGCTGGACGGATGGCCCGGCTCCGAGCAGCGTTTTTCCCCTGGCTCCCAGGCACCCCCAGGACAGCTCACAAAAGAACCGGGAACACTTGGGCGCGGAAGCACTTCCGCCGGCATGGCCTTTGTGTTCCCAGTGACACGGCCGGCCTCCTCTTTGCTCCGAAGGCATGCTGTCACCCAGCCGTTGGCCAGCAGATTCATTAGAAAGCGTGTGTGTGTGTGTGTGTGTGTGTGTGTGTGTGTGTGTTGGGGGGGGGCGGTTCTTTTTCCATGCCCGCTCTCTGTGGAGCTGGCCTGTTTTCTGCCAGCCACCTCCTCCCCGCCCCACCTCAATCCCTGCTCCCCACTTCTCCTGGGGGGCGCCTTCTGCCTTTCCCAGCAAAGGCGTTTGGCGTAAGATGGATCCGCACCGTGGCGAGTCGCTGGATCTAGAAAAGAGGGCCAGAGAAAGGGTGGCTGCTGCAGGAGCGTGGGGTGGTGGCTCCTAGGAGTGCCCTGGGGCCGACTTGTATTTTTAAGCTGGGAATCAGGAGTGCACCCCCCTCCACTTTCTTGCAAAAGCTTAGCAGTCAATGACACTGGGGGCCATATGGGGGAGCCCTTCGGAGCTGCGCCCCCTGTCGCCCTTCCCGCTTGGAGCCCCGGCTCAGAGCACGTGTGTTGAGTGCAGATGTAGCTGGCTGTGTGAGAGCCTGGCCCGGAGGAGGGAAGGAGGGGCCCTGCCGGGGACGGCACCCCAGTGAACTAGGCAAAGGTGAGGGCGCCAGAGGGGGGGACTTGACATCGGGTCAGGTCACATCAAGGTTCTCTATAAAGTGTAGTATCGAGCATTATCCTCCACTCTGCTTGAATGTAGCTCACACGGCCATCCTACCAGGGATGGGGAGGTCTCCTAACTCTCCCCCCTACTTTATAGTTGTGGAAATGTGCAAACTCCAGCTGGTCAAGGGCTGATGCATTTCAGCAAGGGTGTCCTCCGTGGCTCTGCAGTCTCAGAGCCTTGCATTTAGGTAGGTCCATTCAACATTTGACCGAAAGTCAAGTGGTTCAGATCTATGAAAAGGCACCACGGAAGAAAGACCTGGCACAGCCGTCCAACTCTGACACAGGTGGGGCCACCATGAGTCGGAGCCCAGTGGACAACGACTGATTTAGCTGGTATCCAGGGTCCTGGAGCTCTTAGCATAAAGGGGTGCATGTGGGAGCCCCTTGCACCGTGCCCCTGAGGGCATTTGTACTGATGGTGAGCTCTGGTCAGTCCCTCCATACAGCGCCCTGCCCCCACCCCATGTACACTCCTTCAAGCTGTGTACAGCCTGCCGAGCTACATAACCCCTCTGACCGTTTAGCACCGACACTAAACACCCCCCCCAAAAAACACTACTGTAGGTCTGTTTTAGCATCTACAGTAAAAAAACACCAAATTACCTAAAACAAACGAAGCCCAAACAAACAAACAAAAACCCAGTTTCTGTCAAGTCATCCACTAAAATGGCCACTCTGTTTCCAAGGACTCAGCTTTCAGACATGGGGTGCCAGGACATTCCTCCAGGGAAACACTAGGTGGATTTGAACCGCCAACCTTTCCTTTAGCACAGCGGTTCTCAACCTGTGGGTCGTGACCCCTTCGGGTTCAAACCACCCTTTCTGAGGGGTCACCTGATTCATCACAGTAGCAAAATGACAGTGATGAAGCAGCAACGAAAAAAATGTTATGGTTGGGGGTCACCACAGCCCGAGGCACTATATTAAAGGGTCGCAGCATGAGCGAGGTTGAGAACCACTGCTTTTGAGCGCTAAGCCCATTCACCGTTTTCACCACGCAGAGACTCCAGCACCTACTGTAATTGCGCAATAAATGTTTATTTGCTCAGTGAAAGCCATCCATCCCTCAGATGGAATGGATCATCCCCGGGGGCAGACACAAAGTCACCTCCCATGGGAGCCTCTGGGGAGAGGGACTGCCGGTCCCAGCCCTTGGATCCCATGTTCCCAGTACACCAGCTCTCTGCCTTTCCCTCTGCAATCATGAGGAGGGGTCACCCACTGACTGTACCCTGGAACCTGTGACTTCCCCAGCTCCCCCCGAGGCCGCCCTGTGAATTTCACCCCCACTCCGCACCCCCAGACCTCTGGCCAGTAGCTTAAGTATAATATGCCATAAACAGAAGGAACCATTCCGTTTCCGTGGTTTGGTAAGGTTTGAAAAGTGATTTAAAATAATTTTAGGTTGTCTTGGGGTTGGTGAAGAGTGTAATAGGCAATTTGAGAAGACAAAGTTCTTTCAATTGGAGACTTTTGCCTCCTTGTTTTTCATTTTTAGAAACATGGTAAGTGTCAGCTGGCGAGGACCAGGGCCCCAGTGTCCTGCCAATGACTTGCTCCGGTGCTCGGACTCCGGTGGGAGAATGGCAGGGCAGGGCTCGGGGCCACGGCGGCCCCTGGGCGGCTAAGGAGAGGCATGTCTGCTCCGCTGCTGCTCAGTCTCCTGGGGCGCATACTCCATCCCCTGGACCGGGCAGTGGGGTGCTGCTGAGCAGACAGAAAATGTCCCCGAAGGGAGAGGGAGGGGTGGCCCCTGCTGCAGGGATCAGGAAGGATGAGAGATTGCTCCCTGAGTGCCGGTGGCAGGCGGGTGGCTGAAGGAAGGTATAGCTGAGGGAGGTGACTGCCGAGGAAATGAGATCGCCCGACCTTTCCCTGGGGTTCCAGAGTGTGGAGGGTCTGGGAGTCAAGCAAGTAATTCTGGGGAGGGGGCTGAGGACATTGCACCCCATTCTATGGGCATGTGCTGGGCTGGATTCGGATGTGCAATCTAATTGGGGGCCTTCTTTGCCATTACCATATATCACAGGGACCCGATTACCATATATCACAGGGACCTGATTCTCCCATTCTCTTGCTTTGAGCTACATGTCATTCCCCGTTCCCCCCCACCCACTATCCCCTTCCCCGCCCCCCGGGCTTGCCACCACCAGTGACAGTTTCCTTGTATGGCTGACTGGTCATGAAACCCACGACACTGGGTAGAGGGTTGCCCCTTTGTGTTCCACCTCAGGCATGGCCCATGGCCCATTAAGATCAATAACATGGGCTCCCGGGCTCTCCAGGAGGAGGCTTGGGGGCCAAGACCCTTTTCACTGCCCAGGATGGAGCCCAACACCCCTCCTCTCCTTCCCCACCCCCCGCCGGTGGCGTGCGCACCCCATGTGCCCTCGAATACTCAAGGGGCTGCTGCTGGAGCTGCCCAGGGAGCGGGATGCGGCTGAGCAAGGTCGGGAGGAAGGGGGCCTTGAGCAGGGGGCGCGGGGCTGGTGGCAGGACGCAGCCTCCTAGCCCCTGGTCATTCCTGTATCTGGGTCTGAGCTTTACCCCGGAACCCCACCTTGCTTTCCGTCTGGCTGACATTCATTAAGGGTCAGGAAATCGTGGATTTCCAGACCCGGCCTTTCCACAGCCTTCCACTTAGCAGAGAAAATCAAATTGACGCAAGGAAGTAACGAGAAACAGCCCCAAAGAGCTCAGAGAAGGAGCGAGGCTGGTGTTGCTACCACGGCGTGAAAACTCGGTCGCGGGCGCCCATGAGGCACTTGGAGGGCGATGGCAGGGTTGAGGCCGCAGCGATGGAAGCATAGATCCTCTCCTTCAGTGCGGTGAACCCCCACTTTTGATGACCCTGGGCCTATTGGAGTAGGGCTGTGTGCCTGCCCCCAGGGGTTTCAGTGGCTACATTTGGGGGAGTACAAGGCCAGGTCTTTCTTCCGACTCACCTGGGACTCACCTCGGGCGGGGGTGGGGGTGGGCGGAGAGCCTGACCCCTTTTGACGATCAGCAGAGAGCGAGTGTGGTGTTGGCATGGGCCAGGGATACCTTCCCAAGAAAAACTGCCTGGGGGTGGTTCTGGAACGAGGGGGCGATGAAAGACACCCCCTCCCAGGTGTGGTTCACATTGGCTGTCCAGTGACACTACTTTATTTGGGCTCCCTGTAACGGCCTTTGCTGGGATATCACCCTTGTTGGTCCCGTGGGCGGCTGGCGGCCTCAGGAAAGAGAGGGGATGCTCGTACTCAAAGCCAATCAGCGGTTGTTGGGCCTCAGGCCAGAGCCACCGCCCCCCCCCTCCCGAGGAGGGGCTGGACGTTGGCCTCGCCCCCTTTTCCAGGTTCAGGTTCAGGAGAAAACGCAGATAGGAGCCTAGTACACCACATGCTGCCTGCCTCATCCAATCAAATCAGGCCCATAGGCCCACTGTGTGGGTGCCACCCTGTTCAAGGTACCTTTGAAGTCCCCCTGCTCCTTGTCCCACTGGCCCTGCAGCCCTGGGGAGCGGAGTCTCCTCGAGGCCCAGAGAGGTCAGCTGCCTGCCCGAGCACATACAAGGCCCTGCAGAGTCAGGCTGAGCTCAGGGCGCCTTCCTGAAGGATTCCCAGGCCCCCAGTCGATCACGCCCGAGGGCCCACACTACTAACTGCTGTCCCCAAGCATGAGGAATGGTGCCCCAAGGATTTCATCAGAGGAGGGATCAGCAAAGAGGACAGTCAGGGGAACAGGGGACTCGGGGAATGCAGGTGATACGGTCATGGCAGAACCTGGGCCTCCAGCCTGTCCACACAGCCACAAGGCCACCCCTCTGAGGGAGAGGCTTTTCTGAGGACAACACCGTGCAAAACCGGCCACGATGGGGTGGGTGACACACTGGGTAATCACAGACCCAGTACTGTCCCCGGTCCCTGGGATTTCCAGCGTTGGGACCGTCAGTGCCCCATGGGGCAGTGTTGGGTGAGCAGGTTCCGTGTCAGGGGAAGTCCTGGTGGGAAGAGTGGGAAATAAACAGGTACACTTGTTGCCAAAGGGCATTCATGCTTAGATGTGGCCAAGGTGACTGGTCCCTGGGGTGAGCCTTGTCAGAGGCGGCACAGGGGCCCCCTCTAGTCACCCTCTGGGCTCCCTTAGAATGGCCCAGAGCAGTGGTTCTCAACCTTCCTAATGAATGCCGCGACCCTTTCACACAGTTCCTCATGTTGTGGTGATTGCGCCCCCCCCCCCCAACCATAATATCATTTTCATTGTTGCTTCATAACTAATTTTGCTACTGTTATGAATCGGGTGGCCCCTGTGTAAGGGTCGTTCGATCCCCAAAGGGGTCACAACCCACAGGTTGAGAACCACTGGCTTAGGGTCTATTCAGTGTGGGGGTGTGGTAGGGGAGGAGGGGGACTGCCAGTGCCTGCAGCCGGTTCCTGGGCAGCAGAATGAGGCTGGGAGAGCAGTCTTTCTCCCATGGCTTTGAACTGCTGACCAGGCATGCCACAGTCCAATGAGTAACCACTCTCCCACCAGGGCTTCTGGGTAGATTTAAACCTCCCAGCTTTGGGTTGATCCCGGGATGATCAACAAGCTCTGTTCCCAAGTCTGTCTTCAATCAGAAACCGTTAGCCGGGCTTGGTTCGTAGCTCACATGAGTGAGCCCCGTGTTGGTCTCAGTATATAGTACACAGCGTCAGAAGCGCTGAAGACACGCTTCCACAGACAGGAAGGCATCTTGAACGTGACCACCATGCGGTAATCAGAGTCACGCTTTTGTCCCGAGTCACCGAGACGTGCCCGTTTGGTGTTCCTGGCCATTGTTTGGTTCTCAGCGTCTTCATGTCACAGAGCCTGGCGGGCTGGATGCCCAGCTCCGGGCTGCGCATACCTCGGGCATTCGTAACCCGGGGATGGCCTGTACCCACGTCACACAAGTGAGCAAGGGGCGATTTCCAGTCTCGCAACAGCCACTGTGAAAGGGACAGGTGGAAAGATTGTCGAGGCTTGTAAATTAGCTGCTAATCAGGAAAATGAGGGAATTTGCCGAGGCATGCAAAATGAGAAGTCCGCCGAAAGGAGACAAACGGGTGGGGGCATCCGCCCCTCCTCCACGCCCTGCCCTTGCACCCTTAAACTCTGGTTCAGAGGCCAGTGAAAGACAGACCTGACTAATGGGTTAATGTGCCGGAAATGGGTTGAAAACGTGGAGATGATTCCTTAGTTGACTGTGGAAAAGACCAACCCTGTTAGACTCTTGTCGGGGAATGAGGGGCGGCAGGGATGCCATGTTTACCAAGCCGCCTGCCACCTGGAGACCCATGCCAAGAGCCGGGCATGGTTCCTCTTCCTCAGGGCTCCCGAGGACCCCGAGAGCGGGCCCCATCGCTCCGTCCCCCTCCCCCGCCCCCCCGAGGAGGAGAAAGTGTGGTTCAGAGACATACAAGAAGCTGACTCCGTGCCTGGCAAATACAGAATGCTGCTCGCACCTGCTCCCCTGCCGCTGCTGCCCGGCACCCCTGCCGCACTGCAGGGGTGCGGCTTCAAGCTCTTGGATGGAGATCGGCAGAGGCCCAGCAGCCTCCTGCCCCTGCGTCCACAAACAGTGCCTGTACTTGTAACACAAAAATCCCAAGGCATCACCTGTGAGCTACAACAATTGGACACCCATCACTCTGCATGGTTCTTCTCTGAACTCCAGGTATCCGAAGTGCCCAGCAGGGACCGAGCACTCGCGTATTATAGGAGTCCGTTGTTTGGCTCTTACCAACCTAGGACGCCCTGGCTGGTACAAATGGTTAATGTCCCCAGCCAGTAACCCAAAGCTGGGAGGTTTAAATCTACCCAGAAGCCCTGGTGGGGGAGTGGTTACTCATTGGACTGTGGCATGCCTGGTCAGCAGTTCAAAGCCACGGAAGAAAGTCTGCTCTCCAGGGGTCCCTGTGAGTCAGTATGGACTCGATGGCAGTGAGAGGCACTTGGGAAGAAAGGCCTGGAGATCACCCTTTAAAAACCAACGATGGAAAACCCCACAGAGTGCAGTTTCACCTTGACATATGGGAGGTCGCCATGATTTGACTCCGCTGCACCTGTTTCTCTGCTTTTAGATCGACCCCAACCGCTGTTTTGGACCTCAGGAGCATGGCATTTCTTAGAAAAGTGGAGTTCTAGGATCCTCCCATTTAGCTCCTCCCCTTTGGAATAAAGACAATTAGAAAAGATGCCTTTAACACTTATTGGGAGCCCCAGGCATGATTGGGAGCCCATTTACTTTGTTGAAACCAGCCCCCCAAAGGGGATTGAACTCCAGATCCCAAACCAAGGGACTGGCTGCCATCAGGTCAATTCCAGCCTGTAGGATGCTGGAGGACAGGACAGACCTGCGCCCTGTGCGCGTCTGAGGCTGATGCCTTCACCAGAGCCCACAGCCTCATCTTTTCCTCACAGATCAGCTGTTGGACTAGAACTGCCGACCTTGCAGTTGGCAGCCCGAAGGGTAGCACACGACACCACCAGGGCTTCCTGAGGCTAGGGCCCACCAGAACAAGCAAGCTTGCCGTCACGGCGTGGATTCTGACTCACAGGGACCCGGTGGAGCTGCCCCGGTGGGTTTCCGAGATTGTCACCCTTGGTAGGAGTAGAAAGCCTTTTCAGTGGAGCGGCTGGCGGTTTCCAACTGCTGGCCTTGAGGTTAGTAGTCCCTCTGGTCACCTGTCACTGGAGCTCCTTGCTCAGTAGCTGAGTGAGTAGTACTTTTCTGTTGTGTAGTACCATCCATCCTGAGCCATAGAAATCCCCTGTGACACAGTACACCTGCCCCCCCCGCCCCCCGTGGGTTCCCTAGATCAGCAGTTCTCAACCTGTGGATCATGACCCCTTTGGGGATTGAACGACCCTTTCACAGGGGTCACCCGATTCATAACAGGAGCGAAATTACAGTGATGAAGTAGCAACGAAAATAATGTTATGTTTGGGGGGGGCGGTTTCACCACCACATGAGGAATTAACTGTATGAAAGGGTTGCAGCACTAGGAAGGTTGAGAACCACTGGACTGGACCGTCATGTTTGGGGGAAGGAGCCTGGTGGCACAGGGGTTCAATTGCTCAGCTGTGAATGGAAAGGTTGGGCGTTCAAACCCACCAGACGCTTGAGGGAGAGTGAGGCGACATTCGCAAGACCACCCTTGGAAGCACGATGGGGCAGTTCTCCTCTGCCCCAGGGGTCTCTTTGAGTCGAAAGTCATTCAATGGCAGTACCACCGGCGGACTCTCTGACGGACAGAGGCACATCTCCACATCTCTTTCGTGTGGCCGCTGGGCTTCAAACCACTGAGTGGCTGAGCCTGAGCCTTTGTTCCCCATGAGGGTTCCTTAGTCTCCCACCCACACTCCTGACCTGCTGACAACCTCCGGCAGGCCGTGGCTTCCAGAACTCAATCCCCCCATCCCTGAAATGACGATTTTCCCAGGTCTGGCTTCTGGGGTGGCACTATGATGAACCTCCTGGTATTCCAGCATTCCGTTCATCGCCGCCCCCAAATGAGCAGCCAGCGAGGAGAGGCTCAGAGCAATTTTCCTGTGCCCAGCAGAGCTGTGGAGAGCAGCTCCCGGTTCCCACCCTGCCCTGGCTCTCCTTTCTGGCCCCGCTGCCTGCATCTGCATCTTGTAGGATGGGGAGAGGAAAGCAGGGGAGAGTCTTGGATACCCCAGTCCCTCTGGTCACTTCGGTGCCCACACCATTCACAGCTCTCTTCTCTGGGCCCTGTCACCTGCATATGGACGGAGGGGTGGGGTAGGGACAGAGGAAAGCAGGCCAGGGTCCTGGGCCCCCTTGGCCTCCTGGAACCAGCGCGTCCCTCTCCCTCTCGCTGTGTCCCCGGGCCGTGCTCAGGTCAGCCTGGAGCTCACGCCTTTGTCAGTGTGATTAATAGTGGTGGGGATTGTCGTTAATTCACTGCCTAATGACTGCAGCTCGCTGCTCTCCGAGTAATCGGGTGATGTATGTGGGGAGCGCACACCTCGTGGCAGGGGTGAAAATCATTTCGACAAGTCAAATATTGTCACAGCGAACAAATGGCTCTCCCTGTTAATAAAAATTAATGAATTTTTTTACCTTTATCCCCCCACCACCCCTCTTTTTTTCCCTCTTCTTTCTCTTTCTCACCACTGGCCTGCTAAATGAAGCTGTAGCCAGGCGGAGTGGGGCAGAGGGTGGGGGGTGGGCGGGGACAAGCTTGGGGGAGTTAAGCACTTTATTTGATGGTTAAGACTATAAACGTCTTTATTAGGGTGCGGTGTGGCCAGAGGTGTGGGGCTGTCACCAGCAGTTCTTCTGGGGGGTGGGGGGGAGCAGGAAGGGCTGGAGGTAGCTCTGAGGCACAGGACGGGGTAACACCGCCCCCCTGCCCTGGCAGAATGAGGCTCTTGGTTCATGGCTGTGGCTGGTCCCGGCTCTCGGGTCTCCAGGAGGGTGGCTGGGGGGATGCTCCTGTCTGATCTCTGGCCTTTGGTCTAGGGTTTGGAGGGCTTTCATCCTTCCTTTGGCCTGCAACATAAGGGAGGAGAGATTAGGGGCAGGGGTGCACAGAGAGTCTCCTGTCTATCTTGCCCCCCTCGGAGGAGCCAGAGTCCAAGAGGGGCACCTTTCCACATTGCAGGTGGCTGGTGGTTTGGGCGGTAGAGGGTCAGTTGCTGCTGCCCCTCCTAGGTGCTCAGCCTCTGCTGCTCCCTAGCCCCCTGTGCAGGGCTCCGAGGACCTGGGAGTGTCAGGGCCACGCAGAGGCAAAGCCACCAGCCTCCCAGGCTCTAGCTGGAGGCAGGACACTGGTTAACCCCTCTGGCACTCTCCCCAGCACTCCTCTCTGGGATGGAGGCTGAGGAGGGGAGGGTGCAGGAGGAAATAGGCAAAGCCGTGCGGCCGTGCCCCTTGGGGTCTTTGGCCTCTTCACCCTTCTGCCCCTGCCCCTGAGCACCCTGCCTGGAGGACCAGGACCTCTGGGAGAAGCCGCAGGGCGGGCCTTCCTCGTGCCTCCCTCGGCGGCAATCTCAGCTCTCCGGAGGGAAGACCCTCGGAGCTGTCTCCTTCCTCCCAATTCTGTGTTTCTTTCAGGGCCACGGTGTGGACTGGCAGCCCCACGTGCTCTGGCCCCCATAGGAAGAAGAGAGATAAATACGTCTATAAATAGTTTGGTGGCCATTGTCGGTGTTGGCTCAGAATTAACCCGTCACTTCCCCCGGTCCAGCAGAGAGAGCCATGTGAAGAACAGGGGGTGTAGAGTGCACTGTCTGTTCCCAGGGCCCAGCACCTGGCCTCAGCTGCACTGACCCCCGGGCCCAGCATAAGGCAGTTGTGGCTGTCCAGGGGGAGGTGACTGTCCCTGCCCCCCTTCCCGCCCCTCAACACCCCACTTAGGGCTCCTGACTTTGTATAAATACAGTGTGTGGTGGGTCTCCCGAAGGGCCCGGGTCCCTTCTGGGTTCTGGCTGCTCTGTAGATTCCCCTCTGCCTCCCCTGAGGGGACCAGAACCCCAAAGCATCCTTAAGGCATCATGGTGGGTGGGTACCTTGACCTAAAAAATCCCACTGTAGCCGCACCCCCCCCCCCTGCAGAAGGAGAAAGTCCGCTCTCCAGGGCCTGTTCAAGGTGCCTCCATGTTCATGGAGCCAGTCCACAGGACATGCTCCAGCTGGGCTCGGGCACAGCAGAGGCTGGCAGGGGCTGGACAACCACAAGACTCGTGCCCGCTGGGTGGCTGGGGTCCATCAGCCATGCCACTGTCCACCAAGCACATGGGTGGCCACAGAGCCATAAACAGCATCTACCTTCCTTTGCTGACCACAACTGCATGGACTGCCCAGCTCTGGGGATGTGTGGCGCCCAGCGATTTCCGAGGCCCTGTGGTGTCTGTGCTGCCGTGTCTCCCTGCCCTCTCTCAGCACGCCGCTTTCCACGGGGCTCTGATGGCCCAGGGTGTAAGCACTCAGCCGCTAATGGAGAGGCTGGAGGTTAGAGAGGTGTGGCAGATTCCAGCCTTGGACACCCCCGGGGCAGTTCCACGTCGTCCTGAGGCCACCACAGCGGGTCATTCTGCTCATCCGTCCGTCTGTCTGTCCATTGCAGGCATGGGGACTTCCTTTCTTTGTGTGCGAGGATCTATTTATTATGTGTGTCCGCCGACTATCAGTGGGCGCTGGGGTGGCTGCTCTCCTGTGGCCACTGCGAGGGTGGCTGCCGTGAGGACTCCTGCTCCCTGTGCTACAGCTTCTACAGCTCAGGTACCTTCAAAAGAATGGCTGTTTTAATGCGTCCAAGAGTAACCAGGATGCCTCTCTTGATATTTGAGGGAGTCCCGGAGCTACCCCCTCTGGTGCATTCTCAGGACAGAAGGTAAAGGGTTAAGGAAGCCGCCCCCACCCCACCTACCAGCTCTGATAGTGCTAGGCAGGGCTGGGGCTGGTCAGCGTGATTTAGAGGGAAACCAGTGAGAGTTGAATGATCCTGGACTACCTCACTGCCCCGGGGCTCGGGGAAGTGGTATATTAACCAAGGAATAAAGGAGAGGAGGGGGGGAAAAAAGGCCAAATCACATCTCTGTGAAACAAAGAGGCTTTTTACCAGGAACAAGCCTTGATAAAAATTACAGCGGCATCGCAAGCCACGCCGCGCCTGCCCGGGGCGACGGCAGGCGGGGAGGAAGTTGGGGGTGGCGAGGCTGAGGTGGGGGTGCCACCGTCCCGAGAGGACCGTCGGTATAAATAATCATCGCAGCACAATGCACTGGCTTTAAGGAGGGCCAGGTGCTGGGCTGCCCCGGGAGCCTTCTGCGGCCCTGTGTGGTCAGGACTGAGCTCAGCAGGGCTGGACAGGCTGGACTCGGGGCAGCGGGGACAGGGTGATGGTACGGCTCTCCTAGAGCCCTGCCTTGGCTGACAGCCCTTTGCAGATGGGGTTCTGGCTCTGGGGCACGGGTGGAGGAGGGCAGAGGGACCCTAGTGGACATGGTGTAGGTCTGCCGGGAGCCTTCTGAGCTCACCCACTTGTCACATGGGCGCAGCTCACGTGCAGTTCTTCCTGTGGAGTCAAGGGCTCTCTCTGAGCCCCAGGGCTGTCCCTTGGGAGATGCATTTGACCTTGAGCCAGGCTTGGCAGCAGCTCCCATGCGTCGCCTGAAGACTGGGCGTGAGGGGAACAGGATGGTGTGTGTCCCAGACTCATATGGGCCTGCAGGCTGCCTGTAAAAGGGGCTCGCTTGAGTTCTTTTCCCTTGTGTGTCTGTTGCTGCATTTGGGAATTGGGAGGGAGGGGGTGGTGGTAGACCAGTTCCCCTTTGCCCTGCAGGCCTGCTGTGAAGCAGGAGGGGCCAGGTGACACAGGAACATGAATCCCCACCCCATCCTGCACTCTGGGCTGACCAGCATGCTGTGAAACAAGCAGGCTGAGCGCAGCAAGGCAGGCTGGGAGGCTCTGATGGGGCCCGCTCCCTGCAAGAGGACTGATGGGAGGACCCCAGACCCCCCAGCTGCTTGGGACCCCCTCCACCGCGGTTCTTAGAAACTTCACCGGCCAGCCCTGCTGCGTCTCAGAGCTGGCCACCCAGAATCAGAGACCCGAATGTGCCCTTCACCAGCTTGTTGACCCTGGACGGGTTTCTCTTACGTGGCTGGGGTCTCAGGTCCTCCATCTGCCAAAAGGAAGGCCTGCCATGTCCCCTGCCCCTACCCCTTTTTTTCAGAAGGAGAAGGTACACAGGGGCCGGGGGGTGGTAGTGTCCTGTGGCATGGCTGCCTATCTGCCGAGCTCGGGGAGCCCACCTCTGTCCTGGCTGGAGGGGCTCCAGTTGGAGATTGAGGCATGGCTCAGACCCCCGACGCCCGGGCTCTCCGAGGCCCCACTGACAATTCAGCTTCATCGGCCCTGCAGCTGGGGCTCACTGCTCCGGAGTCCCTGGGGCAAAGTCCTGGGCACAGGCTTGGGAATATAAATGGCGATTGATTATTATTAATATTTAGCATGTTTGCAGAACCGTCTTTACTCGGTGCTATTAATCTGCAGTGTTAATAACAGCCGCACTCCTGTTCTGGGCTCAGAGGCTCAGGGGCTGCTTGGCGAGCAGAATGCCAATGAGGCCTGTGGCAGAGGGCGGGGCGCGCAGCGCGGAGGCCGGCCCGGGATGCACTTGTCCGGGGGAGGGAGTGGACTGCGGACGGACATTTCCTGCAGGTTCCAACACTTTGGTCTTGTCTGACAGCCAAGATCCAGGGCTGGGGTGGGGTGGAGGTTGAGGAGGGGGGTGCTTGTCATGTTCTCTGTGGCTCCTTAAAGGCAGAGGAACAATGGCAAGACTGGACCAGGCCCGGTCCCACAGTCTAGCAATCCCTTCTCAGGAAATGGGTCTAAGCCACCTCTTTGCAGCTCCGGGGCTTCTCCCATAGAGGGACTTCTCCCCTGCATGACAGGGGGGCACATGGATGCTCAGAAGGAAGCGTGATTCAGTCTCTCTGGGCCCCTCTGCCCCCGTGCTTGATCTCATCATTGTGTCAGGCAGCTTTGGTCAGCCCAGCCCGACTGCGTAAGTGTACTGTGGCTCTTCCCTCCCTCCATTCCACCCCTGCCCCCAGCCCAGCCTGGGCAGCGGTTACACAGTCCCCAGGATGCTTTTGTGCACAGCTTCTTAGCAGGTCCTGGGTGGAGGCTTGTGGTGGGCCTGTGAGCACCCACCTCCCTGCTCCGTTCTGAGTAGGAAGACGCGTCCCAAGACAGGGAACCAAAGTACCATCATGATCATCATCCCCAGAAGGCCCTGAGGGAGGGTGCAGCTCCGTGGGGGAGCAAAGCAGGCCTCTGGCTGAACCCCAGAGTTCACCTACAAGCCCACTATACCCCTTAGATGCTGGACCAATAAACTGCCCCACGCAGGTAGTGGGAAGACCAACTCTGAAAGCAAGGCAGATAGTCAGAAACTTTCCCGGAGGCAGAAGAACGGGCTGAGGTGATTAGGGTCAATGAGAGCCGGAGAACAGAGACAAACCTGGGATCTCTGCAAATGAGCTCCATCCTCAGGGAAAGAAGTCAAAAGTGAGGAATAGGGGTCCTGACGGGGCTTCCCATTAAGAATTATCCTCAGGATTGCGCTCACCTCTGTCCATTCTTCTGTCCTTCCTTTCGCTATCTGTATGCCCCCCGTGTATCCCTCCATTACCCTCTGCCCACCCATTCATCACCCACCCATCATCCATCCATCTACTCATCCATCCATTTACCTGTCTGCTTATCCATCTACCCTGCCCGCCCTTATGAAACTTCCACCTCACCCACCTATCCACCCACCCAACATGCATGTATGTATGCATCAATTCACCTGTCCACCCATCCACCTCTCCGTTCACTCATCCACTCACCCTTCCACCCACCCTTCCATCCATCCATCCATCCATCCATCCATCCATCCATCCATCCATCCACCCATTTTCCGTTTGCCTTCTCTTGTACGTGAGGAAGACCATCATGAGATGTTGGGTACCTTGTCTGTTACGTCCTCATTGCACGGTGAGAACATTGAGAGTCATATAGGACTATGGGAGCATTAGAACCAGAAGTGTCTAAAGGACTTGCTGGTCAGTCATTGACTAGCTGTGTGGCCCTGAGCAAGCCCCGAACCCCCCTGACCTTAAGAATCTGCCTCCCTTTCCGGACCGCTAGGAGGATTGGATCAACTGTCCCGGCTGCTGTGTGTTCCGTGAGCCTTGCACCTCGCAGCCAGCACATCCTCACCAAGGTGGGTCAGCATCAATGTCCATGCGGCCCGGGAGGACAAGGAGGAAGGACAGAGTCCCAACCGGACCGCCCTGTAGTGCCTTTGTCTGCATCGAGAGCCACTCCAGAATCAGGATGGCCATGTGGTCCCCTGGAGGCCGCGATTCATCTCCCTTCCGCCACCACGTTTATTTAATAAATTGAACTAAATGAAACATCATGCTTTAACCACTGCCTCTGGGAGGCCTGGGGAAGATTAAACTTACCTGGAGTTGGCCTTTGGAAGAAGAGGGACTCAGGCTCAGTGCTGCCTGTCCCCTAGACTGGGGGCTGTTGTTGCTGTTTGATATGATGGTAACTTCTGCTTCGCCGCCAACACAGATCGCAGGGAGGGAGAAGCTTCTGGAAGCCGCAGGGCTCACCATGCCCCACAGGTACGAAACACATCTGGAGGCTTGGCCAACCCTGGGTTTTCCTGGAAGCCCGTCAGTGAGCGGAATACTGTTCAGATGCTTGCTTGGTAAGATCGGCTAGGGGGAAGAGAACAAAGGGGCACTCTGAGAGATTGTCCCAGGCTGTGAGTCCCCTTCCACCCTCCAAATCCTGGAATCAAAGAAAGCAGTAGGGGGTGTGTGTGTCTAGAGAGGACGTCTTTGGACACCCTGTGTGCCCAGGCAGGGTGAGCGGAGATGCTCTACAGGTCATTTAAGCACACACCACGGATGCCCCCACCATCAGTGATTCGGTGTTTGTTGGGAACATGCCTGAGCCTGGCCTTCCCGCTGGGATGAGCCAGCAGTGTGAAGCAGTAAGGCCTGCAGAGACACGGCCTCCTTGGAAAGAAGGAACTCTTCAGCCGTAGCATCTTCTCCCGGATGGTCCTGATGTGGATAAGAACGGAAAGCTCAGACTCTCTTCCTGGGCAGGCTGGAACGGGGATGCTGGACGCACGACTGAGGTTGATGGTTTTTCTCTGGCCAAATGGGGGGTGGCTGTCTTTTTCTTTAATACCCGAGAGTCCGTCTGGGTACCTGTGTTAGACTGGATCCTCTAGAAAAGCAAAACCAGTAGTATATATTTACAGGACGAGAGGTGTTTAAATCAAGCAAGGAATTTGTATCAAGAAAGCAGCCCACCCAGCCACGGATCAAACAACCCTAGCTCAGCTGAAGTCCCTGCATCAGAGGCTGAGCTGGAAGCCCTTCCGGACTCACGCGGAGATGCTAAGCTGGAGTCTTTTCTTAACCTGCAGGATTTCGGCTCTGGTAACTCAGGAAGCAAGAACCCTGGCCCAGAGGTAGGAGGATAGGCAGACAGAAGAACAGTCTTCTCCAGTGAAGGACAGCCTTGTGCAGTGCTCCCTGTAGCAGCGGTTCCCAATCTGTGGGTCGAGACCCCTTTGGGGGTTGAAGGACCTTTCACAGGGGTAACCTAAGACCATCAGAAAACACGTATTGCCGATGGGCTTAGGAACTGAGACACTGCTCCTCTCTCCGTCTCCAGGCGGGTCCGCCCACATGCAGATGCGCCCACCTGCGAGTCCCCGGTGTGAAGACTGTTCCCCATGCTGCACCAGGCTGCAAGACCAAGTTTCATTGATTTGTCAGTAGAAATAGATACTTCACAATCTATAATTGCATCTTGCTTTTGTGATTCATTGCTCTGCTTTCCTGATGTTCAATTTGTAACAATGAAAATATAGTCTGCGTTTCAGATATTTACCTAATGATTCCTAACTGTAGCAACATGACAGTGATGAAGTAGCAACGAAAATGACTGTAGACATGAGGAACTGTTTTAAGGGGTCACAGCCTACGGAGGGTTGAGAACCACTGCCTTAGAAGGACGGACGGCGAGACTTCTTCTCACATCGTCCGGACAGGTGGTTGGGAGAGACCCATCCTTGGAGATGGACACCGTGCTTGGCATAAAGGCAAGGGGCAGCTGCGAACCAGAGGCAGGCCTTCGGGAAGTGGCCTTCCCTGGGGGCCACAACGATGGTCATAAGGGTGGCCCAGGCTGGGCAGGGTTTCCTTCTGGCGTGCACCAGCCTAGGACTGCTGTGAGCAGACACCCACTCGGTGGCACCTAACACAGCACCAACACGGCGACTTGGTGGAATCCCTGGATCGAAATGAGGCTAGAGCCCACCCAGAGGCGTCTTGGAAGACAGGCCTGGGGAACAGGTTTTCAAAGGTGACCAGGCACTAAGCCTTCACCCACGCCGAGCGTGGACCCCTCAGGCGCCCCCCTCGTGCCACTCACTGACTTATAGTCCCGGTTCTGATGAACTCAGCCGAGGGCCAGCACGATGACCCACAAGAGAGCCTTGGGACAGATGACCACCTCCTGGACTAGCCGCCTCCTCGTCCCTCCCTCCCCTGCTCAAGCTCAGTGCTGGGCAGCCATCGTGTGGGGACTTGCTCTTTTGGGCTGGTTTGTTTGAGATGAACTTGTTTGTTGCTAAAGACTCCAAGTCCGTTTCAATGTTTACAGCTACCCGCCCCCCTCTTCTAAGCCACCAGACTGAGGGAGAAGGAATCTGGAGGGAGGGGTCACTCTGCGCGTCCGCTACTCCTTGGCATTCTTGGTTGCCAACCAGCTAATGTGCTCTGTGGCTAACTGAAAGGAGGTCATGCAGTAGAAAGGCCGGGCAACCGCCTCCCACAGCTGGCCCCAGAGCCCCGCTAGTGGAGCACTGTTCTACTCTGGTGCGTACATGTTGCCTTAACTGGAAATGGACCCAGTGGCATCTGGGTTGGTTTGGATCCGAGTTGTTCTCTTAATTGCCTGGCCCCTCATTCACCAAACACAGGATAGTGACCAGGCCCTTCCAGGCCACGGCAAGGTCACCTCCCTCCTTCTTCCTTCCTGCTTGTCCATCTGTCCTTCATGAGCGAGCTGCAAGGTTGGGTTCCAATCGGAAGTCTTGCCTCAGCTGCCCGTTTCCATGGTTCCAGAGAGTGGGGTGCTCAGAGAGACCCACCCGTTGTTGGGCACCCACCCTGCAGACTGAACTGCTCACTGGTGAGGGAGGCCTGGGGAGGGGACCCTGTGCTGGGGGCAGGCAGACTGGGGGTAACCTTCTGAAAACACTGCCCAGTGTAGGACTGGGGCTGCAGGAACCTGTGCCTGGCTGGGCTAGCCATCTCAGAGTCTGGTGGGGAGGAGACCATCTTACAGGGCCAGTCAGCCTAGTTGACATCCTTGGTTGGGAGGAGTCGCGGCCAGCCTTGGGTACCCCATGGGGTGTCCCTGAGACTCGTGCCCATCCAGGCTGACCCTCCTGGGGGCCATCTTCTGTGGGTTCATGGGGAGGGGAGTCAAGCCGACCTTTGCACCAGTCCCCTTGGCTTCAGCTGGGGCTCCAAGATTAGAGCAGTTTGTGTGGGGGCGTGGGGCGGGTCGGGGGCTCTTCAGTGCGTCGCAGGGCCCCAGCCCCTCAACCCGGACCTGTGCTGCACTTCAGTTCCCACTGCCTTCTGCACACTAAGGCGGTCTCCCTTCCCGTCCACTCCCCTGGAAGGATGCACTGTCACCTGCTCCCAGCAGTGAGCTCCAGGGACCCCCAGGCTTGTTCCTGGAGGCTGCAGGCAGCCACTTGACCCCAGCCACCGCAGGATGGAGGCCACGGCCCTTCCTTTAATCAACAGGCAACACGGCCTTGCCCTGCAAAGCGGTTTGCTCGGCCAGTCAATTCAACCTGCCCAGAGAGCATCATTTTGCTGGTCTAGGTGGGGGGATGGGGAAGCGTGCTGCAAGCAGGAAGAGGAGCAGCAGAGAAGAATGTGCACATGGGGTTCGGGCAGGGGTGGGGGGAGGGCGAATCCTGCCTGCCCTCGCAGCACAACCCCGCTCCCCAACTGTCTTGGAAGCCAGGCATCCAGGGCCAACAGGAGGAGTTGGGTGCTTTGTCCCGAGCCCGGCCCCAGCCTGACATTGTGAGCACAGAGCCGTTTCCACTTGCAAATGATAAGAAGGCAGGCTAAGTCCTGCTCCCAGTCCGCCGTTGTGCACCTCTCGTGCAGCGAGGTTCCCGGGGTGTGCTTTCACTCCAAACAGCCCCACACCTTCGGGCGGGGCAAGTCACAGGTGCGGTGGGCACTGCGGCACCCTTTGTGAAAGGCTCTCAGGAGCCGTTGGCCACTTGAGACACAAGCATGGCTTCTGTGACTGTGGATCGATGACATCAGCGCTATCCCCCCAGTGCTTTAGTGTTTCTTCCACCCCCTCCTCTCCCCACTGGGTTTCTTTGGGAAGAAAACACTTTGTGACGTCTGCGACTGATCTGTTTGCAAGGCACCTGAAGTCATTCCTCCTCCTTCCCCCGGGACTTACCTTCTCCTGCCTAGTCTCCTGCTCACCTCAGGGTGCCATCCTTTGGGAAGGGGCTCAAGGCAGGGGCCAGAGTGACCACAAACTGCTGGATTCCCTTTGGCCAGCATTCAGGTCTAAGACTGTGGGCGGGACTGGCACTGAAGCATCCAGAGAAGGTCGTGATGGTGGAGCCAGCCTGCCAGTGTCATGCCCCCTGCTCACACCCCACCCCAGTCCCTTTGCACCTCCTTTCCCTCTCTTAAAATTCTTTCAAATATTGGGATGAACCTCTTGCTCTCCAACTAACCGCCATGGGGTACCTAGTACCGTCAGGATGTGGTGAGTGTGGCTGCCACCTCTGTGGAGGTCCAGAATATTCTCCTTGTTTCAGGACATGCTCATGGCCCCTGAATGAGGCCCATACCCACTGACCATCCCTCTCTGAGCTCCCCTGCCCCCCTCCCCGCCAATATCCTTTGCATCTCGTGGATCGTGCATGACCCGTGGCACCCAACCGCCCACGGCCGTTCATGGATAGCGTGATTCACTCATTACTGGGTCTGCAACAACCACGTGTGGGGTGGCCTGCACCAGGTGGAAGCAGGTCCAGCATCTTCCGGCAGAGAGGACAGATGCAGGTGGTCTATCCATATGGTGAAACACTGCTCAGCCACAGCAGCGGCCGTTGCTCAGTAGCTGAGGAACACCCCATGTGTGGCTAGACCACATGTGGTTATCCATCTGCACATTGGGGCACTTGGGCTACTGCCCGCACTGGCTCTGAGAGTAGTGTTGTGGTGAACGTGCCTGGGCATCCTTGGCAGGGCACCTGTCTGCAGTCCATCTGGGTGTCTTCCTAGGAGCACAAGTGACATTCTGCCTTTTTAAAGCCTATTCCCTGCTTTCCCAGAGGAGCCCTGGTAGCATAGTGGTTACCTGTTGGCCTGCAAGCCGCGAGGTCAGCAGTTCAAAGCCACCAGCCCGTCCTTAGGAGAAAGACGAGGCTTTCTCCTCCTGTCAAGAGCTACGGTCTCTGACAGCTACGGGGGCAGTTCTACCCGAACCTCTAGGGTTGCTATGAGTTGGCATCCACGCGGGCAGTGAGCGCGTCCTCAGAGGTTTGGTCTCCCTGCCCTTTCCTAGACCACGTGTCTCACCCCCTCCGTGCCCACAGACAATTCCCGCTCCTGCTGACTGTCATGAGCCCATCTGGTTGATGTGGGAAGACCTCAGAGAGAGGGGACGTTCCATTCCAGACCTCCCCAAATAAATCAAGTAACCTCGTCAAACAAGCCACATGGGTTTGCTTGGCTTTCCGGTATGGGCGCACGTCGTGTCTACCCTGGACTGTAGTCTGTGAAGCATGCGTTGCCTGGTTGGGTGGGGGGCAAGTGTGGAAGGCTGGGAGAATTGACCACAGTGTGGCTCAGATGTGACCTGGTCCTGGGGACCCTTTGACCTAGAGGCGCTGTTTCTCTGTCTCATCCCAGGCAGACAGAGCCACACGCTGCTGGACAATGGCCACAGCAGGCTTGCTCACCGCAGGGCTGCCGCCAACTTCTGAATTGACTCAGGGTAGCCTCACGCCTCCAGCCTAGCCTAGCAGCTGACTCATGTGCTGTAAATTTGAGGTGTCATCAGGTCAGACCTGACTCACAGGGACCCCGTGCCTCCTCCCAGTGGCTGCCGTGCTGAGTCCATCGCTGCAGCCACTGTGAGATCCTTCTCCATGAATTTCTTCCAGTTCTCACTGCCCTTCGATTTCCCCGAGCACTGGGTCCCTTTCCAGGGACTGGTCTCCACGGTGAGAGGAAGTCTCCTCATCCTGGATTCGGAGGAGCCTTTTGGCTGGACTTCTTCCAAGTCCCATCTGTCTCATCTCCTGCCGGTCCATGGATTTTCAATGTGCATCGCTATTCAAAGAGATCGATTCTTCTTCCATCTTTACGCAGTGTCCAACTCTCACCTGCGCAGGAGGCGATAGAAAATACCATGGCTTGAGCCAGGTGCCCCTTAGTCCTCCAAGTAACATCCTGGCTTTTCAATGCTCTAAAGAGGTCTTGGGCAGTAGTGTCGCCCAGGGCAGTGGGCAAGTGATTTCTTGACTCCTGCCTCCATGAGCATTAACCCAACAACTCAACTCAACCCACTGCCGTTTGCTCGATGCCGACTCAGCAGCCCTGCAGGACAAGGTAGAACTGCCCTCTGGGTCTCCACAACTGTCACTCTCGAGGAGCAGCTGGTGGTTTCAAACTGCTGACCTTGGGAGTAGCAGCCCATGTGTAACCACTAGGTCACCAGGGCCCCTGGAACATTGGCCCCTGCCCCCTTATCCTCAGAGGGTGCCTGGAATGATGAATCACATTGAACTCTGTATGCCATGCTCTTTCCTGTGTGCTCCTGTAACAGGTGCCCCGGGTGCCCTGGGCACATAGCCTTCACCCATCGGATGCCAGCAGGGCATGGCACAGGCATTCATTCACCCAACTGTGTTTTCTAAATGCTTGCCCAGTAGAAGAGGTGGGAGCCAGCTCAGGGAGGATCAGGATCCCATCACGCGGCTCACAGTGGTGCACAGTTGAAGCAGTTTCCGAGCCGTGCTGACTCCGGGTAACTGCAATCCTGGAAAGCAAGCCCTGGGGAAGAAGTGAGGTGACAGTTTCTCAGTAAGCCTGCCATGCTGCGTGGTGCCCTCTGGCTTTGCTCTATCAGTGCCCTCACGTCCAAAGAAAGAGCTGTTGCCCGTGCCCTCTCTGCCACCACAGGGGGGCTCGCATCAATGATCGTCGCCCCTCTGCGTGTGGAGTGGCCTCTGATGTGAGGGGCCCACCATCCGGCATGTGATCAGATAACGTTTTGTGGTCACCAGTGGGCTTTTCACGGGGGCCTCTGCAGGAGGCTGTCTGAGACCGGAAGCTCAGCAGACACCTGCGTGCCACACTGGTGTTTGGTGTAGAGGTGACATAACTTCCTGTGTCGCACTACCCAACGAGCCTCCACGTGCTGGCGGTGGGCAGGTGGAGGCTGAGTGAAGACTGGGCTGTGGGCAGCTGTCAACGGTGGGGACTGTAGCAGTTGAATGTGCTGCTCCCAGGGGCCCTTGGACGGGGAGGTACTGTTTCTCTGCTCCGAGTGTCATCCGGGCAGAGAGTGGGCTGGGATGCGCTGGCCGCCGATTGCTCTCAGTTCCTGTTATACCCCATGCCTCTTGGGTGGGTGGGTGGGGGGTTGTCCCTGGGTTCCATGTGCTGGACAAGGTTTTGCTGCAAAACCTGAGACGCTGTGTATTGTTCTCCTCAGGTGACGGCGACATTGTAAATAACATGTATGAGCCCGACCCGGACCTCTTGACCGGAGAGAGTGCTGGGGACGAGACAGAAGACAGCATCATGTCCCCAATCCCCATGGGGCCGCCCTCCCCGTTCCCCACCAGCGAGGACTTCACCCCCAAGGAGGGCTCGCCCTACGAGGCCCCCGTCTACATCCCTGAGGACATCCCCATCCCGCCGGACTTCGAGCTCCGAGAGTCCTCCATCCCCGGGGCCGGCCTGGGCATCTGGGCCAAGAAGAAGATGGAAGTTGGGGAGCGGTTCGGCCCCTACATGGTGGCGCCCCGGCCCACGCTGAAGGAGACGGACTTCGGATGGGAGGTGAGCGTTCTGCGTCGCCGCCGGGCGTGCTCCATCACCCACGCCAGGCCGTTTATCTCCGGTGTCATCTATTTATAAAGCAGGCCCCAGCAGCCACTGCCCTGGGGCGGGCGCCCAGTCGGTCGGTTGGAGAGAGCATTGGAATGCCACGTTTCCCAGGCTTATTTTATCCTGTAGCTTACATTACAAGACTCAGAAAACATTGGCGGTCCTGGCGGACGCCCGGCTACCCCCCAGGCTGCGCTGTCCAGCTCTCTTCCTGGAAATGTGTCTTTAATGAGCTCATGTCTTCAGCCATCCCCGCTGCCTGCCTTGGGGACCTGTTGTGCTAAGATGGCAGTGGCAGGGGTGGGAGGGGGTGGAGGGGGGGCGGGGAGGTCTGACAGGGGTAGGGGGAGAGAGAGCAGATGGCCTGGGAACATGGGGCGAGTCTCCGGGAACCAGGGTCTGCCTCTGGGTCTTCATTCCAGGCCTGAGCCACATGGGGCTGCTTCTAGAACATTCCCGTGGGTGTTCTGCCTAGGGCAGAAGGTTTGCTAAGAGGTTTCCACAGACCCCTGGAGTGGCCCTTTGAGGATTTGTGTGAGGGGCAAGCCCATCTCATGCAGGACAGGGTGGAACTGCCCCTGTGGGTTTCCCAGGCTGAACATCTTTACACGAGCAGAAAGCCTCAGCACTCTCCTGTGGAGCAGCTGGTGGATTCGAACTGTTGACCTGGTGGTTAGCAGCCCAACCCATGACCCAGGATGCCTCCCGGGCTCCTCCTGCTGTTTAGATTCCCCTCACGAGTCCTGGTGGTCTAGATAGCTCTGTGATCCCTGTGGCTGGTTGACTGGCCGGGTGGGGAGGGACTAGAAGAGGAGGCCCATGAAGTGAGAGGTGATGCTGTGTCCCCAGCCTCCCCCACCTGGACGGCGCTGAGCTGGACCCACAGCACTCCAGATCTCAACCAACTCCATGGCCTCTGAGGGTCTTTCCTGGGCCTGAGAGGCCCCCACAATCATGCTTCCTCGCTGGACTGGCCTTTTTACCGACCCCACACAGCCTAGGTTTGGGGCAGGACTCAGCCACAGCCGAAAAGGCAGAAGCCAACCCAGCTTCCTTCTGGCCATGTTTCACAACCTTCAGAAGGGCTGGGGTGGAGGTCAGTTCCAAGAAGAAGCAAAAGTCCCCGGGGAGGGGAGAGGAGCCTGGGCCTGAGCAGTGAGCGTTGGAGTCAGGACAGGCGTCCTGGATCTGGCCTGGTCACCTCTCCCAACCATTGGGTGGCTGTGGGGAGAGCCCTCAAACTGGCCTGCACTCCAGTGTTAGGAAGAAAGGCAGGCCTGTCTTCCACCTGCCTCACGGGGCTTCACGGCTTGCCCTTTGGCGCCTGCACAGTGCTGGAGATACTTTGTGCACTCTGGCCTTCCTCTGTAGGAACTTGGAGGCCTGGAGACACCCCAGCAGCCTTTGAGTGTCCCCTACAAGCCCCTCCCAGGGCCATCAGAAAGGGATGATATACTAATACCTGAGGCATGGTGGGGTCCCAGGTAAGTGTGTCTCCTGGGTCCCTGAGGGGTAGAATCCTCTGGACTTTCCCTGGTAGGAACTAGGGCACCTAATGCTCCTGGTAAGTGGACACAGGGAGAGCCAGGAGCTCTCGACTTCCAGGCTCAGGCTCAGCCACTGTGGGTTCAAAGTGCTAGCTGGTTATCAGGAGGTGGTCGAGTTGGCCAAGGGGACAGATGTGTGGGCCGGCGGGAGTTCTGGAGAGTCCTGCAAGGTGGGCGTCACAGCTCAACAAACAGACACATGCAAGTTGAGGGTCACCTTGAGAGCAGAGTGGCTGAGGTGGGGTGGGAAGGTGGAGGGGGTGCTGTAGGGGAAGGTTGTCCAGCCACGGCCTGTCTGGGGCATGTTGCCCCTCTTTTATGGCCCATAGGGTGGCTCCTGATGGGCCGGAGGAAAGCATTTTTCAAAGACCGTGACAGCTAAGTGTGTTTGACTGGGAGAAATGGAATTGACTTTGCAGAGGCGGCCAGTCTGGACCCCAACCCCCACCCCTCTGCTAGGTGTGCAGCAGGGGAACTCAAGGGCGTGTGTCTGGACCTCTGAAATGTCTGGGACCATCTCATCCGGAGAGCACTTCCAGGGTGAAAGGGCAGAGGTTCCTCCAGGTGGCAGCAGCGGTGACCTTGAGCTGACGCTGCCCTTGCCTCTCCGATACATGGTCCTGTTTGCCTTTTTAAAAAGAAAGGGCCCGTATCGCGGGTGCTGGCTGGTGCCAGGCCTGGTGCGGGCAGGCTGGGGGCGTTATCTGCCTTGCTGTTGACTTTGCAGGGGTATTGATTTCCCGAGTGCCAGCAGGGACGTCCTCATGCTGGGGCAAGCCTCAGGTTTCTGCAGCGGGCTTTGTCCCCTGAGTAAGACCCAGTGGCCACCTCTCAGGCCAGCCCTCAGGAATATTTGCCCTCCGTCCAATGCCCTCCAGGGGCGCTGCAGAGGCGCGCGCCGTTATCTCACCAGGCCATGTGTCCTCTCACTCACTGCTGCCTTTGGGTCCACCTTTGGCCTTTGTCCACCTCCCGCCAGCCACTGGGGCTGGGAGCCACCCCTCAGGAAGTAGCCAAGGAGGAAGCAGACACCCCCAAATTTGTTGAACTCACATTTGTGTGGAGTGAGTAGATGTGGTCTTTCAGGAAAAGCGATTTGCTTTTACGGCTGCCTTCAAAGGAGTCTTCAAGAAACAGATTCCCGCTGCTGGGCTGTGGTGCCGCGCCCCCCTTTCTTGCTGTGCAAAGGCAGGGTAGGGGGCCAGTGGGCTCACTGCAACCCCGTTCTCAGCCAGCAGCACCCTTGGTCTCCCGTCAGTGGGTCTTAACTTCTTAACACTGCAGACCAGGCCTGCAGATTAGGAGTGGTGAGTGTAGGACAGGCCTCCAATGCCCTGGTCTTCAGCGGGCACCCAGGCAGGCTCAGGGACACCTATTGGCCCCCTAACACAAATAAGGTGGGTCTAACCAGCCCAGCCATTGCTGCCTACGTGTCTTTGAAGATGCCCTCTACTCCCACCCCCAGGAGCATGGGATGGCCCACTTCCCTCCAGGCAGCCCTGGTGCAGGACGGTCCAGCCCTCAGAAGGAACCACTGCCCGGGTCTACCCTTCCCACGTGGACTGGCGACCACACCGTAGAGAACCACGGTTCTCCTGGGCTGGTCCCCAGACTTTGCTTCCTAGCCTGTCTTAGTCTGGAAGCTCCGCTGAAACCTCTCCAGCTTTCAGGAAGAGACAGTGAGGCACCTGGGTTGGGAATCACACCTGAGCCTCCCAGGTGGGAGATGGAAATTCTACTGCAGGACCACCGCTGTCTGGAAGCAGACTTTAAAAACAAACAAATCAATGAACTCACTGCATGGAGATAATTCCGACTCACTGTGACCCTGTCGAACAGAGCAGACTAGAACTGCCCTGCTGGGTTACCAAGTGTGTCACTCTGGATGGGAACAGAGAGCCTCATCTTTCTCCAGCAGAGTGGCTGGTGGGTTCAAACTGCTGACCTTGTGGCTAACAGCTCCATTGCATAACCACTAAAATACAGGTGTGCCCCGCGTACCATGGGGTTCTGATCCAATGGCTCTGTCCTATGTCTGTTCTGGCGTATGTCAAATAACCTCTTCTTCTTTTGATTCATTTTGGTATTGTTGCCTTTTATTATTATCAATATCTTAATAAATCTGACCTTTATTTGTCTTGGGGGTTTGGAGACATTACACATCAACTTACAGGTCTAATTCAATACATACATGCATTCGAGAACACACACACACACAAAGGTCCATAAGGACATGGAAGATCTTGGTGTTTGGTCAGTTGTGCTGATAGCTCCACTTGGGGAGGGTCCTGGATCATCCGAATTAATCCTGGGGATGGAGATGCACTCTCTTGTCAGAAAATTCACGAAGGTGCTCTGTACAGCCTGATTTTACAGTGCCACCGTGTAAGGAGTACATAATATTAAGAGATACCAAGGAGATATTTTTTAAACACCCCCCCTAGATGAAATTCTTCATGAACTGGAATCTGTTGTAAGTTGGGGGACCACCTGTTACAAAGCAGAGGGCCACCGTAAGGACTGCTGGGGGCCAGGCCTGCCCAGAGCCGGCCCATGAGCAAGCACCAGGATGATCCTAGAACACAGATGCAAGCAGGCATCCTGACTGTCCACTCGTTCTGTGAAGTAGGTGGCATGCGATGTGGGCGCTGTTGGAACACAACATTGCGCACTGGCCAACTCCGTGCACTCTGTAGAGATGCTTTTGTAAAGCCTTCCCTACTCAAGCCTTTTGGGAACGTCTTGGACAACGTGCACCAGTTACAGAGGCCGACTGGGTCAGGGCTGCGCCTGCAATTGGATTGGCACTTTGCACAGCTCTGGGTGTGGGAGGCGGGGGCTGCGGGGGGGGGGGGGGGGTGGCGCAGAGAGGCGGGTGCAGGGACTTGGTGGGGAGTGGGTACCGGGTGCTGGGAGTGGCCCTGGCTGCCTGTTTGGTGTAGCTGCTTCCTGATCATGTGCAGCAGGGAGCTTGCGAGGACCCAGGTCTGGCAGGTGTCACAGCAGCTGTGACAGGTGCTGCCCTGCACCAGGAATGAAAGGTGGCCTGCCCCTCGGCAGGTGTAGGGATGGGGTGTCTGCTGCAGCCCGCCGCGCATCCACACTGGGGGTGTGAATGATGAGCAAAAAAAGAGCTGCTTTCCCTAAAAAAGGAAAAAAGAGGAAAGGTGCCCCGGGGCCACGGACGTCTGTGCAGTGCGATGGACTCCCAATGGACATTCATCCCTGCATACCTTATGCACCGCCTTTTCCTCACCTAGCGACTGTCTCATCGCCCAAGATTCCACATGTACAGCCACAGCTTTAAAAGTCTACCATCTATGTGGCACACGGACGCGGCATGCCTGGCAGTAGCAAACAAGGAGGCGCAAAGCGAGAGTGAGGCTGGCCGTGATGGAGAAGGTCCTGTGTCATCTTGGCTGGGCCAGGATTCTCCATGGGCTGGCAGCTATGCCACGTTGCCGTTGGGCTGTTGCCTAATGATGTAATCATCCTCCATTGTGTGGTCTATTGTGACCTTCCGCTGGTTTTGCCCAGTGTTGGTTTTTATAGAATGACCTAGTCTTTGAACCTAACCATACTGATAATTGAGGTGTGCATGTGTGTGCCTGCGTGTGCATGCGTGCATGTGTGTTTGAGCATGCACGGGGCTGTAAAAAGTCTGTAGGGAATAGAATAAGAAGATAAGGGGAAGCTTATTGACGGAGCTCACCTCCACACACACCCAGGGATAGCCCAAAAGGCATTAGCTACCAGGATTCCGTACATATGTGGGTTGATTCCACACAGAATTTGTTTTCACTCATCTCTCCTGCAGACAAGCCCTCTCAGGAATACATCGGCCTTAGTCTCATTCTCAACGCTGACTCAGAATGACACTTTAGGACAGGGCAGGACTGCCCCTTGAGTTTCTGAGACTTAACTGTTTATGGGAGTTGAGAGCCCCATTTTCTCCCATGGTGCAGCTGCTGGTTTTGAACTACTGACCTGGAGGTTAGCAGCCCACGGTGTAACCACTACGCCACCGGGGCCACTTTAGTCTCATTTGGGCGCCGTCAGAAAGATCCAGTCAAAACAGTGGCTTCCATGGAAATCTGCTGACCCAGTTCAGTCCAAGGCAGAGGCCAGCACAGAAGGTGATGGAGGCTGTTCTATGGAATTCCAAAGGAGTCGTCTTGATAGAGCATCTTGATAGAGTCCTTTTTCTGGAAGGACCCAACACGATCACAGCGCCTATTGTGAAGAAGTGTTTAAGACTTCTGAAAACTGTAGTAGTGCGGAAAAGGCCAGGGAAGTCACACCCCAGGATGTTCCCCCCACCCCACCCCCTCCATCATGACAACAGACTTGCTCCTTATTCAAGGGTCACAAGGCCCCTCCATGAGAATTTTGTCAGGAAATCTTACCCTATCCACCTTACAACCTTGATCTTGCCCCTTAAGACTTCTTTTTATTCCTCTGAGTCAAAGACAATTTTAAAAAAAGACACCACAGTGGAAGAGAGTAGAATTACCTGAGGATGGGTTTAAAACAAACCAACGCACTGCCATTGAGTCAATACCGATTCATAGCCGTCCTCTAGGTCAGAGTGGAATTTCCCCTGGGACTGTCAACTGCTTTGGGGAGTACAATCCCTGTCTGTCTCCCTCAGAGCTGCTGGTGGTTTCGAACTGCCAGCCTTGCAGATTGCAGACCAATGCACCACCAGGGCTCCCTGTGGATGGATTAGGGGGATGGACTAGGGGGATGGATTAGGGGGATGGATTAGGGGGATGGATAAGGGGGATGGAAACACTGCCTTCAGATGTCTGTAGACCTGGATGGAGGACGTGTTGAGAAACGATGGCATCACATGTGGATACTGTAGTTTAATAGAGGTTTCTATGGGTTTTCAACAATACTTTGGGGCTCATGTATGTGCGTATTTCTTCTGAGTGATACATGTGTGAAGTGGAGGATGAGGGAGCAAGAATGGGTTTGACCAGGTTGACTAGAGAAATCTGTAGACACAGATATGTGTAAGAGCGAGTTTTATACCCAAGAGTGATTGTATATTAGGAAAGCATCCCTGCCCAGTCCACAGCTAGTCCATAAGTTCGATGTTAGAGCCTGTAAGTCCAATATTACCCTAGATGTCAGATACTAGTCCATAAACTCGACTACAGACTCACACAGCACAGGCAATGATGCCTAAAGCAGGAAGATCACAAGCCAGTGGGTGGGAAGTCTTGTGGAAGCATCTCAGCGCTGGTGCGGCTCTCCATGGGGCTTCTCCAGCTCCAGGGCTCTGGCTGCCATCAGCGTAGCTTCGTGTGACTTGTCACCAGAATGTGGAGCAGAGAGAGTGTGTGTCCCGCTTCCAGGGAGGAAGCCTCTTTGGCTATGACCTGATTGGCAGGCTAGACGCCACCCCTCCTCTCAAGGTGAAGGAGATGATGTCACTGCCATAAGGAGATGGACTGGCACCGAGTGGCTGCGGCAGGGGAATAAAATGAGCATTAATAAAATATCCTCACCATAACCATTGTGAGGACGGTGCAAGGCCAGGCGGTGCTTTGTCCCGCTGTACAGCGGTCACTGTGAGTTGACAGCCTATAATAACCACAACATACGCATTTATGTGACATGAATGTACATGTACACATGCACGTACACGTGGATGAACGATTGCTATTGTGTTGCTGGGTGGCACGTACAGTGGACGTCCCACTGCTAATTGAAAAGTCGGGGCTTTGAGTCTTCCTGGGGGACCTTGGAAGAAAGGCCTGGTGATCTACTTCTGAAATCCCAGCCGCTGAAACCCCCCCCCGGGGGGGCAGGGCACAGTTGTCCACTGACACACACGGGGTCATCCGAGTCAGGACCGACGGGATGGCGGCCGCTGGTCGGGTTGGTTGTACATGGAGCTGTCTCTTCTCTCACCCGTAGCTGATTTTTCTTTCCTTTTTAAAAATCATTGTATCGGGAGCTTGGATAACTCTTAACACAATCCATCCATACACCCATTGTGTCAAGCACATTTGTTTGTTTCCATCATCATTCTCAAAACGTTTGCTTTCTGCTTGAGCCCTGGGTATCAGCTCCTCGTTTTCCCCTCCTTCCCTGCTCCCCCCTACCTCATGAACCCTTGATAATTTATAAATTATTATAATTTTGTCATATCTTATTATTATTTTGTCATATTTTGTCACATCTTCCTTCACCCACCTTTCTCTTCTCCATCCCCCAGGGAGGGGGTTATATGTAAATCCTTGCAATCGGTTCCCCCTTTCTACCTCACCTTCCCTCTACCCTCCTGCTATAGCCACTCTCACCACTGGTCATGAGGTGTTCATCTGTTCTGGATTCCCTGTGTTTCCAGTTCCTATCTGTACCAGTGCACATCCTCTGGTCTAGCCAGATTTGTAAGGTAGAATTGGGATCATGATAGTGAGGGGAGGGACGAGGAGGGGGAGGAAGCATTAAAGAACTAGAGGAAAGTTGAATGTTTCATTGTTGCTATACTGTACCCTGACTGGCTCGTCTCCTCTCTGTGACCCTACTGTAAGGGCATGTCTAGTTGCCTACAGATGAGCTTTGGAACCCCAATCTATACTCCCCTCATTCACAATGATGTGATATTTTGTTCTTTGATACCTGGTACCTGATCCCATCGACACCTTGTGATCACACAGGCTGGTGTGCTTCTTCCAGGTAGCTGATTTTTCCATAGATCAGAGCATGCTGATTTTAGTCTGTTTTCCCTGGCCCTCATTCCCTGGGAAAGAGGAATGGCATTTGGGCTCAGGAGAACATTGAACCTTGGGAGGATCTGCATATCTGTCTGACGGGTAGCCAGGGGCTGCAGGCAGCGGGGAGCCTGGCTCCTCCTTTGGGCCTGGGGTCCGGTGTGGGCAGAGAGATAGGCCAACAGTGTCCCGCACCCTAGCAGGAGAAGAGGGCGGTTGGGAATGAACGTGAAATGGACTTTTCTTATCGCCACTTGAGGCCCCCATGGAAACACTTTACTTTCTGCTCTGAAGACAAGAATCTCATCCTGGGCTGGTCAGTAGAAATAAGGCAGAGGGGTCTTGCTCGCTTTGGGCCATTGGTGTATGGAGAGACACAGGGCCTGGGGCAGCGTGTGTAGTTTGGGGGTGACCTGAGCCACACCTCTGGGGGTGCTGGGAGAACCGCTTCTCAGAGTCAACACAGGACCAGAGAGATCTGGCCGGACTTGTAAGGCAGCTGTGACTTTCAGGTTCAAGGTCAAAGGTGTCCTTATTGGTCTAAGGAAGGTCCTTTGCGCAGCATGGAATTTCCCAGTTCCCCTCTTCCGAGACTCATTCATCCTCCATCCTCCCCTACTCCACGCCCCCTGAGCCTGGCCAAGGGCACTAGTTTCCTCCTCTCCTCCCATGTTCCTCCTTTCTTCTGAGTTTGCTTTAGTCTAGAACAGTGGTTCTCCACCTTCCTCATGCCACGACCCTTTAATACCTTTCCTCATGTTGTGGTGACCCCCAACCATAACATTATTTTTGTTGCTACATCGTCACTAATATTGCCACAATGAATGAATCCTAATGTAAACATCTGATATGCAGGATGTATTTTCATTGTTGCAAATTGAACATAATTAAATCATAGTGATGAATCACAAAAATGGCATGTAATTATATATCGTGAAATATGTATTTCTGATGACAAATGAAATCTTGTCTTGAAGCATGGGGTAGCATGGGTAAGTCTATAACAGCAGTAAACTACATGGCTACATTTTACGACAGTATGCTGCGTAAAAAGCCAGCCAGTGGGAAGGTTGAGACAGCTTCTTTCTCACCAGATCAGTGTGTCTGCATGTGGGCGAACCTGCCTGGAGACCGAAAGAGGAGCCGTGTCTCAGTTCCTAAGATCACGAGAAATAATGTGTTTTCCGATGGGCTTAGACGACTCCTGTGAAAGGGTCGTTCGACCCACAAAGGGGTAGAGCGACCATAGATTGAGAACCACTGGTCTAGAAGCTCTGTCGAAATCTGGGCGGCTTCACAGTTCCACTCACTGGTGAGGATTTGAACCCGGGACCACGATGCCCCCGCACCCCACTGTGGATCTGAGAGCCTTGAGTGACTCCAGGCTTGAATGATCCTGGGTGTCTGGGGCAGGCTGCGGGGTTGTGTTTTCCCTTTCCCTTTCCTACATAGACACTCCCTTCCCCAGAAATGACAGTCACACTCATGCCCTCCCCCGTGGGTCTGCCTGCCACCGCCATCGGAGCACAGCCCGAGGCTGGCGATCGATCACCCCTGGTTTCGCTTATTGCCCTGGGTCCTGAGAAGCAATGGTGTTCGTCACTGCTTGAGCAGACCTGGCGTTGATCGTTGCGCTGCGTATACTGCTAATGAAGAGGTGCCGTGAGCCGCAGCCGGACGGAGGCAGGTGGGGACCCTCCAGTGGTGACTGCGTGCCCCAGTGGCTCCTAGACCTCAGCACAGGACCTGTTGCTCCTAGAGGTCAGCACTGCCCGGCACCCCAAGCCGCCACCCCATCTTCACTGCGAACTCTCCGCTGGCTGTCCCCTCCACCCGAGAAGTCCCACAGCCTGCCCAGGGTCAGTCTCACCTCTGTCCTCCCTCGATGTCCTTGCTGCCCCTTGTCTAGTCTCCGGCTATGAGGAAACCCTCCATCTCCCTGTTCCCCAGGGCAGGGACCTGCCCAGGGCCCCACCACTCCAAGGCCTGACTAGGGCAGGGGAAGCCCCTACAGAATCCCTGAGGGGGTGGCCAGGGGCAATTCCACACCTGTGTTCTTAGTCCCGAGACAGTGAGAGTCCCCAGGACCCTCACGCTTAGCCATGGCTTTGCTTCCAGCATTTTCCCGGAGTGGAGAGCCTCCCCCACGGCCCCTCGTGGGCTCTCGGCAGTCGACTGCGGGATGCATGTGCCCTCTGTGTGTGTGTGTATGTGTGTGTGTGTGTGTGTGTGTGTGGAGTTGGTAAACAATGTCAAATATACCATGGGCTGCCAGAAGAACCAACCCACCAGTCCATCTGGGAGGGAACGCGACCAGATTGCTCCTTAGAGACAAGGATGGTGAGATGCTAGGCTCATGTGCATGGACCGTGTCTTCAGGAGAGACTGAGGCCAAGCTGAGGGAGCCCTCGCTGAGAACCATGGGGCAATGGCATGGCAGTGGGCTCAGACATACCAACCAACAGGGAGATGGCTCTCCCTGGGTTTCCCTGTCCCCAGGATCGCTACAGGTCAGAGCCCACTGGGCAGGTCCAGCAAGCGGCGGCTCCATCTGCGAAGGTCAGCGTGACTGACTGGGGCTGGGCGCACTGAAGAATCACTCTCTGATGAAGGTCCGTGTCTGAGATCAGTCATTCAGTCAACACACAGGCTGGTGGGCTGCTTCTGCACCAGGACCTTCAGAGCCCCCAGTGGCCCCCGCCCTCCAGTCAGACCACCCGGGTTGACTCTTGGGGTCCTGCGGGGTGCCTGGTAAGACTGAAGGAAGACCTGTAGACCCCGGGTTGCCATGATTCTGAGATGCCAATGCTGGGGACATGGGTGGACAGAAGCTCCCCAGCCCTGTGATCTCAGAGCCCAGGGCACCTCTGAAAATTTATCATGGAATGATTACCAACCCCACTGCCCAGACCATGGGCGCGTGGCTGAGAGAGACTGTGTTCTTCCACCACATCCATGTTAAGAGAAGTGGTGCTTTTCTGTCCCTAGGTAAGGGTCAGACAGACATCAAGGCAGATGCCTGGTGGTCTGATCAGGGGTCCCAGGTGACTGAAACCAAGTGGGACCAGGGCAGTCCCATCAGCACCTGGTTTTCGGAGACACCAAGGTGGACTTGCAGCTGGAATGCCAGGTCTGGTGTTTCCCCGCCTGGACTGCCAAGCGGGGTTGAAAGCACCAACAGCCTTATTCTGATGAAGTCCATGTTGCTGTTGTTAGGGGCGAGTGAGTGGACTCCAGTCCATACAGACCTCACGTGACAGAGGAGAATTGTCCCATAGGGTTTTGTCGGTTGCCACCAGCATGGGGACAGATAACCAGGCCTTTCTCACGTAGAGTCACTGAGTGGATTTGAACCATCCACCTCCTGGTTGCCACCCAGACACTCAACCATTGTGTCACCGGGGCTCCTTGATAATCTGTATACAAGGGAGCTTGTCCCATGAATGTTTTGAAGCCTCCTCAGATGACATAAGTTGTGCCATTTCAACCACCAAATGCAGAATTCCGTGGCAGAGATTATATGCACCGTGACAGCCGCCGTCACTGCCCACTGTCAAAGCCCTGCAGCAATGACTCCCCACGCCCCATTCCTAAGCCGGGGTCTCTACACCTTTGTCTGCTCTAGAGGTTTCATTTGAGGGGCAGGTTGATTACATAGGACCACGTCTATCATGGAGGGGAAAGAGTTTGTTCTTACTGGAATAGACACCTACTCTGGATATGGATTTGCCTTCTCTGCATGTGATGCTTCTGCCAAAACTACTATTCGTGGACTCACAGAATGCCTAATCCACCGGCATGGCATCCCACATAGCATTGCTTCAGATCAAGGAACTCACTTTACAGCAAATGCAGTGTGGCAATGGGCCCATTCCCATGGAATCCACTGGTCGTATCATGTTCCTCATCATCCTGAAGCTGCCAGCTTGATAGAACGATGGAATGGGCTCCTAAAGACACAATTACAGCACCAACTAGGTGGCAACAACTTGCAGGGCTGGGGCAATGTTCTCCAGGAAGCTGTATATGCTCTAAACCAACAGGCAATGCATGGTGCTGTGTCTCCAATAGCCAGAATTCATAGGTCCAGGAACCAAGGGGTGGAAGCTGGAGTGGCACCACTCACTATTACTCCTAGTGATCCCCTTGCAGCATTTTTGCTTCCTGTCCCAGTAACCCTGTGTTCCTCAGGCCTGGAGGTCCTGGTCCTGAAGAAAGGAACTCTCCCACCTGGAAACACAGCACGGATTCCACTGAACTGGCAGCTGAGAATGCGCCCTGGGCACTTTGGACTTCTCATGCCTTTGAATCAACAGGTCAGGAAGAGTGTCACCGTACTGAGTGGGGTGATTGATCCTGACTACCAAGGAGAAATTGGACTGGTACTACATAATGGAGGTAAAGAAGAATATGTCTGGAATCCAGGAGATCCCATAGGCCGACTCTTAGTGTTACCATGCCCTGTTATTAAAGTAAATGGTAAATGACAGCAACCCAATCCTGACAGGACTTATAATGACCCAGACACCTCAGGAATGAAGGTCTGGGTCACCCCGCCAGGCCAAAAACCACAACCAGCTGAGGTGCTTGCTGAGGGCAAAGGTAATACAGAATGGGTAGCAGTAGAAGGTAGTTCCACCTATGTGATCAATTGCAAAAGCAAGGGTTGTAATTGTCGATGTATTTTCTTTTTATGTTCTTATTGCATATCTTTTCTTTGTTCCTGTATGATATATCAGATACAATTGGACTCAGTGTGTTTTCATTTATATATATGATAGATGATTGATGATAAGTGTGATTTCATCAATGTCCAGAAATTATATAAGTATATATGGCTAAAGAATTATGCACAGGTGCCAGGTTGGCAAGGGTGGATTATGATAGTTTATTGTGCCAGCCTGGCCGATAAACATAAGTGGGATTAATTGAAGGGCGGAGAGATAAATGGCTCGGTGAGCCTTGCCTTTCTTGTCTCTTGCTTTTTAATCATCGGACCAGCATGTGGCTGCTTTGCCTGTTCTGTGCCTCAATTTAAAGGTACTCTACCTGTGGGACGCCTAGCCTGTGGACTGTGTTACTGTAAGTTGAGGTCCCTTTAAGACCACATGATTAGAATGTACATCTCTGGAGCTGGGGACCGACAGTTGGTGTTTGCTGCCTGTGTATATATAGCCCAGCTCTCTCTACAGAGGAGGAACTGGTGGCCCTCAAGACAAAAGACTGCCAGTGTCTCACAACTCTCTCATGGGAGTGAGTTGCACTGAGCCATTTGTACTGCTTTATAATTTAACTGTTCATTTCTTGTATTATATATCTATCTGTATATAATTTAACAGCTCATCTCTTGTGTTATCTATCTATCTATCTATCTATCTATCTATATATAATTATTAGCAATCTGGTTTTGTCTCTCTAGAGAACACTGTCTAACACAGGGGGTAATACAGTCTTTAACGTTTGCCCATTTGTGATGGGCTTGCTTCACGCAGCGTGTGTTCAAGGTTCATCCGTGTCATGGCATGTGTGTGTGGGGGCCTTACTCCTCATCGGGGGCCTGCCCCTCACTGTGCTGCTCCGTCGTCTGTGTGGGAACACTGGCGTCAGTTCCTGCATCAGGGATGGACTTGGGTGCTGAGCCCTTCGTCTGTCAGTGGACACTTGGGATGGACTTGTCCCTCCGCCATGGACACGTCTGCCTTTAGGCTCCTGCGACTAGTGCTGCTTCCAGGGGTGCGGCTGGGACCCATGATCCTGTTGATGTTTCTGCATTCGGTGCTTTGGGGCGTAAGCCCAGGATTGCTGGGATAGCTAGTAGTCCTCAGTTTGAAGACACCCCCCCCCCCCGCCATCAGTTGGTTCTCCAGGGCAGGTGCATCATTCTTTACATTCCCGATGGCTGCCAGCGGCAAGCACAGGTTCCATTTCTCCGCCGACCTCACAAACATTGGGTTGTTTCCATTTTTCTGATAGCAGGCCTAGTGGCAGGAGTCAGGGGGCGGGGGTCTTCACAGGTGGCTCTGAGATGCCTCAAGAAAAACAAAGCTCAGGGGGTGGCCAGCTTCCCAGAGTCCCCAGAGAAGATCCTGAGTCTGGGGCTGAAGCCAGAGGAAGCCAAGTGGGAGGTAGGTGGGCAGCTCTCTCCTAGAGGTATCCTGGGGTTCAGTTGGTCCATGGGGGTCAGTGGATCCCCATAGCAGGCATGGTGGGCATCACCCCCAGATCTGGGACCTCTGTGGGGAAGGGGGGACTCCTTTATCTCCCTTCCTCTCACACATAGATTCTCACCCCCCTCCTCTCTCGAAGGATAGAGGCCCGGGTCATTGTCAACACCAGGTGTGAGCACACCCCCCTCCCTACACATACTTTACCTTTGCAAAATGCCCCAGGTGAATGGCTAGCCAAGAGGGAACCTTTCAGACTCTGGTTCCCTATGGATTTCCAGAGCTAAGGACACCCTTGGCACCACCCCTCCCACCCCATCCTGTGGCTTTCTGGCAGTGAGGACCTGCCTGCACATTCTGGTGGGCTTGCCCCGGAGGACTGGGCCAGGGTGCTGGGGGGCAGGAGATGAGAGTGAGGGGCTCCCCATCTATGGATGTCCTAACAGCCCTCTTGGCACTGGTGCTGGGGCCACCTGAGTTCAGGGCTGCGTGCAGACAGGGTGAGACCCATTGGCCTCACCCACCCACCCCACTCCTGGCAGCTTCCTCCCAGGGTGGAACTGTCCAGGCTCCTGGGACTCGGCTCCAGTTCTCCCTGCAGAATCAGTGTAGGGACAGACATGGGGCATTAGCAAGTCACTGCACAGACCATGGACAGAGTGCCCCTGAGATCCTGTGCCAGCTTGGGGGCTTGTGAACAGGGTGCCAGGGCGAGGAAAGGTTTGAGGAGAGCCTGAGGGTCCTCCAATGGCTGCGCCAGCCCCTGCCCGGCATCGCCCCTGAGCACTCTGGCCCTGGGCTGACCTCCTGGCTGCTGGACCCCGCCCAGCCCGCAGGGACGAGGGCAGCCAGCTCCCACCTCACAGGCTTCTCCATTCTCCCAGAGCCTCGGCCAAGCCAAACACTCTGGAGGACCGGGCGGCCACCTCCGGCGGGAAGTGCTGGCCCTCCAGCAAAAACACAGACGGTGCCCAGGGTCTGGGATTGAACCCCAGGTGTCCGTGTTGTCACCGGCCCTCCCGCTGCGACATGGCGTTTGTGGGTCTCTCCGTTCACCTAGCCAGCTGGTGGACATCCCCCCATCTGGGGAGTGGGAAGGTCCCCAAGGACACGCTGAGACTATGACCATAGCCAGCTCTGCCGAGCCCAGGAAGACCTCACAGTCCCAGACGGGCAGTGTTAAAAATACAGGTAACAGGTGCCACCCCAGGGTGACACAACTGTCCTGGGTCAGAATTGAAGACCCTCACCCAGGACATGGGTGCACGGGGCTGACTGGCCACCCCCATGCTCTCCCCACTCCCAAGCAAAGGGATTTTCAAAGCCCCCGGAGATTCTAATCCAAGTATCCTCTGGGCTGAAAACAGCCAACCTTCTTCCTCTGCCTCCTTCCTCAGACTGGCATGGGGCAGGTAAGAAGCATGGGGGCTGATAGGCAAAGGTTTCCTTGAAGAATCAGCTCGCCATTTTCCAGTGTGTTCCATCCTGCGGCTCACGGTCCAGTCCATAGAAAGATTAAACAAGAATGAGTTTTTTAAATGCACACCTATTTATTCTATTTGACTCTCCACCTACATTGCTTGCACCCGGCCCCCGCATGGTTGATTGTTTGCAGGTAGACCACCAGGCCTTTCTTCTGGGGTGCCTCTGAGTGGATTTGAATGGTCAGCCTATGGTTGTACCAGGCACGGAGCTGCTTGCCCTGCCAGCAGCTCTTGTGCACAGATGTGGCTGCTGCCAGGTGCCATCCAGTCTGTTCTGACCCATTGCGACCCTGGGCACAGGAGAAGGAGGCGCTGCAGGGTCCTGCGCCAGCCTCGCCAGCCTCCCCATGCCTGAGCCCATTGTCGCAGCCCGCCTCGGCGAGGGCCTCCCTCTTTCTCGCTGCCCTGAGAAGACTCAATGTCCTTGAATCCTGGTGCTTTGAACAGAGCCGGGCGCTTTTCGTCACACCGCAGAGACTGCTTCTGGGCTCGAGGCTGTGGTCCCTGGAGCTGCCCCATGGAGGTGTCTGCACCACACACTCACACCGTACTCACACAGATCACCTGTGCTCCTGTGCGTCCAGACTCAGCATACCCACTCGCCCACACAAGAGCAACAACCGTCTCTCTCACACCCTACGTGCACGCGCTCCTACTCCCACACGCCCACACATGCACACCGGCTCACTCACTCAGACAGCACCTCCGTGCTCTCTCCCACACCCTGCATGCACACACACATGCACACACACACACACACTCCTACACTCACTCACACTCATACTCACACTTACTCTCCTACACTCAACCACATTCTCACACACATTCACTCCTACACTCACACTCGCTTACTCTTCTGCACTCACTCACACTCACACACACACTCATGCGCTCCATGATTTATGTACCCCCACACACATTCACTCAGTCACACACCCGTACACTCCCACACTCCTATGCACCCTCACCCATAGATGCACACACTACTCACCTGCTCATATGACCACTCATACTCTCAGACATGTCCTCACTCATACATGTGCACACACTCTCTCACAGGCTCACACACCCACATATGCACACACACATCCATATATGCATACATACTCAGACCGACAACTCTCTCACACATGCACACACCCACAGACACACACACACACACACACACACACACACACACACCCAGGATATGCCCACACATACTCAGAGTATCGCCCCACCCCCAACTCAGTGGCAAAAGTCCCCCTGCCGATCACTCCCTACACACAGGACCACATCTTCTGCCCTTAATGCTCTCTCTCTCACACACACACACACACACACACACACACACACACACACACAATCTTTTTCATTCTAAACTGTGGCTGGCTGTGGAGCAGGAACTTCAGGGCCAGAGCTAAAAATAGCAAGACGCAAGTGTGCACCTCCCTGGTGGCCTCCTGTAGCTGCCTCCTGTGACCGTCTGAAAGCCAGACTGTTCCCTCAGGAGACTTTCTCTCCTCAGCACCAGCGCACACATTCCAGAACCTTCTTTCTCCTCTTGGGGGTCCTCCAAACCCTGCGAGTGCGTGCCTGCAGCCGTGCTCTGCCTGCCCTTCTGTGAGTGGCTCGTGGGCCCTGAAATTTGGGTGCCCTGCTCTCTCTCTCTCTCTGTGTCCGTCTGTCTGTCTGTCTCTCTCACACACGCGCAAGTAGAGCTCACTGTGGGGCTTCTGTCTGCATTACTGCGATACAGCAGGTGATGTTGGGAGCTACCTCTGTGTGAGTCAGTCCCAGCGCCCGGTGACCTCACGCACAGTGGAACAATATCAGGTCACTGGGGTTTTTCTTGGCTGACTTTCAGAAGTAGATCCTCAGGCTTTTCTTCCTAGTCCCTCTTAGTTGGAAAACCCCCCAAAGAAAAAACAAATTAACAAAAGAGAAAAGTTCACTCCCATCCAGTCAATTTCGACTTACGGTGCCCCTCTCCGACCGAGTAGAACTGCCCCTGTGGGTTCCAAGATGGCAATTCTTTATGGGAGCGGGGACTGGTCTTTCTCCCGTGGTGTGCTCCATGACACCAACTGCTGACCTTGCAGAGAGCACCCCAATCGCCCACCACCGTGCCCCCAGGGCTCCTCTTCGCTGGGAAGCCGCACCCACAAACATCTGTGCTACATCCTAACAACACCCCCACCCCCCTCACCCCACCCTCCTCCCCGGGACAGACAGGCAGTGGCTGAGCACGAGGCATGTGCAAGTGTCCAAGCATCACTTTGCCTTTGCAACGTAAGCACTGCTCCCACCAGAGGCACCCGCGACCCGAGCACCCTGTTGGGATGATGTGGTTAGACCCTTTTTTAAGACCTCAGACGGGCCCTTGGATCCCCAAGGCATTGCCTCTCCCCTTTGTGCACGCGCTCTTGGGGGGCTGCTGGTGGACGCAGCTGCACGGACAGGCTCGCTTCTCCAGGAGTGAAAGCTCCGGGCCCCTCACCCTCGCCCACTTCTCCCCAACACCGTAGCGGTGGCGGCCCCGTGCTTTTAGCCCAAGAATGCCATGAAATCCAGCACTATCTTGGGCCCAGCTCGGCGGCACGGGTATATAAGGAATTTTGGAAAAAAAGGAGGGCGACTGACTAAGAATACCGCACTGACGGGTTCCCGATTTCCTTAAGGGGTAATAACTCAGCCACAGCCCAGCGCCGGGCACTTGCTTTAAATAGAGCTTTCTGATTCACAAGCGAAAAAGGAAATAAATATTTTCTCTTCATCTTCGAGAGAACGGCCATGAATACCAACCTCTTAAATGGTATTTTACCATCCACATCTCTCTCTCTCTCTCTCTCTCTCTCTCTCTCTCTCTCTCTCTCTCTCTCTCTCTCTCTCACACACACACACACACACACACACACACACACACACACACACACACACACACACACACACATACCCCTGACATCTAGAAAGCCACCCAGCAAAACCCCATACTGTCTGGGAGCCCGAGATGGGAAAATAGCAGCAGGCCTGAGAGAGAAAGTTGAGGGAGAAGGTGGTCCCTTCAGAAGGGTGGGGAAGGGAGGGAGACGAGTTTAGCAGTCCCTTGGGGATCCCTTGGCCCTGGAAGGCAGCCCATAAGGAGGTGTCTCCTCCCTACTTGCTCATTTCTTTCTTCCTTCTCTCTCCCTCCCTGTGTCTTTCTCTCCCCCCGCCACCCCAGCTCCCTGGCACCTTCTTATGGGAAGTGACCAACAGGGATTATACATTATGTGAATCCTAGTAACAGCACCGTGAGTCTGTGGCCAGCCATGCCAGAGCATCCAGGACAGCCTGGCCTGGGCACACGAGCCCTGGTCCCGGTAAAGACCCTGCTTAGCTGAGGGCTGGCTATGCAGTTGGCCTGCCCCCCCGGGGCCTTGCCAAATTGTACGTGACAGCATCTCCATCTTGCAGTGAGGAAGCAGACTACACAGGTGGGGAGAACTGACTCAGGGTTCCAAGACAGTCTGTGTAGGACAGTGTGGCCAGACAGGCCTCCTGGGGCAGGTGGGTAACTAGGTTGGGCAATTAGACTGAAGCAGTGAAGGGCATGTGGATAGTTTGCCATGGTGGCCAGGCCATAGGCTAGGTCCAGACATTGGTTCTGTCCATCTTGATGACCTGCCCAGACCCCTGATTTCCCCCAGGATGGTTTGCCTACGATATGGTGCACCTGTGGGTGTCCATGTCCAGGATGGCCTGGCTAGGAGACAGTCTACCAGTGAGACAGCCCACGCCTGGGGAGTGGGGCACTCCTGTGGGTCAGAGCACATTCAGGATGGCTCACAAATGGATGGTCCATAGGACAATCCACTCAGGGACACAGCAGAGGGTACCTGCATGGAGGGCCACCTGTGGACCGTGTCACCTGTGCGCCAGGCCTGTACTCCCATGCTCTCACGTAGCCCCTTCGATCCCAGGGGGTGCTGAGCCCTTGAGCACTGAGATGTGTTAGAAGTTTGCTCTGGTCAAGGGCAGTGGCATCCAATGGGGCAGGCCACCATGGGCTGCATCTTCCAGGACAGAGGTCCCTTTGAGGGTATAGCCTCTCAGGGTTATGGCTGGAGGTGGTGCCCCTGTGCACTTCCAGTCACATCGTTTAAAACAGTCACATTTCCAGTGGCTGAAGCGTCCAGGCGTACAGCCATACCAGTGCCATCTCCTCCTGGGGAGGCTGTGCCCACATCCTGGGAACCCAAGCATGGCCACACTCACCTCTGGCTCTGCACCCATTGAGGTCTGTAGCAGGGTGGCCAGGATGGGCCCTGGGGAGAGCTGGGGGTAAGGAAAGGAGAGGCCAGCAGGGTGGCAGTGGGTCTGGCGCCCAAAGCTCAATGAGTGTGTTCCCACACCAGGCATTTGGTTGGTCTGCCCTGACAGTCACCTGCCCTCAACTGCCATCACCCATCGTCACTCACCTTCACCCCCTACCCCCCACTAGCACCCAACACCCACCCTCACCTACTACCACTCAACACCCACCATGACCCATTCACCCACCACCACCCAATACTCACTATCATCCACCTTCACCTGCTCCCACCCAACATCTGCCTTCATCCGTCAACCACCTTCACCCACCATTATCCACTTTCCCCCACCATCATGCACTTTCCCCCACCATCGCCCACCACCCACTCGCACGTACCACCATTCACCCACACCCACTATCAGTCATCACCGAAGCACAGCGCCAGCCTCCGCCAGCAGTGTGGGCAGCACCCTTGGCGGGGGCTCCTGTCCACTCCCGCTGCAGGCCCTTTGTCTGGCTGACAGAGGTGCGCCTCTGCCTTCAGGGCTAAAGCGCCGTTTAAGTGTGCGTCCCATTGTGTCCTCCCTGTTCAATCATGTTCACAAATACCGACATCCACTCCTTTCCCATTTAGATCTCTCTGAAGCCCATTCTGCCTTATCAGCACAGCCGGTTCAGGAGCCGAGCTAAGATTTCTACCATTTAGGTCCCCGCCATTGTCTGTGGCGGCGGCAGCTGAGATAAACCCTCGCCCAGAACAAAGTCGGAATGACCTCTGACAACTAGACGCGGCCCTGCTTCCCTCCAGACTAATTTATCAGCCTTTGCCTCAGCCCCCAACTCAGCGGAGGCCGGAAGGGGTGCTGCAAAGAACGAGAGGAGAGGGGATTAGGATGCTGGGCTAGGCCTCTCTGAGTTCGCAGGGACATGGCAGTCAACGGTGATACAGATGCACAGGCTCGCCCTCGCCCAGGGACAGATGGCCAGGTGTCTTTCCATCCTGAGGCCCGGTTGAGGTGACCCAGCTCCCTTCTCACTTCCCTCCCCCACTCCTGGCTCCCTTCAGAGTGCACGGAAAATCCAGACCAGGTTGGAAATACGTCCAGAATGATGACAATGAAGTGACCTGAGGGGCCCTGGCTGGCTAGTTGCTGTAACATTGAGGGTGACGCATGGGGACCCATACCTGTCAGAGAAGAGCGAGGCTCCGTAGGGTTTTCAATGGCGGGTTTTCCTTTTATTTGAATGAGCAACTATCAAAGATTGCCTCCCACTAATCAATGAGCCCCGTATGCACGTGAGAGTTGGGCAACGGAAAAGGGGGACAGAGGAAGAACTGGTGGTCTGGATCGTGGCCCTGGCAGGGACTCTGGATCATACTGCGCGCTGGCAGGAGAGTGAACTTGGAGGAAGTACACTCAGAATGCGCCATCTTGCTCGCTGCAGACTTGCCATCGAAAGTGACCGAGGGCTAGGAAAGAGCATTAGGTTGGCCAAGTAGAGGATGAGCAAAAAGAAGAGGGAGCCCCGCACTGACATGGACTGACACAGAGATGAGCACCGTGGGCTCACCCTAGCCACGGCTGGGAATGTGACACAGGGCCTGGTGACACTCTGTCCTGCCCTGTGATGAGGACTCATCTCAGAGGTGCCCAACTGCAGCAGCAGCCGGATGGAAGATTTGGTTCCAAGGGCACTTAAGGGACAAGAACGCCCAGGATTCCTTAGGGAGCTCACAGGCATTGGGAATAAAAGAAGGTTCGAGCGAGATCGCTAAATGACACACACAACTCTTCACAGGACAAGAAACCCTCGCTGGGGGATGCTCGTTTTCTTTAATGGGTGTGAAAATCTATACAGCATAACCTCGGCACGTTAGACTTTTTCAGGTGTGCAATGTAGGGATATTGATAATATCAATGACATTAATCAGGATCAACAGCCATCGCTCTTTATGATGCCAAACTTTCTATCACTGTAAAAAAAAATGTCAATGGCTGATTTTTGGAGACGTAGAGCCCCAGGCCTGTCTTCTGAGGGCTACCTGGGCGGGGTGAACCTCCAGCTGAGGCCCTTAGCTAGCAGGCTGCTCAGGCCCCTGGAGCATCCTTGCTGTTGGGTCTCTTGGCCTGAGGAGGGGCTGCTGAGTTCCGCCATGGTCCTTGTGTGATCGGTTTAAGGAGCTGCCGGCTGGCTCTGCCCTCCGCTGTTGCCATTTCTGGAAGAGGACTCTATGCTCCTCGCTCTGCAGACCTCACGCCCTGGGCCAGAGCTCATTCATGTCGACAACAACAACAACAACAACAACAAAAAGCACTTTGGGGCTGAGGGTTCCTTCCCAAGATCCCATTTCTAGAAGGTTCCAATTGACTTCACTACTAGGGCTTGCCCGCTGGACCTCAACTTGGTTCACACCGGGACTTCCCAGACCCCCTCTGATCATGAGAATCTTGTGGGAGGGACTGTCCATGATGCTTGGTTCCATCACGTAAACCTCTCCTATGGCAGTCCTGCGGTGGCGTACGTAGCACTGTGATTCTGGAAGCTATGCCACCTGTATTTCAAATATCGCAGGGTTACCCCTGCTGGACAGCTTTCAGCAGAGCTCTCGGCCTAAGAGAGGCCAGGAAGTGGAGCCCCTCCAGTTGGAAGGCACTCAGAATAATGAGGAGGGAGCTTCCTTCTCGGAGTAGGCTGGACATTAATGGCAGAGATGGAGTAAAGCTTTCCGCACTGTCACTTGCTGGTGCGGCATGGCTCAAAAGGAGAAAAAATAGCTACAACAGTACTTAATAATCAGAGAGCAGAATGTGCAAAGTATGAATCTAGGAAGTTTAGAAGCCATCGAAAATGAAATCGATGACTTGGAGATCAGTCTTGGGCATTCAAGAGCTGAAATGGACTCTGAGCTCAGCCACTTTCAGTCAAATAATCGTATGACCCATTCTGCCAGGGATGACAGATTAAGAGGTATGGCACCACATTCCTCAGAAAGAACCTTTCAAGATCTGCTCCCAATATATTGCAGTCATCGGTAGGATAATGTTCATGTCCCTACAAGGAGATCAGTTAATATGACTACCATTCAAATGTTTGCACCAGCCAGTCATGCCAAAGGTGAAGAAATCAAAGATCATCATAAATGTCTAGTCTTAAGTTGATCAAATATGCAATCAAGATACATTGGTAATTATCGATGATGGGAATATGGACGTTGGAAACAAAGAAAGATCCACAGTTGGGCAATCAGGTTTTGATGATAGAAATTATACTGGAGATTGCATGGTAGAATTGTGTATGTCCAACCATGTACTTTGTAGACATTCCTTCTTCAACAGCACAAACCGTGACTCTACCCAAGGATCTTACTGTCTAGAATACACAGGAATCAAATCGACTGCCTCTGTGAAAAGAAGGCACAGAGCAACTCAGCATCATGAGTCAGAACAAGCATCATGAACCAGAATCAACTGCAGAACAGACAGCCAAATGTTCATTTATAAAGTGCGCGTTGAAGCTGACGAAAATGAAAATGAGTCCCACAAGAACCAAAGTGCACCTTAAAGAGTCTGTTCTCCCGGAATTAAGAAATTATCTTAGGAGTAGATTTGACACACACAACATTCACGACTGAATACCTGATGATGCCGAGACTCTGAATCTCACTCTTGAATGAGCAAAATTAAAGAAGCAATGAGGCAAAAGAGATGAACGAAAGACTTCACAGAGAGACTTGAGAAGACAATGCAGTGTCGATGACGTGTGCTGAGACGTGGGGTTAGAAAAGCAAAAGGGAAGAGCGCTCGGGACATTTCTCAAGTTGAAAGAGAAAAGTCAAAGCTTGAGCTTCACTATTGAAGGATCCTAGGGACAAAAATGGAAGGACATGAGGAACATCAAAAGAAGATCAGAGGAATACCCAAACTTGGTTAACATTCAGCCGTTTCAGGGGGAGGCCCGTGGTCAAAACTGATGGTGCAGAAGAAAGAAGTTCAAGTGGCACTGAAGGCCCCGGACAAAATCAAGTCTCCAAGGATGAGCAAGATACCCACTGAGATGTTTCAACCCATGGAAGCAACATTGCAAGTGCTCACGTGTCTATACCTGAAACCAAGGAAGACCTGGCTGGTCTGCCAGAAGAGATCCATGTCGGTGCCCATTCCAGAGAAAGTGATCCAACAGAATGCACAACTTATCACACAACAGTATGTACACCACATGCAAGTACAATTTTCCTGGAGATGATTTGCAAAAGTTGCAGCAGTGCACCAACAGGGAGCTGTCGAAATTCAATATCATTGCTGGTACCAGATGGATCTTGGCTGAAATCAGAGAATATTAGAAAGATGTATTTACCTGTGTTCTATTGACTATGCAAAACCATGGATTGTGACATATTATGAACATCCTGAAAAATGTGCATTCCAGAACACTGACTGGTGTTCATGTAGAAAGTGTACATAGGCCAAGAGGCAGTTATTCGGACAGAACAAGGGAACACTGCATGGCTTAAAGTCAGGAAAGGTGTGTGGCACCATTCTCCTTCAATCTGTTTGCTGAGCAAACAGTCCGAGAAGCTGGGCTGTATGAAGATGCATGCTGCGTCACCCATTAGAAGAAGGCTCGTTAACAATCTGCAATATGGAGATGACACGGCCCTGCCTGCTGGGAGGGCGAGGACTTGAAGCCCTTACTGATGAAGACCAGAGACTATAGTCCAGTATGGATTGCACCCCAACATGAAGCAAAATTCCTCCTTGCGCCAGTGAGCACCATCAGGAGAAACAGAGAACAGCCTGAAATTGTTAGGGATTTTGATGTTACTTGGATTTACAATCAATACGAAACAACATCTGGCACTGGGAAAATTTGCGGCAAAAGACCTTTTTACAGGGTGGAAGAGTGAAGGCGCCACCCACCTTAAGGACTCAGGTCTGCCTGGCCCAAGGGCAGTCGTGTTTGACCTTTCCGCGCGCATGCGAAAGCCGGACCAAAGAAGAACGATGGTGCTCCTGAAGGACAGTGAAAGTACCGTGGATCACGGGAGAACGAACAACGAACTCGGTCTGGGGACAGATATCCCCAGAAAGCCCCTTAGAAGCTTTAGCTGCCCTACTTTACACATAATAGCGGGGAGACCAGTCCCCTGAGAAGAACTGCATGTAAAAAGAAAGGGGTCAGTGAAAGGGAGAAAATCCCCAATAAGATAGATTGGTGCAGTGACTGAACCAATTAAAATACACACACACACACACACACACACACACACACATTTCTTACCCTTGTGCACATGACTGCGATCCGGAAGAACAACAACAAACCCGATTTACATGGACTGTAAAGGAAACCCTCCACAGTAGACCCCCAGAGGTGGTGCTGACCTACGCAAGGGCTTGCCCTGCTTGGGGCAAGTTTTCGGTCATCGGGAGCCAGAGACAATCCCTAATGCGCCAACAGCAGTGTTTGCAGGAAGGGGCATTTGGAGGCAGAGCAGTGCGTGAGCGGCCAGCCAACATGTGTCTTTCTTCCTGCCTGGGAAGTGGGCCCACCTGAGCCTAGTGATGCTGCTGGATGGACAGGCACTCACACTGCCACCTCAGGAGGACGGCCATGGGCATGTCTCATCTTTCTGAGCGCTCTGACCCTCAGAAGGTCATTTCTGGCTGCAGAACCCCGGATGCTGCTCCCTCTTTCCCAGACAATCCAGATAGTCGGGCATCCTGAACTAGGGAGTGAGGCTTACATATCATTGGCCCCTGTATTGTGAACCCTGGGGTCCCTGAGGCGACCCCAAGTCCTAGATGGAGGCTCTTGCTTGAATCTCTACTGAGGGACAAGCTTGTTCCATCCCGCGAGCAGAGACCCCGTGGACAGGACCCAGGGCTCAGGGAGACTTATTGTCCACGGAGAACTGGGAGCCAGAGCCCCACGCATAAGACTCCCTGAGAGGCCCCTTTACAGAAGCAGGAGGAGGGTTGGAAGGCGACACTGGCCTCCCTGGGTCAGGCCCTCCAGGGCAGATGCCTACCCCCACTGGGCAAGGCTACGGGAATTCCTTTGGCTTTCTCTTGTCCCTGGGTGGAGAGTAACAGAGCAGTCTTACCGTCAACAAGTCACACACATCTTATTTCATCTCACTCCCTGCCAGCCCTTCAGGGTATCCTCCCTGCGCCCACTGCCTCTGGTCCTCCCATCCTCGCCCTCTGCACATTCCCCTGGAGAAAGGCCGCTCTTTGGACCTCATGTGGTTGGTTCTTCCCCGCCGTGCGTACTTCACGGATGCTGTTGGCCATCTTAGAGGGCTAGCTCTTGCTTGGCTAGAAATGGAGCCATGGCGGCGGGGAGTTTAGTTCGAGACCTAAAGGGTGATAAAGGCCATTGCCTTGGGGGTTCCACCAGTCTCTCTCTGACCAGTAAGCAGGGCATCTTCTCTGAGCTTGAGTGTTGCCCCACATATATCTCCCCCTCCCTCCAGGACCTTCTCATGTGACCCTTCGCAGGGCAGTTGGTAGTGGTCGTGAGTCTGAGTTCTTTTGGCTTCGAGTTGAAGAGCTGGAGGGCTGAGGGGCCCATTGGTTCTCTGGACTCATGTCTAAAGGCCCCATTGTATTTCTATCCCTCTTCTTCCCTCTGGGTGCCAGGAGACTGATAGTGGCACTTCAGAGGGCTGCTCACCAGCTTGTACGACCCCAGGGACTACTCTCCGAAGTAGGAAGTAGACCATTGGCTTTGCCAACAGGGATTTCTACCAGGGCCTTCTGACCCACCGGGTGCCAGGGGACTCCCCTAGGGTCCTGGACTGGGGCGTCCCCCTAGAAGTAGGTGAGATTTCAGACTCTGTACATCATTCTAGGTATCTGGGGACCCAGCCCGGGTATCTCTCTAGAACAGGCCGTAGTAGTGGAGATGCTTGTCCTATGTATGTGCAGCCAGCTGGACAGAGTGCAAGATGGGAGATCCCCGCTCAGGAGCAAAGTCCTGCCACTTTCAAGCACCTTTGACTTCCTAGAAGACACAGCAGGCAGAGGGGGACCACCACATGTTTGCTGGTGAATGAATGGGTAAACCAGATGCAATGGGACATGTGTCAACATCAAAGGCACGATGCTTTGGTAGGTGCTATGTCATGGGGGAACTTGAGAACGTTGGTGCTGTTCCTTGACATCAAGTGGACTCCAACTTAAGGCGCCCTTATGTCCAATGGAGCCAAACCTTGTCCGACCCTGTCCGACCTCATGATTGCTAGTGTGTCTCAGTCCGTTTATCCCACTTCGTCTCCCTGCGGGGCTCCTCACTGATGTTGTTGTAGAGATTGGGCTTTTCTGATTATGTGTTTCAAGCAAGTGAGCCAAGTCTCGCCCTGCTCCCTTCCTTCTAAGGACCATGCTGGCTACAATTCCTCCGAGACGGATTTGTTCCTACTCTCACGGCATGCTCTTTGTCGCCGCCATGATTCAGACACACCGATTCCTCTTCCAGCTTCCTCTTAGCATTCTCTAACTTGCCACACACTGGTGATTGGGAGGACCCCACCCTGGTGGCCTGAACAGCACTGCTCAGTGGTCTCAGGCTCGGGGATAAATACGGCTCCTTCCAATGTGCATTCAGAAGCGCATTCTTTAAGCCCACCCAAGCCACAGGTGCACCCACAGCTCACACCTTCAACCTGACATAGTCCTTACATGTTGGCTCCTAACGAGATGCCTCCTCCCTGTCTGTCAGTCTGTCATACTGTGCTGACTTACACACTGTTGTGATGCTGGAAAGGAGCCGTGGAGGCATAGTGGGTCACTCCTTAGGCTACTAACCTCAAGGTTAGCAGTTCGAAACCACCAGCTGCTCTGAGGGAGAAAGATGAGGCTTTCTACGCCCATAAAGAGTATCCAGTCTCGGAACCCCATAGGAACAGTTCTTCCCTGTCCTATAGGCTCATATGAGTTGGAATGGACTCAGTGTCAGTGGGTTTGGTTCAGTTTTTCATGGTGGAGAGCTTTGTCACTGATATCTCAAATACCAGCAGGGTTGCCCAATTCGGACCAGTTTCATCGCGCTACCAGACAAAAATAGAAAGACCTGGAGATCTGCTTTTGAAAATGAGCCCATGGCAATCCCATGGGTGACAGACAGTGGTGGGAGACAAGCCCCCCGGGTGGGGACCTGTCATTCTGTTGTCCATGGGCTGTCATGAACCAGAGCCAACGCAGAGGTAACAACCAGCAATGGGGGCAGCCATGCACCTGCTGGCGAGGCTGATGGGGTACATGTGATCCCTGAGGGTCCCTCTGGATTGCCCGGGTCACCACTGCCCTGGGTCCTCTCCCCACGTGAAGTGCCTGGCCTTCTCCTTCTGTCGTGAATGATCTCTTGGCACATATGCCCAGGTGGTGGTCAAAACCCTCTGTGAGTTCTCATTTCCAGGCCAGTCTCAGGAAATATCCCACTGAGGGCATAAGGACAAGTGTCTGAAGTCAGGTCAGTGGACAGAGCACGGCAGGTGACTACCGCGCTCAGAGCGCAGAAAGCTGTGACCTGTAGGGATCAGACACCTGGGCTGTTTACTCGTCACCTGTACTGTAGATACTGGCCGATGGTGGGGCACACACCTCACCTGGTGTTGGGAAAACCCCTTGGGAGGGGTGTTTCTGCATGGGATACTGATTCCCAAGACCACGGCTGGGCCTCCTCCTGGGGCAAGATGACCACTCGGGAGTGGAGTAGGACAGTGGTAGTGGAGACACTAACTATTGCCACTTGGTGCTGCCAAGTCGACTATGGCTCGTGGTGCCCCCTCTGTGCTCCGTAGGGTTTCTAGTGGCTGGTTTTTCAGAAATAGGTTGCCAGTCCTTTCTTCGGGGCCACCTCGAGGTGGATTTGAACCTTCAACCTTTCAGTGAGCAACTGAGCACGTAGCCCTTTGCACCACCTGGCGACTCCTCTGAGATGCAGTTTGCTTGTTTGTTTTAATTGCCACCGAATGGATTCTGACTCATAGCAGCCCTCCGGGGCAGAGCAGAGCTGCTCCTGTTCTACTTTCCGAGGCTGTCGCTCAATCTTCCCAGGCGGAAAAAGCTCCACCTTTCTCCTTCGGAGCCGCTGGTCTTTCCCAGCTGCTGAGCCTGCAGTGAGCAGTCAGATGAGGAAGCGAATAGTTCAAATATAAATGAATCTAAAGTGGGAATACCCCGGGTCCTAACGGTAAGACGTTTTCGGTCAGGCATTTCTGGTCCGTTCTCATCTTTCTTCATTTGAAAATGATAGCAAGAGCTGGTGTGGTCCCTGGTAGGGGAAGCTCCCTTCAGCCAGGCCCTTTTGGACTGTGTGTGCGAAGGAAATTACCATCAAATAAAGTCTATACATTTTTTAAAAGCAGGCAAGCATGTCTATTGATTCCAAGACTTTGGAAACCTTAAAAATTATTTTGTTTTAATATGCGAGAAAAGCTAGCCTTGAGATAAAGCTGTTTCGCACGAACACTTTGCAGAAACAGGCTGATCCGGGAGGAGAGCAACGCAGGGATCCCAGTCGCCTCCTCAGGGCTCTGGGCGGGGTCCCCTCTGCCATGCCGCCATCACCCTCTCGGCTGGAGTGAAAGGTTCTGAGCCTGCTGAGCCTCCCTGCCATCACCGATCATTTTAAGTCTCCCACGAGCAGGGTGCAGGTGTTCTCACGACGTGCAGATGGGGGGACCCATCCTGTGTGTGTGCCTGGGACCCTGTCCTGGTGTCTCCTGTCCGCCTGTCCCTGGCCGGCCCTCTCCCCTGTGGCCCTGGGAGCCCAATTCAAAGAGCCCTGGCTAGAATGGGCGGGCGGGCCTAGGGGCAGCGGATGGGGACAGGCCGCTCAGCGGTCTGCTAATTGGGGAGCGGGGCTGAGGGTGGGGGGACAGCGGCCTGGGACAATGTGCTCCCGAATGGGGCGCTGGGAAGGCCCGCCTGGATTGTGATCGAATTAGTTGAAGTCAGAAGCCCCCTGAATAGGCAAAGCAGGAAAGGGGAAATGAGGGTCCGGGCATAATGCGGCCTAAATGAGGTGCCATTCAGGGCCCTGAAAGGACTCTGTCCTCCTTTCTTGGGGAAGGGCCGGCCAGCCCACTTTTGTTCGGTGGGGGGTGGGGGCCGATCTTTGAGGACATACTTATACCTACAGCCAGCAGTAGGAGGAGGGCGGGAAAACGGGACATTGAAAGTAATCCCAGTGCCAGGAGTGGAATGACAGCAAGCACAATCGCCAGGGCACATCAAGAGCCTGCCGGCTGTCCCAGAACCACTGGGGCACTGTGTCCTGCTAGTGGAAGTCACTGGCTGGCCGCACCCATGATGGCGAGCTTTGTGCACCCCATCCGAGACGCTGATTTAGTGAATGGCAGCACTGAGGATGGTGGAGGGAGAAAGCCAGGTTAGTGGAGGGAGCATTGCAAGAAGCTACTTTGTATCTGAATCCTATCCATAAGAGTACGCTACATATCCATCATCTGCTACTATGATGGTGTACGTAGGAGAGACTCAAAACTCTCTCACTGCCACCCTCGAGGGCAAAGGAGGACCACGCCTCTGAGTTTCCAAGACTGTACTTCTTAATGGGAGGAGAAAGCCCCATCTTTCTCTGGCAGAGCCGCTGGTGAGTTCAAACTGCAGCCCTTGCAGTTAGCAGCCCCACTTGTAACCACTATGCCACCTGGGCTCTTTGGGATAGACGGCTGTCAGGTAAATGTAACAGCTTTATAGATTCGATTTGTAAAAGGAAAAAGGCCCCCGGTGAGATGGACTGGCCGGTGGTTGCAGCAGTGGGCGCTAACAGAGGGACTATTTTGAGACGGCTCAGGGCCGGGCAGTGTCTGTCTGCCCTACGTGGAACATTTATAGTTATTGATTGGCTTCATATTACATATTTACACGATATATAATAGAATTAGGAGCCCTGGTGGCATAATGATTATGCATTGGGCTTCTACCCACCAGGTCAGCAGTTCAAAACCAACAGCCACTCCACAGGAAAAAGGCGAGGCTTTCTAGTCCCATCAAGAATTATGGTCTCGGAAACTCACAGGGACAGTTCTGCTGCCCTGTCCTATAGGGCCACTATGCATCAACATCAACTCGATGGCAGTGAGTAGGATGATAGAATTGTGTATTAATACGGGAATGCATAGATTTGAATATAATCATGTATAATTTACATACTATTACTTGGCAGGATGGATGGCACAACAAATCCATGGTTGTCACTAGCTGCTGTCAAGTTGGCGCTAACATGGGACCTTAGTCAAACGGAAGGGAGCATCGCTCCAGGAAGTACAAGAACAGCCCAGCCAGAAATTCAATGGGGAGAAAAAAAAAAGTTGGGGATGGGGGCGGGGGGAAATAGCTAACAAAGTGCTCTGCCCAGGAAATATTTGTTGAATTCACACCTTAATTAATTTTCCAGAGGAGATTTCCCTAATCCATTTTTTTAGAGTGCAGGAGGATTACGAGCGAGGTGGGATCTGATTATTCGCACAGGCTGGTGGAGATGAAAAGGGGCATGGTGCAGGGGGCTGGCGGGGGTCCTGGGTGGGGGAGGCGTGCTCTCCTGGCCAGGTCTGAGGAACTGCCCACTTGGAGAAGCGGATTGGCTATTTGAATCCCCCCCCACTGGGAAGAGAACAGGCATCCCTCTGACCAGCTCCACCCTCTGAAACCTGTCCAACATGCAGTGGGCTTCATCCCCTCCCACCCCCCACGAACCTGTGGAATTAACCCCTGAGTGAGGATCTGAATTCCACAAGGCCCCCAGACCCTCACTCCCCCTGCCCCCAGTCCCGGCGCCAACTGCAGAACTGTGCAGAAGCTGCCTGCCCACCCACCAGCTCACTGAGTCCCTAACAGCTACCCGGTCCATGCTGTCCTCACCTGTGTAATCCTAGAGA